>NC_083437.1:18829945-19134492 GCF_020745735.1 Hemiscyllium ocellatum
TCTCACCCTAAACCTATGCCCTCTAGTTCTGGATTCCCCCACTCCAGGGAAAAGACATTGTCTATTTATCCTATCCATGCCCCTCATAATTTTGTAAAACTCTATAAGGTCACCCCTCAGCCTCCGAAGCTCCAGGGAAAACAGCCCCAGCCTGTTCAGCCTCTCCCTGTAGCTCAGATCCTCCAACCCTGGCAACATCCTTGTAAATCTTTTCTGAACCCTTTCAAGTTTCACAACATCTTTCCGATAGGAAGGAGACCAGAATTGCATGCAATATTCCAAGTGGTCTAACCAATGTCCTGTACAGCCGCAATATGACCTCCCAACTCCTGTACTCAATACTCTGACCAATAAAGGAAAGCATACCAAACGCCATCTTCACTATCCTATCTACCTGCAACTCCACTTTCAAGGAGATATGAACCTGCATTCCAAGTTCTCTTTGTTCAGCAACACTCCCTTGGACCTTACCATTAAGTGTATAAGTCCTGCTAAGATTTGCTTTCCCAAAATACAACACCTCGCATGTATCTGAATTAAACTCCATCTACCACTTCTCAGCCCATTGGCCTACCTGGTCCAGATCCTGTTGTAATCTGAGGTAACCCTCTTCGCTATCCACTACACCTCCAATTTTGGTGTCATCTGCAAACTTACTAACTGTACCTCTTATGCTCGCATCCGAATCATTTATGTAAATGACAATAAGTAGAGGATCCTTGTGGCACTCCACTGGTCACAGGCCTCCAGTCTGAAACACAACCCTCCATCACCACCCTCTGTCTTCTACCTTTTGAACCAGTTCTGTATCCAAGTAGCTAGTTCTCCCTTTATTCCATGAGATCTAACCTTGCTAATCAGTCTCCCATGGGGAACCTTGTCGAACGCCTTACTGAAGTCCATATAGATCACATCTACTGCTCTGCCCTCATCGATCCTCTTTGTTACTTCTTCAAAAAGCTCAATCAAGTTTGTGAGACATGATTTCCCACGCACAAAGCCATGTTGATTATCCCTAATCAGTCCTTGCCTTTCCAAATACATGTACATCCTGTCCCTCAGGATTCCCTCCAACAACTTGCCCACTACTGAGGTCAGGCTCACCGGTCTATAGTTCCCTGGCTTGTCTTTACAGCCTTCTTGAACAGTGGCACCACATTTGCCAACCTCGTCTTCCAGCACCTCATCTGTGACTATTGATGATACACGTACCTCAGCAAGAGGCCCAGCAATCACTTCTCTAGCTTCCCACAGAGTTCTCGGGTACACCTGATCAGGTCCTGGGGATTTATCCACCTTTAAACGTTTCAAGACATCCAGCACTTCCTCCTCTGTAATCTGGACATTTTGGAAGATGTCACCATCTATTTCCCTACAGTCTATATCTTCCATATACTTTTCCACAGTAAATACTGATGCAAAATATTCATTTAGTATCTCACCCATTTTCTGTGGCTCCACACATAGGCCACCTTCCTGATCTTTGAGGGGCCCTATTGTCTCCCTAGTTACCCTTTTGTCCTTAATATATTTGCAAAAACCCTTTGAATTCTCCTTAATTCTATTTGCCTACATGATCTCATGTCCCCTTTTTGCCCTCCTGATTTCCCGCTTAAGTTTACTCCTACTTCCTTCATATTCTTCTAAGGATTCACTCGATCTATCCTGTCTGTACCTGACATATGCTTCCTTCTTCTTCTTAACCAAACGCTCAATCTCTTTAGTCATCCAGCATTCCCTATACCTACCAGCCTTCCCTTTCACTCTGACAGGAATATACTTTCTCTGGATTCTTGTTATCTCATTTCTGAAGGCTTCCCATTTTCCAGCCATCCCTTTACCTGTGAACATCTGCCTCCAATCAGCTTTCGACAGTTCTTGCCTAATACCGTCAAAATTGGCCTTTCTCCAATTTAGAACTTCAACATTTAGATCTGGTCTATCCTTTCCATCACTGTTTTAAAACTCATAAAATTATGTTTGCTGGCCCCAAAGTGCTCCCCCACTGGACCTCAGTCACCTGCCCTGCCTTATTTCCCAAGAGTTAGTCAAGTTTTGCTCCTTCTCTAGTAGATAATCCACATACTGAATCAGAAAATTGTCTTGTACACACTTAAGAAATTTCTCTCCATCTAAACCTTTGACTCGGACAGCCACAGTGTTAATGTTTGGAAAGTTAAAATCACCTACCATAACTACCCTATTACTCTTACAGGTAGCTGAGATCTCCTTACAGGTTTGTTTCTCAATTTCCCTCTGACTATTGGGGGGGTCTATAATACAATCCCTTTCTTATTTCTCAGTTCCACCCAAATAACTTCCCTGGATGTATTTCCAGGAATATCCTCCCTCAGTCACAGCTGTAATGCTATCCCTTATCAAAAATGCCACTCCCCCCTCCCCCTTGCCTTCCTTTCTTTCCTTCCTGTAGCATTTGTATCCTGGATCATTAAGCTGCTAGTCCTGCCCATCCCTGAGCCATGTTTCTGTAATTGCTATGATATTCCAGTCCCATGTTCCTAACCATGCCCTGAATTCATCTGCCTTCCCTGTTAGGCCCCTTGCATTGAAATAAATGCAGTTTAATTTATTAGTCCTACCTTGTCCCTGCCTGCCCTGACTGTTTGATTCACTTCTGTTCTCAACTGTACTTAACTAGTCTGAGCCAGAACATTGGTGAGGGCACGACCTATGATCTTTTATTTTGACACTTTTTTAAGGTTCAGGATACTTTGAATTGATCTTAACTGATCCTTTATAGTTAAGTACTATACTGCTTTCCAATCGTCCCAGCTACTCTCTATGTTTATGCACAAAGAATGTGACCTTTGATGGGCTCCTCAGGTGCCCGATGCTAATGGAACATCAAAATTACCATTATGAAGGAAGTATCTGAAAATAATTGAGTATAAAAAGTGCCTACATCATTTGTGATCTTTTTCCCATTTGACCCGAATCTAAATTGTTTACCAAGTCATAGTTCTGTTCGAGCATTTCTGTCAGTTGAATGGGAACCATAGTGTAATGATATTGTCCCAGACAGCTAATCCAGAGAATTAAAATTTTTTTTAAACCTGGAAATAAGAAGCTTGTACCTAAAGAAAAAGTCACCAGAAAGCTGTTGAATTGTCAGAAAAATACAACTGATGAAATACACTATGATGAGAATAAAAACTTGCCCCTTCTGGCCTCTATCAGGCAGTAATCCCATGAACTATGACCATTAATTGGTCTTTTAAATAGTCTCAATAACCATTTAGGTATACAGTCATCTTCTCAAATATGGCCTATAAAGGAATGCCCACTTCAACAGAATGTTTGTGTTTTTTAAACATGTCCACTTGAAAGGCAGTAAAATGTGTCTTTATCCTCAGGAGTTGATGAGTCAAGCAACTCGAATCCTAGGCTCGGTAGATTTTTTGGGTAATCCAATGGGACTTCTGAATGATGTTTCGGAAGGTGTCTCCGGGCTGATCAAATATGGAAATGTTGGAGGCTTGATACGAAATGTCACTCATGGTGTCTCCAATTCAGCTGCTAAGGTATCGTACACAACCATAATCGCGCTGTTTGATGATTTTTCATGAGGCTGCTGTTCAGATGTGGAGATTTTTATCCATCTATTTCTTAAGAATTTTTCTTCTAAATGGCAGTCTTTGAGCAAGTGATCAGCATCCTCAGTTATAAGTTTGATTTAGCCTGTAATATGTTGATGCCTTAGTACTGAAAATCTTTAAGTTGGAAAATCAGTGGGATCATCAATGTCACTAAAATTACATGTAAAATTCACAATTATTCTGGGTGTTTTATTTTCACAAATAATTGTGCTAAGTTCACTTGGCATTGCAACTGCAACTACGTATCAAAAAACAATTCACTGAGACGTTTTTTGAGCATCACGAGATTGTGGACAATGTTATGACTCCAAGTTAATATTATTTAAAAATAAAAATGCCCAGCCAGTATATTTATGTATTTGCCTTTCCAACCAAGAGTTGTTCATGTTGCAAGCATTTTGAGCTGGACTACACTAAAGTGATTACAAGCCTGTCATTAGAGGAATGGAACCAACCAGTCGTAACGTATTAACTGTATTTCAGTTGACATAGTGTGAAGTTCTTCATGAATACTGATCTTTTAAAATTGCATACTAATATCAATAGACAAATAAGTTCGTTAAATTCTACTTGAGACCTTCAACTCTGCTCAGTGGAAACATGAATCAAAGAATCAGATGCACAGGTATGTGTGCCCAACTTGTGACGATTTCAATTTTCTGGTCATTAAATTTCATTTGCATTCTTGACCTTGTTTGCAACTTTCTATCACAAAGAATTGCAAGAGAAGTCTGCAACAAGAAAGTTTAAAAGTAAACAAAGTGCTATAAAAGCAAACTAGTTCCATCTGTATATGTAATGAGGAAAGACCACTTAATTTTGCACATGAAAGCTCTTCCTAGAACTGGAAACTGTAAGAAACCCCTTAATATTGAGAGTCATATTCTTGTATCCCTTATTCATGGGGGATTTGGTTATCTCCAAACAGAACTGCAGCAGTAAAAACTTGGTGTCATTGCCGACAGGAAATGATTGGCTGTTAATTGAATCTGGGAAGTCAAACGATTGGAAACTGTAGGAACAGCAATAACTATAATTAAGAAATCTTTTAATTCGAAATGTAAAATACCTCCTTGTCTATTTCTTTATTTTCACAATTGCTATAAATACCAGTATATAAGTCGCACCTTAATTTGAAGGCTGCCAGGAGGATGTATGATGGAGTGAGGCGATTGTTGTTATTTATATAGTAATAAGGACAGTTTTCTTGTTTCTAAACCTAAATCTCAATGCTCTTTATGGGCAAGTATCAATCATGGTATGGAGTAGCCTTGCTATGTTTCTAGACCATAACTCGTGAATGATTGTTTATATAGAAAATGGTTCGATATTGTCCAATTCAGTGAGTAAGTAAAATGTGAATACAAGTTCATGTTTGGGACAAAGGTGCAAAGCTCTGTAGAATCGGAGTAAATGTTAAGCACTGGACATGGAGGGTAGTGCACGTGATCCACGGCCTATATCCTGATGAAATTTAGAGTTTCAGTTTCTGCTCTCAAGTGAAAGAGTTTGAAAGGAAAATAGTTTAGGGCAATATTTAGTGTCATTACTATTGTAACATTTCACTGTATTAAACTAAGGAATTTGAAGAATAAAACCTATAAGCAAGATTTTATTACAGTTGAGATGGGGAACAAACTTTACTACTTAATCTGTTGGTAATGTTGTCAAGGCTGGGGGAGAGAAAGTGACTATGGTAGTTGCTCTGATTTTCATCATATAATTAATAAATGAAACAAATTAATGTATCCCATTGAATTAAACAACAGCTCAGAGGTATGGGTAGAGGTAAAAGAGGACATGGAAGAATAAAGTCCCATTCACTAGAGCATGTCATTTATGGTTGGTTAAGGTAATTTTGGTAGTATGATTGTTATGATCCCAACTGATGTTATTACTGAACAAATAGAATTGAAATCTGATTTGATAGATGTTTTTCTTTTGAGTGGTGGTCTTTCAATGAAACACAAACACACAATGCTACAGATTCAGATTTAACAATAAAACAAGTTTATTGTGCAAAAGACATGAAGATAAACTAGTGGGATGCCACAGGGTACAGTCTCTGGACCCTAGCTATTTCCAATCTACATTAACGATTTGGATAAAGGGATAGAAGGCCCTATAGCCAAATTTGCAGATGACCCAAAGATAGTGGGCAGATAAATTGCAATGAGAAAATAAGAACATTACAAATGAATATAGATAGTTTAGGAGAGTGGACCAAAATGTGTCAGATGGAGTTTAACATGGATAAATGAGCAGTCATGCATTTTGGTCAGAAAAATGGGAAGGCCGCCTATGATCCAAATTGGGGGAGACATTGGGATCCTCTGGTGCAGAGAGATCTGGGTGTAACTGTTCATGGGTCATAGAAAACTTGCATGTAGGTACAGCAGGTAATAAAGAAAGTGAAGGAAATGTTGGGTTTTATAGCTAAATGAATAGAATATAAAGGCAAGTAAGTATTGTTGCGACTATACAAGGCATTGGTGAGACCCCACCTGAATTATGATGCACAGTTTTGGATCTCTTTTTTGAGGAAAGATGCAGTAGCATTGGAGGTAGTTCAGAAGAGGTTCACTAGATTGATCCCAGAGGTGAGGGGCTTGTCATGTGAAGAGAGATTGAACAGTTTAGGCCTATACTCTCTGGAATTTAGAAGAACGAGGGGAGATCAAATTGAGTTATTTTAGATGATGTAAGGTATGGATAAAATAGACATGGAGAGGATGCTTCCTCTAGTGGGGCATTCTAGGACGAGAGATCACAGTCTTAGAATAAGGAATTAATAAATTTAAAAGAGAGTTGAGGAGAAATTACCCCCCCCAAAGGGTTGTGATTTTGTGGAATTCGCTCCTGTAAAGTGCAGTGAATGCTGGGACTGTGAGTAAATGTAAGGAGGAGTTAGAGTTTTAAGTGATAATGGGTTGAAGGGTTATGCAAAGAAGGCAGGAAAATGGGGGTGAGGAGCGTATCAGTCATGATCGAATGACAGAGCAGACTCGATGAGCCAATAGCCTAATTCTGCCCCTATATCTTGTGAACTTGTGATAAAATTGAATAAACCAAACAATTAATTTATAATACAAATTGAAGGTAAAATGCAATCCCATTAACCTCACCAACACTACAGTACTCACATTAGAGAGCATTTCCTTCTCTTTCACATCTGTTGAGCCACAGTTTCAATTCCCTGTCTTGAAAATCTGGTGTCCTCTTCCTAGTGTCATCCTACATTTAGACTTTCTTAGCTTCTCATAATTCCTTCAGGATTTTAACCAAACACCTCTGGTCTGGAACTTTTAAACTAAATGCCTTCCGTTGAGGTAACCTCATTTTTAATATTCCTAAAACTACTTCCCTTTCTCGGAAGCAACTGTTTACATATTGATCTTCAGGCAAGATTTTTGCAAACTGCCCCAAACTGAAACTAAAATCTTTTTTATATAAGCTGTAGGTATATCTCCTAAGCCCAAAAAAAGACAACTCTAGAATCTTCTATCTGAAAACCTAATGCACTGCGCTGTTTGCTTTGTTCCCTCCTAAGCACTTCCAATGTAAACAAATCCCGATTAATCTCCCGGAAGTTCTCTCTACTATTGTGATTTAAAAGAAATCACCACAACTGCAGAAATATTTACCAGTAAACCATTAATCCCTTCAGGCACGCTGAAAACACATATCACTAGTTCAAAATTCAAAAATCCAAAAAATTAACCATTAAAAAGTGTGGAACCACACATCCTACATCACACCTGCCCCCAGAAAAGAATGAAAATGCAACTTTCATAGGCATTTTCTTCTTTCTTAATAAAAAAAAGTTATCTTAAAACCACTTTTGTGTCACACTGACAATGTAACATGTTGACATTAAACTTAGTGAGATATACCACAGCAACATTTTACCTAAATTTATGGGCACCACATCACTTGTGTCCTTTGTATGGGCCATTCATAAAACAGCTACAATAACATTTTCTTTTCTAAGTGCATCAACAATTTTCAGATTATATATTTGGGTAATTAGACTCCATGAGGAAATCATGAGTAGTTGTCCCCAAATATTTCTAAGAAAATCTAAGGATTGTGATCCATAAAAATAAGTTTTTTTTTCTACTTTGTTGCTGACTTATTTTTCAGAACAAAGAGACTTTGGAGTGCAGGTTTATAGTTCCTTGAAAGTTGTGTCTCAGGTCGATAGGATAGTGAAAAGGCGTTTGGTTTGCTTGTCTTTATTGATCAGTACATTGTGTATAGGAATTGTCTGTACAGGACGTTGGCTCGGCCTTTATTGGAATATTGTGTGCAATTCTTGTCTCCCTGCTTTAGGAAGGACGTTGTGAAACTTATAAATCTTTTCTGAACCTTTTTAAGGATGCTGCCGGGGTTGAATGGTTTGAGCTGTATGGAGAGGCTGAATAGATTGGGGCTATTTTCCCTGGAGTGTCAGGGGCAAAGGGAAGACTTTACTGAGGTTTATAAAATCTTGGGTATGGATGGGGTAAATGGGCAAAGTCTTTTTCCTTGGGTGAGGGAGTAGATGGCATAGATTTTAAGGTGAGAGGGGAAAGATATAAAAGGACCTAAAGGGCAACATTTTCACAGAGAGAAAGGTGCGTATTTGGAATGAGCTGCCAATTAGAAGTGGCGGAGGTTGACACAATTACAACGTTTAAAAAGCATCAGAATGGGAATATGACTAAAAAGGGTTTAGAGGAATATGGGCCAAGTGGGATTAGATTAAATTAGGACATTTGGTTGGTATAGACGAATTGGACCGAAGGGTCAGTTTCCATGCTCTACATCTCTATGACTGTATGAAAGTTGAAAAATAGATTGATAGCATAGTTTTTGAGTTTTGGTTTATGAATTTCACTTCAATTAATTTAAGTAGTCCTCTCATCTCTTGCCTATATTTAGTTCAAAGGACTAAATACTGTGGACTCATTACATAGCAAGTAGTAACAAAAGGAATTCCTCTCTCAATCATCGGACATTCTTGTCAATAAGCATTAATCATGGTCTTCTAAGATTGATGTCAACTTTCCGTTGGTAAGCTGAAGAGTTAAATTCTTTTATTCTGAAACGATTTTTCGTTGCTTTGAATATTTGGGATGTAACATTCGAGCCTTGATCTGATTTTATTCCTTTAGTTGATCTAAATCTTGTAAAATAACTTTTCTACTTTGCAGTTTTGCTGTCATTTTTCCTAACAAACTTCTTCAGGGAATCTTGTGGAAACCTCCATAATTATTAAAAGATACTGGTTTCTGTTACTGGTTTTAGGTATTTAAATTTATTGAAGATCTTGTTAAACATTTTTTCAAAAGCTGGTATTAAATGTCAACATGCAGATTTGATTGAGGTTTACTGTACTACCTGACATGTATGGCAAGATTTGACTATATCTTTTTAAGTAATTCTGGCCAATAAAATGTTTTAATATTTTAGCCAGTGTTTTCCTAATATCGAAGTGATCTGACATTGGAATTTTGTGAACCGCTCATAAAAGTTTAACGTGATACCTGGGTGGGACTACCAACTGTTGGACCACTGCTGTTCCCTCATCAGCTGGTATTTGGGATGGTCTCCATTTCCTCATTAAAGTTTTGCATTTCAAATAATAGTATTCAGGTACTGTTTCAGATTCAGTCACTCATAGGCTGTTTGGTATAACATTTTCAATTCCAAATCAGTTTGTTGCATTTCAATTGAAGACAATGAACTAAACAGTTCAGCCTCCTTCTTTTCACCTTCCTCCTTTTTTTATTAAACTTTTAAAATTGTATCCGAAAGCTGAATTTCCAAATCTTGTTCCTATTTTGTAGACTCTTTTTCTTCCTGTAAATTTTGTAAGCCTGTGTGTCAGGGCGCAATCACATAGGATATTGCTGTTGTAATATTTGTTTCTTCCATTGCCACTGGTGGTTCCCACCTTTGGTGAAGCCAAAATCCCTGAACCTGCCAGTTGTTTCCCAAAATAAAGTCATTTCCTTGTATCAGAATTTGTTTAAATACTCGACCACAGCTTTTCCATATTCCCAAGTCACTCTTTAATCCAATTCTGTATAATGAGACTGGTTTGTCACCTCTGTGCATGCCTTCAATTAGTATTTGTTTCAGTGTCTTCACTTCTTTGTTTAATTTTTTTGATTCAAAGCATAAAGATTCAAAAACCTGCTAAGAGCCCCTAGTTATGATCCCAGCTGATGTTATTACTGGACAGGTCAGATACCAAACTGAAATCTGGCTTGATTAGACCATATTTTGGTTGTTCTTGATTTTAACAACGTGGCCTTTCACTGGAACACAAGCAATGCTGCAGAAGGGCTTTTAACAATAATACAGAAATTTATTACACAAAAGAAATGAAGATGAAATTGAATCAAACCAAACTGTTTGCATGTAACATATTTAAATATAGCAAAACACACTGTAAAATACAATCACATTAAACCCAATAAAAACCATTTATCGTGCTCAGACTTTAGAGAATTTCCTTCTCTTTCTGTGGTTCAGTTTAACTGTGGCTTCAATAATCAGCCTTGGAAAATCTGATAGTCTCTTCCTAGATTCTTCATGTAACTCAGCTGAGACTTCCTTGGCTTCAGATCACCCCAATTAGGCTTTCAAGTCTGAAACTTTTAAAATATACTGCTTACACTGAGGTAACCTCTTCCTTAACAGTCTGCAAACTATCTCCCTTTTGCAGGAACAATTGTTTTACACATCTAATTTCAGTTAAGACTTCTACAAACTGCCCCGAGTTATAGGTGCTACCCCATAGCCCAAAAATAAAAGATTCCAGAATCTTCTATATGAAAACCTAATGGACTACGTTGTTTAGTTCATAGCCTTGTCTGTTCTCCCAATGTAAACAAATCCCCATTACTTTCAAGGAAGACACTAATAAAGTGTTTTAAAATAAATTGCCATGACTACTTGAATACTTACAATCTCACTTCTAAACCCTTATAGATGCATAGAAAACTGTCATGCCATTTAGTTCAAAATTCAAAAATCTAAAAATAAATGATATTAGAAAACATTTAAATTACAGGTGTTACGTCACAGTGATGGACATAAATCTAATTAAAGGCACTCAAAATATAGAATTGCAGACAAGAGAGATTTGAACTGAAATGATAACAGCATATTTACAGACTTGAGAGATGAAAGGGTGCGGAGGAATCATGGATTTTGTTGTTTTAACAAGATTGTAACAGTCCTCCAGGAACTATTAGTAATGATACCTTTCAAAGTGAGCAATAAGGGAAGATCAGTGCTCCAGAGCTTAATGGGAATTAAAGCAAAGGACCAAAAGGTGGGCCTCATAGTTGTTATGAGATAAGTTTGGGGCAGACATGAGAGAAAATTTGAGAGAAACCTAGGTAGGATAGATAACAATGCAAAGCATATATGAAAGGGGTTAAATAGAATAATCCCCAACTTTGCAAAAGTGAGGACTGCAGAAGCTGGAGATCAGAGTCAAGATTAGAGTGGTGCTAAAAAAGCACATCAGGTCAGACAGCATCCGAGGATTAGGAAAATCGACGTTTCAGGCAGAAATCCACAACTTGACCTGGCTTATAAACAATAAACACAAGGGGCAAGATTTAAGAGCCGCAGTATTAAATAGCAATGGTATAAATTGAAAAACAGGATACCGCAGATGCTAGCAATCTGAAATAAAAATAGAAAATTCCCGAAGTACTCAGGTCAAGCAACAGATTGAATGACATACAAACAAAGAACAAGAGTAAGTCACCTGGTCCTGATGTGATTTTAACATCAGTTCAACGTTCCTGCATACTCCCATAATCTTTCATCTCCTTGGTCATGAAGTATCTATCTGGCTCTGCCTTAAAAATATATAAGGCTTCTGCATCCAATGCATTTTGTGGAAGGAAATTCTAAAGACATTTAACCCTCTGTGAGAAAAACTATTTCTTCTTCTCTGTGTTAAATGTGCAACCACTTAGTTTAAAACTATCACCTAGTTCTAGATTCTCCAAAATATTCTTCCACCATCCACCAGGTCAAGTCCTCTCAGGATCCTGTATGTTTTAATTAAGTCACCTTGGACTGTTCTAAACTCCAGAGGACACGGGCTTAGCCTGTTCAGCCTTTCCTGATAAGGCAATCCACTCATTCCAAATATTAGTCTAATAAACTCTATGACAGAAGAGTTATTCTTACAGAACCAAAGAAATGGTAAAGGTACAAGAAAGGAAATGAGAAATGACTAGAGCGACTGTGCTGCTTTCTGAGGAAAAGTGTCAAAGCAAATAAAGAAAATAAACTCTAGGCAGAATGTATGGCCTAAAATTGAAGAATTTAGAATTAAGTCCAAGAAGCTGTGAAGTTCCACATTGAAAGATGAGGCACTGTTCCATAATTTACAGCGCTGTTTCTGTGAAACAAAGAAAAGACATGGCTGCTTCACCTGGAAAATGTGTTTGGGGCCTTCATCATTAAAGAGAGAGGAAATAAAAGTTTTTTTTAAACCATGGGCACCATGAGAAGGGAATGTAGTAATAAGGTGACTGGGGAATAGATCAGGGTTTTACACAGGGAACACTCCCTTCAGAATACTGAAATAGGCAGCTAGGAGATGCTATATTTAATAGTGGCACCTTGCTAGAAGTACAGAAATGGTAGAAAATTATCTGTTTAATACAGAGGCTGGTTGGATGGATAGTGAGGGCAAGTAGCACCCTATTCTGGTTCTTTGAGGGAAAGGAAGAGATGAAGTGAGGGGAAAAGTTGCAGGAGTTTAAGCAGAGGTGTTCAGTGATGGGATGTCCATGGAGAAGAGAAGATGGTAAGGAACAGGGAACTGGAAACTTTTCCACTGACAGGGGCATCAAAAGAGTCATAAATGTTGATGGGGAGAGCTTGGGCAAAGGGAGAAAGAGTCAGCATAGAAAGAAATCCATTCACCAGGACCAGAACTTGGTGAATCCATAGGTCTGCTAGGATAGTGCTGCTTATAGATCTTGGTTGGGAAACTCCTAGTTGAGGGTGGCAGGGGCAGATTACCGGAGGAAATGAGACCAGTGACAACTCTGAAAACAATTACTTGGTATTCATGGTCCAGGTTGAGCTAGGAGGAAGTGTCAGAATGTTGGTATTCAACCCTTCTAAGGCAGAGGTCAATTTGTCAGGCAAAGATGCTATCCCTTGGTTTGATAACAGTATCGGGCTTAGACCTGATAGAATATAGTGCACTCATTCAGAAACAGATCCAAATGAGTAAATTGAGCGGGAGATTGAGGTAAGCAATATCATGCTAGCAGTTCTCAAAGTAATGATCATAATCAACACAGGCCAGAGGGAAAGGTCCAAGTTAGGGGGAGACTATTGACACAAACCACATTCAAATTTTTCCATCAGTGCTGCCACCAATCGGGGAAGTATGGTTCATTACATGCAGAAGAGAAATGTATCAAAATATAAATAAAAAATCAGATGACAAAAATTTAAAAATGAAGTATAGTTTACCTCAGTTACAGTTCTCATCAATGTAGATGTAGTAGGATTTAAAAATGTGTGCCTGTTTCATTTTGCAAAGGCTTTTCATATCCACTAAAGTGAATAAAAGAAATTGTTTTACTAGTCTTATTAATTGCAGAGCATGACCTGGAACCAGAGCGTTTTATGAGTATTATCTGTGTTTGTCTTTTTGGTTTTGTTGAGAACATTTTGGAATAATGTGGCAGTTCTAGTTCATATAAAAAATAATTGCTTTTCCATTTTGTCGCAGAGCTCCACTAGGCGAACACTCTGTTTCAGTCTAACCCATTGAGAGCAGTTCAACATATTTATCTTGGCAAGCAGCTGAGGTTGAAAGAAAGTTCACATCAGCTGGCTCTGCACTTGTCCTTTTGCTACACAGTCTATCTTTTTGGTTTAAACAATACTTTGATCCTAAATATAGTCACCAGAGAGAAATTCTTCTCAAGCCTGCACTTCAAATATTTTTCTTATTATGGTTCATGTGAAAGGGAATAAACTAGAGGAATGTATAAAGATGAACTTTTCAGTTTTCATGGACAAAGAAGTTATTTTAAGTTGCATCTTTGTCAGTCACATTTAACAAATTATAAAAACTGTGGTAATAGTGGGTCTCATCTTATTGTACTGCAATCTATAAAGTGTGAATGTTGATTTACGAACTCTTGAGAAGAAACAGCAATATTTCTTCATTCAATTTTATTCTGAATACAAGCAGTGTTAACTTCATCTATAATTTTGAAGTTGTATTGCAATAACTGGTCAAAACTGTGATGTGACTAGGCTTTTTTATAAATTAGGGGTGACTCTCCAAGCACTGTAAAGTGTTAAGTAAGGCTGTCTTACTGCGTTTGTGTGATGAGCCAGCAGCTGCAGTTTTATGCAGAGATCTGCAGATGTTCCATTTTAAATGGTTTTAGGTTGCATCCAAAATAATTTACAGCACCCTGTTTGTACTACAGTGCATGGAAAGGTCAGTTGGAAATTTATCCCTGTTTGTAAATTATTTGTCCAAACTTCTGTAACATGACTAATTCAGTACATTTATACAAAGATGGAATAATAAAATCAGAATTAGCACAAGAAATGTTTAATAATGGTAAATGTTTTGTTCTGATTCTACTAATTCTGACCTGTAAATTTTGTGCTTCGTACACCTGTTAATTTTCCCAAGGTAATTTCAGTGCAGGTTATAATTTACAAGCTGCTGGGTGTTGGACCAGATACAGATTTTGCATGAGGTCTTCTGGGTGGATGGCGTCCTACTGGTTGGAGTTTACACGTTGCTTTTATATTCCTGTGATCAAGCTATCCAGAGCTGGTTAAGAGGATTTTTTTTTACTGGAGATTCGTAATCACATTGTTTTATTATGTAAGTTATTGTGGGAGGGATCATTGTATTGATAGTATTTTGCTATCTGTTAATGAGTACTAATAGGACTTGATCAGATTTTAATTGAATCGCAAAATTGTGCAAGTGTCTGTGTTCTGGGGAAAAAAATGGTTTTCCCTGCCTTCTTAACCAAGCTTTTGGTTATTTGACATCCATTTTTGTTGCTCATTATCATACTTCATAATACCCTCTGAACTGCCTTAGGACATTAATTTAATCACAGTATAAAAATAATAAGTTGTTGCCATTTAGAGGTTTTGTAGATATAATGTAGGAGAAAAATAGTTTTCTAATGTAGGAGGGAAGCCAACTCAATGTGCAAGTAATCTGGCAAAGAAGTTGCAAAACTAAACAGCGCACATGATCGAAATCTGATCAAATGCAGGCATTCTGCAAATTTGCAGCAAGTCAGTAAGCATCTGATCTACAAAGATGTTACCATTTGGGGTGTGATTCATTCTTTATTAAAGGCTACACCCAGGATACTAATCTTTCAGATGCTGTTTGACCTGCGATCTTACTGTTCTTAAGAAATATTAAAACTAAGGAATGCAGCTTCCATCTATTGGCCACTTTAAAAAATTGCTTGAATGCTGTTGTGCTGCCATTGACTCGAGGTACATGGTCTCAAGCAGCCATTGGCAGCTTAAGTAAACTTTGGTTTTATTCATAGCGCACAGCCATTGCAGTGACTATATAAACATTTAAATGCAACATATTTATGCCTGTATGAGCCCCGTGCATTTAGAATTATTGGCACTGCTGTGGTGTTTAAACCTCTATAAATCACTGCAGCAAAATAAACTGAGTTTCCAGAAACCCCAAAAAATTGTGAATGTCAGCAGCTAGTCCTCTGAATTTGTCCTCTGAAAATTAATCTAGAGTACGTTCTGAAAGTGACTCTCTTGTTCTGATGAGAGAGATTGGTGGACAGGCAGGATGCAAGAAGTACACCTTGGAGGAAGGTATTTTTGCCTGGTTTTAAACATCTCCATTAATACAGTCGAAAATATTTGAGCTTATTTATTTCAGGAAATGTTATGGGATATAATGTCTAAAGTTCCATATGAATAGAGAGCTGCTCTCCATATTTGTACCAATGTCACAAAACTTAGCCTTCTATGTGTCAGATTTGATCACAAGAATTTCATTTACTCTTTAATGGTGGGAATAGTAACTTGAACTATAATCTACATGGCAAAAGGTTGCTGAGAACTCTATTTTACTTGTTTAATTCCACTTTACTGAACATTTATTTACAACCGTTTGAAAAGGCACTTCACCTTCACTTAAGTAGGATGTTCTGTTCTCTTTCTTACAACTGGTGATGTTACTGTCGGACTAAAATAGCTGGTTTGTTTGATCTGCTTGTTTTTACCCGGGGACAGAGTATCGCATCTATGTAACAAACTGTGGCTGCCCTTTGGTTGAACCTGCAAAGGAAGCCAACATTTGGGGTCATTCCAAGTTCACAGTATGGACTTTTGACTGTCCTGTGCATGAACCGGTTTGGGGACCCCTATAGGGATCAGTCACTCAGGCCAGTAACACAAACCAATTTTCATTCAGTATCTGCAGGGGCAAATCCACAGGGGTCGCTCAAGGGAGCTACCAACCTAATCAGGCATCTGTGGAGACAGCCCGGAGGGGGGCCCACTGGGCTACCCAGCTAATCAGACATCCACACAGACAGCTCAGTTGGGGGTTTGCTCCCAGGTTAAGCTGCCAATGTGCTATTGTCAGAATGCATTACTGCCCCAAGCTAATGACGAGGGGGAGCTGATTAAGGACTGGATCTCAGAGAATGTGACAGCAAGAATAACAGAGTCCTCAGGACCCTGTAGATAGTCACGCATTTGTTCAGTCATGCTTAGGAAAAACAGCAACTGGACCTTTTGTTTTCTATACGATATAAAATAGTCAAAGCCTAGCTCAGCCAAATGTCTGCTCAGTAACTTCTGCATGTTACTGAAGTGCCGTAGCGGGCACTGTGAACTGCCCAATTAAACTCCAAGGCTAATTCCACAGCATTGACGCTGATCCGTGAACTGTGCATGTGACAATACCCTTTTTTGTTGCTGTCCGTGGTATTTCCCGGATGTCTAGTGAGGTTGCCAATCAAAAAGTGTAAAGTGTGTTCGCTGAACGAGGAGAGGCTGGGACCTTTCCCTGGAGTGTCGGAGATTGAGGGGTGACCTTATAGAGATATACAATCTCGAGGGGCATGGATAAGACGAATAACAAAGATCCTTTACATAGGATAGGGGAGTTCAAAACTAGAGGGCATAGGTTTAACATGAGAGGGGAAAGATTTAAAAGGAGCCTGAGGAGCGGCCTTTGCACGCAGAGGGTGGTATATATCTGAAATGCAGATATAGTTACAACATTTGAGAGGCATTTAGACAAGTACATGAACAGGAAATATTTAGAGCGATATAGGCCAAGCACCGGCAAATGGGAGTACTTTAATTGTAAAACTTGGTCAGCATGGATGAGTTGGACCAACGGTCTGCTTACATGCTATATTGCACTATGACTTTAAGCTGATGATTCAGCTTATACACAGCCAGAAAGAATGCTAGGCAACATCTGTTTGCTTACAAACACACAGAATACTGAAGAAACCCAGCAGTTCTGGCAGAATCTATAGAGAGGGAAGCAGACTTAATGTTCTGACTCTGATGTGACTTCTTCAGAACTTAAGAAGACAGCCCATAATGGCTGTTTCTCTGGGATAATTTGCTTTTTAAGATTTTCTGCTGATCTGAGGGAAGCTGGGTCTGCCACTGGCCTCATTAAAGTAATGTACTGTAATTTAAAGGGACGAAGAGATTATTGTGCTACTGTCCTGTATGAGACACTCAATATGGCAGCAAATCAGTAGTGGTTTATATTTGCATCTGGCAGACTTTTAGGAAAATTGATGTAGTTCTTGGATGCTCTAGATGCAATATTGTTGGGATTTTTTTTGCCAGATCTTTCCAGTCCTTGCCCTTAGTGAGCACAATAAATAAACTTTAAGTTTGCCCCTAGCATAGTACCCCTCTGAACTCTGTGTCAAAGCTACTTTACTACTACGTATCACTGAATAGTATTAAATTACCAACAAGACGGCATGTTTCTCCCAGGGCAGGATGTGGCTAGATTGCATCTAAACACTTACTAACACATATCCTCACCTCACATCATATTTCAGCCAAAGATTAAACTCCGGAAGAAAAGGTGTAAGGTCTTAGTTAGGCAAGGTCCAAAGAAAATCATTTTTGCTGCGATGATGGTTGTGGAGAAACTGGCAACAATTGTTGATGTGTCATCGCTGATGGCTACAGTTTGGAATTTCTTGGCCACTTTTTTTTAAATAAAAGAAGTTGGGAATGAGTTGCATTTAAATCTTATATTTTATAACAAATAACATACACACCCAGTTTTTTTTAAAGAAAGGTATCAAGTTAAAAGATGGTTAAAATGGAAATATTCCTCAAAGATTGCAAATATTTAGCAACCCAGTCTCTGGTATCAATAAGACCTCACATCATATCTGTCACAATCACATACCAAACGTTTCTTCAAAGTTGCTCATGAACTAGTAAGTTTATAATCTTTTATGTAGGCCACTTTTTAATTTGATTGTTCAACATCTATAATAACCACTATCCCAGTTTTACTTCTAATAAAGTTTGTTTGTTATACTATTGCTGAAAATTACTTAAGTAATAATTGGTAACATTATTAGCCAAAATACAAATATTTAAAGTAAGCAAAGATAACTTTTATGAACGAAAATGAGCATAAGATCAGTCTCTAATTTCTTTGCAGGCATGGCTTGCTTGAAGATTCCCTTTCTGAAGTGATGGGATTGAAACTTGAACTCAAATTAATCAACTACAATGATTTCTGTAGTCAAGCAATTGGAGGTTGCCCTCACGTGTGGACTTGGTACACAGGATAGGTCCTGGGAATGGGTGAAGGTTCCTTTTTTTCACTTTTACTGAACTGTAATTTGTGCTTCTTGGTAATCTGGTTCAGTACAAGAGTCCCTTTTAGTTCATTTGTTTTTGTCCTGGACGCCTTCCTCTGTCTCTTTATTAAGAAGCAGTTGTTGTTGCAAGACATCTGTATTCATTTGGTTTTACTCCACATGGTTGTCCACAATTGCAACAGATTGGTTACAAATGTGAACTTTGATGAATCATTGTTCAACAAAGCAAATTCAACCATGCTAGGATTTCTTATGATACCCTTCCTGTCTCCTGTTAAGCACTACAGAACTTTCAAGTCTTCACACCTTTTGGGGGTTGAATGGACAGTCCTGGAATCCTTGAATTATTTAATGACCCTAGTAACAGACTGTGCTATCTTTAGAGTTAGACCGTAATTGGTCATTTGGCCGTTGGGAGTAATTTGGAAGACTCCTTGTGCAGAATCTTATAGAGACCTGAAAAAGTGGACTATAGTGGGAAATGTGGCCGAATTGAATGAGGCCTATCTTGACAGGAACAACTTGCTGTATCTTTCAACTAGGTTCAAGGCGTTTTGTGTGAGATTCTCGCCAGGGAGCAGTGAATTAACAAGTAGACCACTGCTTGTTGTTGACCTTATTAACTGCACATCTTGTCTTCTTAGTATGCAGCTTTCTATCGTATCATTCTCCACAAGCAAACTAGATGCTGAGAATCCTGACATGGAATCTAGGCTGGATACCTGGCAACTTCAGCTAACCACTAGCTCCAAAAGACCTCCATATTGGACATAGCTTCTCAGGACATGTTCCAAGGGCACCAGATACACACACCCCAACTCCTCAGACATTGGCATCCTGACAGTTGCTATCCTTGAGAACTTTCATGGCACACCTCCAATCCACATGTAATTACCACTTCAGTGCTGTACCTTTGGCAACAATCATTGTGTTGCTGCAACAAAGGCATATTCTTGAGTACAGTGTCTCCAGCTTATGGACTGCACCAAGCTGCATCTTCCCGGCTGTTAGTTTGTTCTCTTCGCGCTTACCCACTTTGAACCGACTTGAATGCATCCCTGCATTGCCTTTTTATGCCTTGTCCTGCAGCCAGAGATACCACAGTTCGTTACTGTGCCATTCAGTGTAGACACAAAACCAAGAAACTTGCCATGCAGTCAGCAATCTTCATTCAAGGGGGTACCAACATAGCAAGTCAAGGGCACTCCAGGAACAGTCCAGGGGGCTGGAGACAATTAGATTAGATTAGATTAGTTACAGTGTGGAAACAGGCCCTTTGGCCCAACAAGTCCACACTGACCCTCCAAAGAGCAACCCACCCAGACCCATTCCCCTTCACCTAACACTTTGGGCAATTTAACATGACCAATTCACCTGACCTGCACATTTTTGGACTGTGGGAGGAAACCGGAGCACCCAGAGGAAACCCAAGCAGACACTGGGAGAATGTGCAAACTCCACACAGACAGTTGCTTGAGGCGGGAATTGAACCTGTGCCACCGTGCCATCCAAGTTAGTCAGTTACTCGGGGCATTCACAGTCAGAATCCTGTCCACAAAAAATAATGATCAGAATATTGGGCAGCTCATCATCTGTCTTATCTATTTCTGCACTACTGTTATCTGCTTTCCTTTTGGCGTGAGAAGAGAGGGGCAAGTATTCAGGGCTGTGAAAGTGGACAGCACAGCTGTTATTGTTCATGCAGGTGGGAGGTACCCTGAATGAGTGAGTATGCAGCACAGAGGGCACTGTCTGGGTTTGAGAGGGTGACAAAAAGTAAAGGAAAATGTTACAGTGAGATTGGTTGAAAATGAGCCTTGGTGGGACGCAGGGTAGAATCAGCGATAGAGTAAATGCTCGATATTAAAGAGAAAATGGTGGACCTTATGCTAGCTGAGTTGGGTTGAGACATTGATCTCCTTCCTACATTGCTCTGTCTCCCTCCAGAGACTGCACTGACCCAGGTCGCAACCTCAGACCAGGATGGCATGAAATGGTGTTGTGATCTCCTTTGCTTGTCCTGGAGAAGAAAACATCACACATCTGTGCCATCCCGTTCACCAGGACCTCCCAGTCCCTGCCCACAATGTGGGGTGTCAATTTTCTCTTGTCTGGGGTGGGGGTGTTGAGGGGAACAAAATGTCAGGCGATGAGCAGGGCAGCTCTGTGCGGATTTGAGCTGTTGTCTTTGTCCAGGTGTGTTGCGAGCTTTTAGAGATCGTGCTGAGTCCAGGTTGTCAGGTTATTCTCAGAAATGATGAATTGTTCCAAGTACAACAGGAGGTAGAATCAGATGAGAGGAGTGCCTCAGGACATAATAAGTAGTTAATGAGGTGTGTTTGGTAAGAGGTGTTGAGAAAACTTTCTAGGTTTTGTAGAGAAAAGTCTTCCATGAGCCCCAGCAGAACTGACGCTTATCCAATTCTGTCCCTTGTGTCCAAATTTAAATAGGTTAGCTCTTGTTCCAAAATATATAATATTATAACTACATCACATTAATAATCTCTATAATCAATAATACTGTGTTTGGAGGTCCCTAGTTCTTAATTCTATGCAGACAGTAATTGACCTAAGCGCACTCCACTTATGGACGCTAAGATAAAATATAGGTCAAAGAAACACGCAGGGTAATCATTCCCTACAGTAGAAAGCTTTGAAGCCAGCTTTGTGTGTATTTGGAAAAAGAATGTGCAGTGTGCTTACTGTCAATTTTGTCAAAGTAAAGGAAGACAGCTCACTGATATGGGAAAGTATAGTACTACCATGATTTTTGTGTGAATATGCAAAAGTTGTGATGATTGTTAAAATTGTTATGCGGTATTACGAAAACAATTTAGCAATTTATATCTAGCATTGTTTTACTCAGTGTTTTCCTACTGTCTTTTTTTAAAGTTGAGAGACCAATGGAGAATAAATATCTAGTTCATATCACAAAGGACATCAATACTACGCCCCTTAGCTACACATTGGTGTAGTTAGTTATTGACTAATATGTCAATTCTGCCACTCAAGGGCTGGGAAGCACTTATGGACACAGTTCAATAACTGAATACTTGGGGCTAAATGGAAGGAGTTGTCTGTAATCTCAAAGGCTCCTTTTCCCCAAAGGACAGTGGAGGCTCAGTCGTTGAGTATAATCAAGACAGAGTGATTTAAAAAATCAAAGTATATGGAGACAGTGAAGAAAAATTTCATTGAAGTATTTCAACCGTGAGTTCATTGAATGGCAGAGCAAGCTGAAAGGGCTAATGGACCTACTCCTGCTCCTGTTTCTAAAGGTGGTCTTTCTTTTCTGTCATGACTGTATGATTGTGCGAGAACCAAGAAAAGTTAAACTACATTGACCAGTCCTCAGATATATTCCAAATGATTGAAGGATAATTGATAACAAGATAAGTCTTTTGAATCGCTGTCCTCCATGTGGTGTGGTAGCTAGTAAGCACCTCTGCTGGAAATGTGGTGAACGACAGCACATCAATGCATTCAGGCTTGTCCCCCTCATAGTGGGACTCCTAGAAGAATTACATATTTTACTTACTGAAGAAGCGTTCTGGTTATTGCGAAAGATAAGGCAGGGGAGGCTTGTGTGAATTATAAACTGCTTGGTGAGAGAAAGCAGAGAATCATGTTTTCTTTGGAAGCGAGATCAGTGTAAAGGCTCCTACTACTATTTATATATGTTAATAATCTACACTTGTCATACAGGCTAAAACTGAAATTTGTGAACAATGCAAAACTTGATAGTATTACAAGCAGTGAAGAACATAGAATTAAACTTCAAAAGAACATGCTGGTGGAATACACTGACTAGTGACAGATTAGGCTTGGAACAGAGAAGTGTGAAATGATTCATTTTTGTAGGAAGAACATAAAGAGGTGAAATAAAATAAAGGATACAACAATGAAGGAGCAGAGGGACCTGTTGCATGTATACCCACAAATTATTCAGAGTGACAGAGAGAACAGTTAAGAAAGCACACAGGATTGCAGGCAATTTATGTTACATATTTGTAAATAGCAATGTATAAAAGCCAGAAAGTTACATTAAACTTTGTATAAAGGACTTGAATATTGCATCTAGTTCTGGGTACCACACTTGAGGAAGGATGAAAAGGCATGAGAGTAGATGCCAAAATAAATTGTAAAATTGGTTCCCAGGGTGACAAGCTTCCATGCCATTGACTGGAGAAGGTAGGGCTGTCCTCTTTGGAGGAGAAAGTTGAAAAAGAGTTTTGAGAGGAACGTTCACTATCATGAGAAGTCTAGACACAGTAGATATGTTCTAATTGGTGACAAATTGAGAACCAGAAGATACCATTTTAAGGTTGTGGGCAAAAGAAATGTTTAGGATTTGAATTGCACTGCCTGAGTGTGTGATGAAGATAGATTGCAGACTTGGTTGTGACTTTACAGCAAGAATTGGGTCATCTGAAAATGAAACATTTACAAGGCTACAGGAAAATGTAAATGAGTGCTACTAAATGAATTGCCAGCAAAGACATGATGGCCAGTTGACTTCCTCTTGTGCAGTAACCATTCAATGATTGGGCCCAATGACCTGTTTCCACGGTCTAAAGTCTACATTTAAAATACTGCTATTTACGGTCAAGAAAAGAACTAAATGTAACAGTTTATTTCAATGGAAATGCTTGCTATTCCTTGGTTGAGTGTTATCTTTGCCATTATAATTCTGTTTACACAGGAAGTGTAATATAGGAGAGGATGGCTTTGAAAGGCCTGAAACTAAATGGCAAAAGCATGCAATGTTATACTGAAGGCATCAGATTCAGTTTCAACACAGCACCTCTACATTGAATTGCTATAGCAACTGGCTTTCCATTGACATTTTGATCCAGTGCTGTTTCCCATTGACTCCACTCCTGTCCAGTGTACAATGTGGTGAATATGAATTCAGAGGCCCAACTGCTGCGTTTTTATACCAGATCTGTGGGTTCCAGTAAAAAGATACAAGTCTTCCAGAATCTGCCCTGAACATTTACAGTATAAAAGTGCATTGGAACTATGGCTATTTGTCATGATCACAAAGCATTTTAAAAATATTTTCGATGATTGGCCTTTATATTAATGCTAATGGGATTTCTGACCAAGATTCAGGTCACGTATAGCCTAATGGGCTGGGTATCCATTTTTTTTTAAATGCTTTTTTCAATTGTGTGAACTGAACACATATTTGAAATGGCTAATAACTACACAGTGCTGATATTTGGAAATCTATGACCAAATGTCCATCAACATAATTGCGGTAGTTTTATCTATTGCTGGGGTACACAGATTTATTATTATTTAGACATTTAAGTGGGATTATAAAACAGTCATTTTTCTGAAGAGGATTATTTTTGAGAAAATTCTGAATTGATCTGGATATCTGGATGTAAAACACTGCACTGGTGTACTCCTTTTTATCAGCCATAGAATATGAGATGTTTGAGGCTCCATTTTCTCCACATTCACAATATTTCTCACCCCGCTCCTTCCAAAGACAATGGTTACTTCAAGTGTATATTGAGTTTTGTTGGCTCACTTTAAATAAACTTGCTGTCATGATTTTTTTTAATATTGGACATTTTCATAAAACAAACTTCTGAAGGATTGCCTGTACATGGAAATGCAATCTTCCCTACTTTGATGACGAGAATTGGTTTTAAATATTTGCCATTTATTTTTCCTTCTCAAATGATGCACATTTACTAATTTCTCCTGAATTGTTTGGCTTTATGGAGCATCAACTTAAGATCTCTTCCTGTTCCACCTTGTGGGTAGGTTACAGCACAGGTCATTTGAAGTGAGAACTCTGGCAAATATTCCTTTTCTTATATTATGAACTCTGTAATTGAGATCAGTGATTTCCAGACCAGACGGCTATCGCATTGATACATCATGACATTCAGCTATTCACTGGACAGGGCCATTAAGAGAGCTGTTCTATGGAATCTTTGTGAACTAAGGGAATATTTTGTGAAAATTAAATCTCCACTTGTGGCATTAAGGACATCCAGATTTAAAAACTTGTCCTTCCTCCATGTGGACTCTTCGAAAAAGTCAGCAATTCTGTACTTTCCACATGTTCAGTGTAAAGAACTGAAGCAATGAGGTGCAAGTTTTTCATTTTCCAAAGTAAGATGAAGAGAGAATTTGAAAAAGGAAACATATTTGATAAATATTTTAAAAATTGCCTTTCATTGTTATTTTCTGCAAGGGGATAAAGTAATTTGATGACTTGTGAAAGCATTTTGAATCTTTTAAGAATAACAGATGGATGGTTCCCCCTTCTCTCATTCCTTACACTTCTCAAATATTTTTACTGCTCTTGTTTAGGTCAAAATCCAGGAAGGCATTCAGTTCTTTGTGGCTGTAGGATTTTGCTGTTGAGCATAGGTTATGTTTAAGTTGAATTTTTTATCATTCTGAGACTAATGTTAAGTAGCAACTCCTAAAGACAAGCAAATCTTATGCAGAATCTAGGAAGACCCGATTAGAAACCTTGCCAGAAATGTGAACCTTGACGCTGCACCAAAGCTGAATGAGTTTTCCAAATCTGACTTGTTTGGGTATTAGAATTTTTATGGCTTCAGACATTTGTAGCTTAAAGAGTGTCTTTTGTTAACTTCTGTCTGCACTGATGTTTTGGAACATTTTCACCTTTTTTGATACCCCACCCATACTAGAAAGTTGACTTGAATTTTCTCATTGCCTTTTTAAAATGAACCGTGATTGTAAAAATTGTGATTTTGCTAAATGTCTTATTTGCCTGTTTTAAAAATAGGTCAATGAAATTCTCTTTGTCTCTTCAAAAAAAAGTTTCATTTTGGCAAACTCCACATTTTTATTTTTTTAAATGGTGCTTGCATTATCTGTTGGTATCCTGTCAGATTGTGGGTGAAATCCCATCTCAGCATCGCCATGCATTCAAGACAAAATTCTACATTGTCAGTTGGGACACTATTCAAAGAGCAAGTAGTTCTACTGATTTCTCAATCAGCATATCTCCCTTGAATAATATTGCCATCAACACCTCATCGCTGTTTTGTGCTCATTGGTGCACAAAATAATTCCTGTCTTCCCTGAAAAGCAGCTTTAATTCGTTCTTTGTGAAGTGCTTTAGGCATTTGAGGAGTGTGATAAGGCACCATGTAAATGCAAATTCTTTTTAAAAAAACACGAAAAGACACCTGTAAGCTAACAGCACTCTCGAAAGAGAGGACTGCTTGGTCACTACTTGTGATAAAAATTCATCCGTTAACACTTACGTTGACAACTCAGTAAAAGTGTAAACACTCCAAAATTTTTAAATGCACTTGTAGGAATTTTGTTGACTTATATGATGGCTTGTTCATGGCAAAGTTCCTAGTACCTAATGACCAATGTAATTATCCTCTGTGATGGGGTAAAAGATTACATGTGTAAGAGAGGTGGATTGCATTTAGTAAATTCCATTCAAAATACCACGACCCTAGGCAGTCAATATCAGCAATAGCTTTAACTGTGGTCTGACTTTTTCCACCTGGGATGTTGAGACTGACTAAAATGTTTCTGCCTCAAATTCAATAATCTAATACAGATCAGATTTGGTTCTGGTTTATGTGTCTCTGTGCAAAAGGTGTTTTTAATCAAGTGACCTTCCCTTATTTCAGACGAGATCCTTCGAAGAGGCTGCACTTGAAACTCCTAGTTGGTCATTACCACGTTCAATAATTTTTCTGACTTTCTATCCAGCATCAAACTTGCTGGAGGGTGCACTATAATCACAATATAGCCTTCATGTTTGGAACGTAACCTAATCATTTTGTAGGAGATTTCAACATGCAATAATTGCCATGTAAACTATTGAACTCTGAAAGTAACAATGTAGAACAGCTGTTGGAACAGTATTCTGAAAAAGCTCCCTCATTGTTGAACTATTAACTGTCGTCTTTGGAGTAGCTGCGTCTGCTTATAAGAGGTGAACTTTTCACCTGTTATTAATTTTTTTTAAGCAGATTTAAGTATGGCAATGCAGTTTTTAAAAATGTACCAGCTGTCATACTGGTGAGGAAGGTAGGGGTTGCTGACATGTTGCGGACAGTGGGGAAGCAGTCATATATACAGGTCTTGTTGACATTTAGTCCAGGCAGTCCATGCTGAGCTCAAAACCAAGAAAAACCATTGCTATTGTTTTTATTGGCTGACTATTCAGAGTCCAATCAAACTGCAGACAGACTACAATGTTCAGATAAGCAGTGAATAAATGGACATTGCGCAAATGTCAAGTTACGTCAAGCATAATATTTCTGGAATGATTGGGCTAATTTTTTCTCAGTTTTTTTCCTCCCTTTTCTGAAGGAGCTGCAGTTCCATCGGGTTTATCCCACTTCAGTAATGTATCCAAATAGGCAGTATTCATGGGAAACTTGGACAATGAGCACCTATGGGCATGTAACCGCAGTAGATCACATGAGCTAATTTAATGTTGTTCACGCCAATCCTGTGCAAATGTAGATTTTCTAACCAAAATTAGCAAACCATCACTAAGAGGCTGTTGAATATTTCTCGTCAGCCTAAGAACATTGTGGCCCATCGCTGAAACTGTAACCCCAGCAGAGATCCACTGAGAAAGCTGCCTTTACATTGTTCACGATCTGTGGCCGTGATGCCAGTTCCAGGCTAATCAGTCATGTACATAGAAAAACTTGCTGGAATAAATAACGTATGAAATAAAAACATCTCACACCAAGTTTGGGTCTAAGTCTTTCCATGTGCATTACACATCGAGAAGCATGTTTGTTGTCTACATCTTGGATTTCTTTAGAATACCTGCAGTACTGTATTTTTTTAAATTGCAGTGGAGAAGGAAGAATAGGTTAGAGCATGTGCAGTGTAAGCAGGAATGTGAAGCTGGTCTGGAGTCTTTAGGGGTTGCCCAGAAAAGCATAGCATTTACTAACCATAAGCCTGTGGAAGAGAGGAAAGTTTCATTGTTGATAGTAGGAATTGTAAATCCAGTGGCTGATAAGTTTAAGCATGTACACGTTGACAACTTTCAGTTTTGCCTCTATTTATGGATTGAGGCATTAAGGATCAGAGAATGCCACTCCCTCCTAAAAGATTCTTTGCATCCTGTATAATTTCCTTGTCACGTCTCCCATGCTTTGTAAATATGCCCTTCTGGCTATAACTAAGATCAGGAATTCATCGCTTAGGGAATTGTACAGAAATCTTTAGCTGTTTGCACATCCATTATCACGCACTGTGTAATTTGGTCTGAGAGAGATGCTGGTAACTCCTATTACTCTTTACTTTCAAATACAGCCATCCATAATAATGGCATTGAAAATTAACTGTTGTTAGAATTGGATTCTAAATCTAGGGCGTATTTTGGATTTTGGTGTTTAACACTGAGCCAGGGGATGGAAATTTCCTGGATTCGTGATGGTGAGCTTATATTAAAAAACTGAGATTTCCAACATATGTAAGAATAATAGGGGATTTTAACTTTCCAAACATAGACTAGAACTGCAATAATTTTAAGGGCTTGGATGTGGAGAAGTTGGTTCAATGAGTTCAAAAAAAATTATCTTTTTCAATTTTTGATGTACCTTTGTGCTAAGGATCAAAACTTAACCTTCTCCCTGGAAATAAGACAGGCCAAGTGACTCATGTGTTAGTGGGGGAGCACTTTGGGTCACGTGATCATAATTCTATTAGTTTTAAAATAGTTATGGAAAAGAAATAGGCCTTGTATAAAAGTTAAGGTTCTAAATTGGAGTAAGGTAAATTTTGACAGTATGAGACAAGATCTTTCAAAAGTTGACTAGCAGAGGCTGATTGCAGGTAAAGGGGCAAATACGCAAATGGGAGGCTTTCAAAAGTGAGATAACAAGAGTTCAGTGGCAATGTGTTCCTGTTGAAGTGATGGGTAAGGCTGGTAGAGTGGGGAATAGTGGATGAATAGAGATATTAAGGCTCTGGTCAAGAATAAGAAGGAAGTACATGTAAAGTAGAGACAAATGGGATTAAGTAAATCTCCAAGGCAGAAGTGGGTACCTCGGATGCTGTCTGACCTGCTGTGTTTTTCCAGCACCGTTGTAATCTTGACTCAAGTGAATCTCTTTTAGAGTACAAGGGGAGTAGGGGCAGTGTTGAGAGGGAAATCAAAAGGGCAAAAAATGGATATGAGCTAGCCTTGGCAGATAAGGTTAAGGATAATTCAAAGGGATTCTAAAGAACATTAAGGACAAAAGAGCAATAAAGGAGAGAATAGGGCCCTTTAAAAGTCAACAAGGTAGTCTATATGTGGAATCATGGGAGATGGGAAAAATACGAAACAAATGTTTCATGTCAGTATTTACAATGCAGAAAGACATGGAAACTCGAGAACTTGAGGGAAATAAAATTGAGGTTTTCAAATCACTCCACAGTGCAGAAGAGGAGGTGCTAGAGGACTTAAAAGTTTAAAGGTAGATAAATCTCCAGAACCTGATCAAGTGTATCCCAGGACATTGTCGAAAGTTAGGAAAGAAATTGCAGGTCTCTAGCAGAGATATTTGTAACATTTACAGCCATGACTGAGGTTCTGGAAGACTGGAGAGTGGACAATGTGTGCCTTTACTTAAGAAAAACTACATGGAGAAGCCTGAGGCCTATAGATCAATGCATCTGAACTTAGTAGTGAGAAAGTTGTTGGAGGGGATTCTGAGTGACGTGATTTACATGCATTTCGAAAGCAAGGATTGATTAGGGATAATCAACATGGCTTTGTACTTGGGCAATCATATTGCACAAACTTTATTGCGTTTTTTTGTAAGATAAATAGATAGATAATTGGTAGATAAGTGGTAGATATTGTCCATATGGGCTTTATTAAGACCTTTGACATGGTTTCACATGGTAGACTGGTTAGTAAAGTTAGATCACATGGAATTCAGGGAGAGCTCACCAATTGAATACAAAATTGCATTTACAGTAGGAGATAGGGTGGTGGTGAAGTGTTATTTTTCAGACTGGAGGCCTGTGACAAGTGGTGTTCCACAGGGATCGGTGCTGGCTTCACTGTTGTTTGTCATTTTATATAAACAGTTTGGATGAGAATTTAGGAAGTGTGGTTAGTAAGTTTGCAGATGACACCAGAACACCAGGTAGTATAGTGGACAGTGAAGAAGGTGTTATCTAAGATTGCAAAGGGATCTTTGCCTGTGGGCTGAGTAGTGGCAGATGGAGATTAATTTAGATAAATTTTGGTAAGACAAACAAGGGTAGGACTTGTACAGTTAATGGAAGGGCCCTGGGTAGTGTTGTCGAGCAAAGACACAGGGGGTTGAGATACATAGTTCCTTAAACATGGCATCACAGTTAGAAAATGTGGTGACAAGGGCTTTGGCACGCTTTCCTTTGTTGCTCAGATCATTGAGTATAGTAGTTGGGACGTCATGTTGTGGTTGTACAGGATGTTAGTGAGGCCCCTTTTTGAACTGTGTACAGTTCTGGTCGGCCTGCTATAGGAAGGATACTGTTAAATTGGAGAAGGTGCAGAAAAGATTTACAGGAGTTTTACCGGGACTGAGGATTTGAGATGAAAAGAGTGGCTGGGTAAGCTGGGACTTTTTTCATTGGAGCGTAGGCGTAGGAGGTTGAGAGGTGACCTGAGGTGTATAAAATCATGAGTGGCATAGATAAGGTGAATAGCAAAGGTCCTTTTCCTACAGTAGGGGATTTCAAAACTAGAAGGCATAATTTTAAGATGAGAAAGATTTAAAAAGGACCTGAGGGGCACCTTTTTCCACAAAGAGTTGTTTGTGTATGGGATGAACTGCAAGACGAATTGGTAGATGCAGGTACAGTTACAATATTTGAAAGAGATTTGGACAGGTACATGAGTAGGAAAGGTTTAGAGGGCTATGGGCCATCTGCAGGCAAATGGGACTAGTCTAGTTTGGAGACTTGGTCATATTGCCAGCATTTTCCCAGCTGATAGAACACACCAACCCTCGGCCACAATCAGAGACGATCTTATCCACGAAGGCAGCGTCCTTGTAGCAGATCAGTGAAGTCTTTAAATCCAGAGTGTAAAAAGAAAGCCTCTTGTTGGAAAAGTACCACCTGTAGCCCAAGCACCTGTTGACATGGAAGTTTCCTCTCCAATTTGATAGAACTACTGCCTTAACCACTCTGAAATTTTGAAGTTTTGCCTCTGATGGCACTACTTTGTTGAAGTTCATTCATAGCGTATGAAGTAGGCCAGTTATGAAGCTGCCTCCTGGCATGTGCAGACTAGACCTGCACCCAGTCAGGTGCTGGCAGTGTGCGGTTTCCTGCACAATTATTCCAACTATGTTGGACAGAGAGAAAGTGGCTCTGTTTTACTGAGAGGGAGCGGGATGTCCTGATGGATAGAGAGATGCCAACAGTCTCAGCTCAGGAGTGTGTCCTGTGGTTTTGGTGTCTGCTGTCTGAGATAGAGGGCAAGATGAACAAGCATCGAGTTGGTCCCACCAGGTGACCACTCTGATGTTCACATCAGGAATTGTCAGAGTTTGGTTTCTATCAGCCACTTGAGAATGGGAAACTGCATCTCAGTGAGACATGATGGCACAATATGAGGATGTTTATGTAAACTAATCCATGTAAATAGGCTTCTCATACCTCACTAGGGGCGATCTCATCTGACTATTCAACACTTGGTTGGAAAATGGGACATTTTACTTTTGTCATCAGGAAACTCCTTATAGCCAATCTTATGTAATTCTTCCAACTTTCTCACTCGTGCCTGGAAGATTCTGCTGTGTGTTTTTATTGTATTTGTCAGTGAACTGATTTAGCTTTGAAAATTTTAAACGTAAGTTCTCCAATTGCTGAATTGTAGGGACCAGGAGGGTTTGCATTTACACCAATATATACTCCTAGCAGAGAAATATATGAAGCAGATCCATGCAGGCATATAACAGCTTGTAACTATAACTTTTTAAGTAAATTCTGGAAAATAATTTAAGTAAATTTACTGGGAAAATTTCATTGTAACTATTTGTATTAGATCAGTTATGAAGGAAATAGGGAAATATTAATTCAGAAATTGTCTCCTAAATTTGGTGTGAGTTTGGATAATGGACTTAGGATTCATTGAGTTTTAGTGTCTTGCTGTCTGATTTTTAAATTGTAGTTTTGTTTTTCCTCTCTCTCTCAGTTTGCTGGGACTCTATCAGATGGATTGGGAAAGACAATGGACACAAGACATCAGGCTGAGCGTGAATCTATCCGCTATCAAGCAATGACCAGCGGTGAGCACCTTGTGGCTGGAATTCAGGGCCTAGCTCATGGTGAGTATGTGGAAGAGGCAATTATAGTTCCCTTTGCTGGTGTAAGTGATTAAAGATTCTGAATTAATAATGGTTAAAACAAAGAACTGCTTCTGTGTATTCTGTCCAGCAGTGGGCATGTCATTTTCAAGGATGTATTTTAACCATTCCTATAGCTTTTGAGATGAATTTTTTGTTTACAATGGAATCTTTCATTGGTCATAGCCTGCTCTGCAGCTGAATTTTTAACATTAGGGTTGTCATGCTCCATAATGATTGAATTTCAACGTAATGCATTTCAGATGTCCTGTCCTCAGAGACAGAAGTTCTTTGTAAGCAGAAAGACCATTTTTTCCTCGTTTATTCACCCTCCACACACACTTCAGAATATTTGCCATTGTGCAGAGTGGAAAATCACTTAGAATACTGACTGTTAAAATTACAGTTTAGCTGTTTTAATCCTTGCCCGTCAAAAGATGAAATCTTTTCCCAAATCTGAGATGAATCTTTTTGTTTGGTGTGCTGACTTGCACTGTATGTATACAAAGAGAACAAAATTAGTTCCTTTGTTGTTTTATTTTTACTAGTTAGTAGTTTTTGACTTCTCTTCATTGGGTAGTGGTTTTCAGTTTCCATTTTATTTGTCATTTTAAAGACGGCTTTGTATGATTACAGCCATTTTAGTTACAGATGAACCTTCTTCGACCCACCAATAGGTACTGCAAAATTTGTCACAAGTATTGTGTAACCATAGTCCTGTGACTTCCATCACCATGAAATGCCTCTGTGTATGGAGGCTAGGGCAAACTTGAATAAAGACTTCGTCAACTTGACCAACAGAAATAAATCTCCTCCATCAGTATATTGTGTTGTTGCAGTGAGAGCTAGAGATCCAGTGGTCCCCTAAATTTTTCCGACTCATTTGTTTGCTGTTTCTCACTGCCATGCTGTTCCTTCACAACATAATTTGAAAACTTTGCCAACACTTAGCTCTACCTCACCATCACTGCTGTTAACCACAACATTGTCTCTAAGTTGTCATGTAGCTTGACCAACATTCAATGATGGATGAGCTGAAATTCCCACCAACTAAATGTTGTGAAGACCCAAAGCCAATGTCTTTGGATGTAGCGCTTAATGTTTACTCTCACCATAAGACTTAGGAGCAGAATTAGGCCATTTGGCCCTTCAGGTCAGCTCTGCTCATGGTTGATATGTTCCTCAAACCCATTCGTTTGCTTTCCCCCATAACCTTTGATCATCTTACTGATTTTTTAACAACCCTATCTCTCTATCTCTGTTTTAAATGCACTGTGACTTGACCTCCACAGCCTTCTGTGGCAATGAGTTCCACAGGTTCACCACCTTCTGGATAAAAAAATTCCTCTTCTGGTCCTATTCTCTCCTACTAGAAGAAATATCTTCTCTATGTCCACTCTATCCAGGCCCTTCAGTCTTCTGTAAGTTTAAATCAGATTGTTCTCATCCTTCTAAACACCATTGAGTATAGACAGAGAGTCTTCAAACACTGCTCATATGTCAAGCTCTTCATCCCTAGGATCTTTCTTGTAAGCCTCCTCTAGATTCCCTGCAAGGCCAGTACATCCTTCCTTAGATACAGGGCCCAAAACTGCTGACAATATTCCGAATACAGTCTTGGCATTTGTATTCTAGCCCTCTTGAAATGAATGCTGACATTGCATTTGCCTTCCTAACTGTCAACTGAACCTTCATGTTAACTCTGAGAATCCTGAACTAGGACCTTAAAGTCACTTTGTGCTTCAGTCTTCTGAAGTCTTTTCCCATTTAGAAAATAGTCTATGCCTCTATTCTTCCTACCAAAACACACAATGTCTCACTTTCTGACATTGTATTCCAACTGGCACTTTGCCCACTCTCCTAGCCTGCCCAAGTCCTTTGGCATCCACCAGTCGCTCCATTTATCTTTGTCATCTGCAAACTTAACAAAATGCCCTCAGTTCCTTCATCCAGATTGTTAATGTAGAACATAAAAAACTGTCCGAAGTGACCCCTGCAAAACTCCATTCGTCACAGGCTGTCATCCTGAAAAGGCCCTTTTACCCCACCTACCCTTTCTGCCCGATAGCCAATTCTCTATCCATACCAGTACCTTGTCTCTAACACCATGGGCTATTATCTTACTTAGCAGCTTCCTGTGCAGCCCCTTGTCAAAGGCCTTCTGGAAATCCAAACAGATCAGGTCCACTGGCTTTCCTTTGTCTAACTTGGTCGTTACCTCCTCAAAGATATCTAACACATTTGTCAGGCATGGCCTCTCCATGACAAAACCATGTAATTCCAAAAACTCCGCAATCTCATCCTTAATGATGGACTCTTAACATCTTAACAACGACCAAAGTCAGGCCAACTGGCCTATAATTTCCCATCTTATTCCTCCCTCCCTTCTTAAACAGGCATTTACAGTAGCCATTTTCCAGTCTCTGGGAACCTCCCTGACAGCAGTGATTCCTGAAAGATCATCACTCTCCTTGGCAACTGTCTGAGGCTGTTTGCAACCTTGATATCCTACTTGACCTTGAGATGAACTTTTAACCACATGGTCATGCCATCATTAAATCTGCCTCTTTCCATCTCCATAACGTTGCAGATTTCATTCTTGCTTCGATTCACCTACAATCTAAGACCACCTCTTTCCAACTCATGTATGATATTGTTACCTCTAATCTTGATTGTCCCAGTATACATTTAACCTGTTTCCAAATTCTAAACTCTGTAAACTTGAGGTCATGCAGAACTGCTGCCAGTATCCTAACTCATTCCTTCATCACTCCTGTGTTCACTACCCTACTTTTGCAGCTGCTTGAGCAGTGCCTCATTTCTAACATTCTCATTCTTGTTTTCAGACCACTTCATTTTTTTTTTGTCCCTCCCTGTCTCTGTAATCTCCTTCAACCACTTGACCTTTTAAAATCTCAATGTTGCTCCTCATGTGGCTTCTTGAACGAGTCCAGTTATTCCTCCTCCTTTGGTGGCTGATCCTGGGGCTACCAAGGCCCAGGTCTCTGCTACTCCTTTTCTAAATCTCTCTGCCTCCCTGCCTATCACTTCTTTTAAGGCACTCCTAAAAATCTTATGCTTTAATACAAGCTTTTTGTCTGCTGCCTTAATATCTCCTTTTGTGGCTTCGTACCGAATTCTGTATCATAACTGCCTATGAATAGTTATGTAAAATGCAACTTATTTTTATACACAGTACGCCATTAATTTTTCCTAGGATAAATTACTGTCAGATTTCCACTGTGGCAAAAGCTGAGTTCTCCACTGACATCACTACGAAAGTGTGAATTTTTTAATGCAAACTGATTAGAGATGTCAGGGGAAACTAGTTTGTTTTCATGTTAATTTTCAGATTGTTTTTTTGAAAATTGTCCTGTCCAAGGGAAACCAGTGACTAGATTTTTTATTAATTTTTCTTTCTTGTCCACCTCCCACAGGTATACTTGGTGGATTCACCAGTGTCATCACTTCAACAGTAGAAGGAGTGAAAACAGATGGTGGCGTCAGTGGTTTTTTCTCAGGTCTTGGAAAGGGACTTGTCGGCACAGTAACCAAACCTGTAGCAGGTGCTCTGGACTTTGCTTCAGAGACTGCGCAGGCTGTGAGGGAAACCACAACAGTAAACAACTACAGGTAAAGGAGAAAGCACTGTACACAGTTATAATAAGGGCATTCATTAAAAATGGGGATTTCTCAATGACCTTAAACACTCATTACTACTTATTGTTTATGATGCAAAGCACTACATTCAGAAGTTTAAGCAAAAAGTATCTAATAGGCAAACAGATTTTCTGGGTCATCCTTGTAACTTAAATAGGCAAATAGGATTATGGTTGAATTGTGATATTGGCAAGGCTGTTGATGAAAGATTGCTGAATCCTTAACATTAATAATGAATGGTCTACATCAGGAGACAAAAAGGGAACTGGAAAACTAGTAAGCTTTATTTTAAGCAGTAGTCTTCGGGTATCCAGTTTGACAACCCTTACATTGGCCTGTCAATTTGAAAACAGAATAGATCTTAAATATTCTTTTTATGAAATGTTATGTTTCTATACTAGAACTTAGACATTCCAACTTGTAAGTCGCTACCTTTAAAATAATGACACACATCTTATTTCAATATTCAGAATAGCTTTTATGATCTATTTGCGATGTGCAGTAAGGTTTTATAAGTAGAAATGCAAATACAGATGTGTGGGGAAGGGCTTATGTCATATGCACAGATTGCTAATATTGTTTGTGCAGGTTACTAATATTATGTGTGCTGGGTATGCTAAGACTGCATGTGTGTTCAGATGTATGGAGAGGATGTGATATTGTGTAAATGGGCTCTACCAGTGCAGTTGGAGAACAAACTATTGGAAAAAATGTGATGCTTAATGCAAGGGGAAAGACAGTATAGACAAGGACGACTAATGTTGCATGTTCAGGTGTGTTAAAAACAAAATCATTTCTTTGTGTATGTACGTGCTACCAGCACAGCAAAAGCTGAACAAATCAAAACAGACAACCCTTTCTTAGAAAGCTGGCATAATTAAAAGGGTGTTGCAATGTTTCAGTATGTCCCAGGGTTCAGATGACCTTGATAACACTCTTAGGCTTTATTTTCCACAGTAGCCAAGTGCTTTGTTGTCCCAAGTAACCTAGTATTGTTGCTACCAATGGGAATTATTGTGTAAAATTGCAATACTCTGAGCGATTTGCAGCATTCATGTTATTTATAAATTTTGGCGAGATTTGTCTCTTGATGTTACATTGCATAGATCACTTGCCCTACTCATGCTGCCTCAGTTGAATTTTGTCAATAATTTGCATCCTTTGCAATGATTCTGAAATGTATAGGATGGTAACACGTTGCAGTCTGAGTTATCCACCCCCGATACAATTCAAATGCGTATAAACTATTGAGTACATGCTGCTCTTGATGCATTAAATTTTGCTGTCAACCCAGAACCCCTGCCTCGCAAATTTACAGGCTGTGAAAGCAACAAAATACTTCAATGAGCAATCTTATTCACTTTCAGTTTTTGTTAGTATGAGGCTGTTCAATCTTGCATGATTTTATCTGGCAATTCAGTTATTCTCCTTAATGGTCAGTATCAGGCCTTTGGAAGAATTGGAGTTTTGAATTTTCAGGCCAGTTTGAAAATATCTTCAAATCTGTACATAATACAAATATTCGTGAAGTCTGCTTTAACCAATAATAAAGTAACATTAATTATTATGAAGACCTCATCACATTGCTGCATCTCAACCACTTTACGTAGCAAATCGTTTTTTAAGTACAGTGATTATTATCTAGAGAAGCTTGAAAAACTGCAGTAAGATCATCAGTGTAGTTTTTTTGGTGGTAACGGCTGAGTGGCGCAGTAGGGATTCGCTGGCCGGCACATGAAAAAGTCATTGCCCTTGAATAAATGCAGTGGGATTTTTGTAATCTATCTGAACAGCTCGACATCTGTCCTGACTGAGAAACAGCAGAGTTATTAGTTCAACCTGGAGTCTGTTCATGACAGTTCACGTAAACAGTTAATTAATGCCTGCACATCACAGGGGGCAGGGAGTTAGTTTTACGACTGTATGCAAACTGTAAGCAGAGGAATGTGTTTAACAGTGTTGGGTAGTGGAACAATTTTTGTGTAATCAAGGTTGGCATTAGAGGCTTGTAGCTGAAGGCAAATATTTGATCTTTGGGCCCCCAACAAAGGCAACTGATTAAATCAAAACAGAAAACTGTAAATGAAAACCAAAACCTGATTACAAACCATGTGGAACTACTTGTAAGGATCAAAACTTAATCCCAAGAGCTCATAACACAAAAGCATGCTGAGTCACCAATCAACCATGGTGCTGGATTTGTTTTCTTCCTCAAGTTCTAGTAAAATAAGCCACCCTCTTATCTCTGCAGATAAAATTTCCCATGTATGAACATATGAATCATTGCAAATATGGACCGTCCATGCATCATCCATAACTGCAAGGTGATTATATTGGTGGATCCACATTCAGCCTGTGTCAAAGCCATGCTAAATATGCCCCATTTACACTGGGGTGAAACCCGAAGGGTTAGCAGCTACAAAAAGTTGAAAGAAAAATGGAAATTATGTCACTGCTGGTGACAGCTGGTCCACCAAGTGTTTAAAAGTTTTCAATTCAATAAGAATCAATCATGCTGCAAGTTAGAGAGTTGCCTTTACATTTTGTGTGTATCTTATTGACAAATAAGCTGGTTAATTTCAGCATGATGGTGTTGAATAGGAGATGAATGGAGATTAAAGTCGACCTGTTTTAAATATGTGTTATACATTGTAATGTGTAAAAGGCTTATTGAAAAACATTGCAAATTTTGAAAAATACCAATTTTGATTCTTGTCCTGGTCCTAGCCCCCAAGCTGTTTGACTTGTTTTTACTCTTGTTTGTTTTTTACCCTGTAGTAATTGTTATTCATAGCCCACACGTTGCTTACAGGACCAGGTTTACATGGTGGTTTCTGTGAGATCATAGATGTTTGGCTGCGCTATGACCTCTTTGAACTATTCACGGTCATATACTTCCTTGCCTGAAAATGGACCTAAGGGATTTAAGCTGAACGGACAACATTGTTAATTGGCACCATTTGGTAGTGTGTTTGGATTTATGACAGCTGTAAATTCTAAAACATCCCCTCCCCAACAAAAGAAAAAAAAGAGCAGTTTATAGCTGTGTGCAATGCAATGTATTTTTTTTCAAACTGGTTTTGTTTCATGATATACTTTTTAACCTTGTTTCTCCCAGACCTTAAGGCTCACCTTTTATTGTGTGTTTTGTGCTCATTTTCTGAACTAGGTTCACTTTCAATGTCCTGAAGTCATCTTATTAAGTATAACTTTCTGCTGAAGCAAGTCTGCCAACACTCCTTTAATAGCAAACAGTGAATTTGGTGAAGTGTGACTGAGTTCCAGAAAGTCAGTAGAATGTGAAGTGGCCTTTAGTGCATTGTTTAACAGGATGCTTCAAAGCTCATAATGCACACAAGGGTTTAAGCAGGAAGTTTCAGTTGTAACCAGAATGACTGATTACTTTAGTGTGTGTTTTACAAGCAAAACCAGATTCTTCAAACCTTATTATTGCATATTTGCTGAGTCCAAGTGTCCATTCCAGCTTCTCTCAGCATTGTGATTTGAACTTATTTAGTTCCTCTTAAGTCCTCTGAACACTTAGCTGTGCATGAATATTTGAATGTAGGCTGAGCAATGGCTCGACGTTGTAAAGGTCAGTGGACTAGATCTGCATCATTGTTTTGTGTCAGACAGATATGAAAGTTGCCAGATTATTTTCTAAACAGAACTTAATTTATAGCTTTACAACTGTAAGTGAACACAGGTCTAGTCTTTCCATTTTGATCAATAATACTGTCCTGTTCAGTCTCTCCCTGAATCTTTATCTTACATACTTACTCAATTGCAGTAATTAACTTATTAGTTCAAAGATGTGGCCCTCGCTGGCTAGGCCAGCATTTATTCCCTCTCGTAATTGTCTAAAGGGCAGTTAAGAGTCAATCCATTCACATCTCCTCTAACAAGTCTTAAATGGTCATGCTGTAACCTTTTCCCCAATCCAAACACTCTAGAACCTATTTCTCTCGGAAAAGGCTTTAGAAATGATCCCTAAGAGTATAGTCTTTCTCAAACTGTCCAACTTCTAGACTGCTTAGATATGAGCACTGAGATGGAGATGTTGCTTTCTAATTCTTTGACAGTAGTGCAGGCTGTGGCATTGTCAACATGACTGATGAGTTCAATTTTCATTTAAGCCAGTTTTTCACAGATACCTTATACGAACCTGGTAGGTTTATATTCACAATGTCTTTGGCTGTCTGAAGCATGGGAACTAGGAATTAAGTACACCAGTGTAAAGGCAGCTTTTTTCTTTACGTTCCTGGAACCCAAGATTAGCGATTCCAATAATCATTATTGTTTCATCAGTCTAGTTTTATCTTCCCCACCCCTGGTATCCTCCAGTATGTGTCTTGAACTTTTACCTTTGGAAACTTTAAGGTAATACTAGCAATCTCAGACTAGTTTCAAAGGATTACCACTGAGAATCAAATGTAAATGGATATTAATCATGAATGGAAATAAAGATTATTGGTTATGGTAAAAATTTAATTTTAGTTCCAAACGTTAAAGGAGTAGCCGTAGAAGTTTGTTTCATATGGTTATTAAGGTTTGAGGAACAAAGGTGCAGTTAAGATGAGGATCATTCCAATACAAAATGGCATGATAGATAGAAAGGGCCGAATAACCAATACCATGCATCTTATTGAGGTAGGAGTACCACTTTTCTCCTCTAAATATAACTCCAAAGTATTAAGCGAACCACACTAATCTACATGCATCTAAGCAGTATGAAATACTTTTGCAGTACTAATGATCTTGGTGGAGCTTTGCATGTGTGGTATAAAACTATCCAGGATTTATTAACCCACTAAAAATGGTTTATGCAAGTCTTAGCAAATTTGCATATGGGTTGCAGCCAATTCCAGATTATCCATGCTGCTTGAAACCACCAGCAGCAGCACACAGTTATGCAATGTAAAGGCCGGCATTGTCTGCCTTCTCTTACGATTCTCTCCCATCAATAGAGTTTTTATTTTTGTAGTTGAACTCCCCACATGTGCACTATCACAAGTTCGCAAAGAAGAGCTCTGAAATTCTTGTTGCATTGGCAATATAAAGCCGCCTTTATCTCAGGGGCAGAAATTTGGAACTGAATTCATTTATGCTAATATGCCTTTTTTTTTGGAACTAGATCAGAATTTTGCCTGAACTTCTTTCTGTATGGATATCACAAGCAGTTCTTAAATCTTTACATCATCCACCTGAAATCCCGCCATCCCCATCTAAGTTATTACTATCTGCATTAATGTCTGCAGGACCATGTTTGTTAGGGTTTATTTTTTTTGAAGTGATCAGTTGATTTGGGGAAACTATTAAGTTTAAGGGCTCTTTATCAGACTCAGCTGACCCTGTTACATTACAGAAAGTACTACAGTGCAATCCATAGTACATCCACATAGTGGGCGGAACGGTAGCACAGTGGTTAGCATTGTTGCCTCACAGCACCAGAGATCCGGGTTCAATTCCCGCCTCAGACTGTGTGGAGTTTGCACATTCTCCCCGTGTCTGTGTGGGTTTCCTCCGGGTGCTCCGGTTTCCTCCCACAGTCCAAAAATGTGCAGGTTAGGTGAATTGCCCATGCTAAATTGCCCGTTGTTAGGTGCAGGGGTAAATGTAGGGGAATGGGTCTGGGTGGGTTGCGCTTCAGCAGGTCGGTGTGGACTTTTGGGCTGAAGGGCCTGTTTCCATACTGTAAGTAATCTAATCTAGTCTAAACATGGAAATTCTGCTGAACAAAAAAAGCCTATTGATTGCCCAGGCTGTGGATGTCATATCATGGAATAGTCTTCTTAGGACCACGGACATATGTTAACAGTAATAACTAACATGGATATATTTTACAAATTTTGCAATTGGAATGGGGAACTGAGCTCTAAAGTTAAAGCTAGACATAAATGCTTTAATTCGTTCTCAATCCAGTATTTCAATTTAAGCTAAGTTTGACTGCCAGGAATTCTTGAAACTTCATTTTGAGATTTTTCAAAGTTATCAAAGCACTGAGAAATCTGTCAGCTATCAATATTAAAACTTTGCATGAATTCTGGTGCGTGAATGCATGGAATTCTTTTATCATAAGCTGGTGATTGGCTGATTTAGCAGTACAACATGGCCATGCATATAATGTATCCAACTCAAAACAATGCCAGCATGATGATGCCCTATACTAATCAAAAGTAATCCATGTTGATGACTTAATCTCAATATACTCATCTGTTATGCTCCAATGCTGCTTAGGTTCACCCAGCTCTAATTTCCATTTCTTTTTGCTTTCTATACTTGAGCTACTTACACAAAAATCTTGACTACACATGGTGTTCTGTGTGATTTATCATGTCCATTGTGTGTGGGAGAGATTGTTGTTCTGCCTAAACAACTTCTTGGCCAAAGAATTTAATTGAACCTATTTGTTGCTGAACCTAGCAAGAAACATACAAATCATTGAAAGGCATTGCTTCTACTGTAAAAGTAAGTTTAATAAAGTTGGCTGTATCACCTGAGGTTCATGCTGTGGGAATATAATGATTGCTGCAATGCAAGTGTAATTTAAGAATAAGGTGAAGCTGCTGTACCCTATACAAAAATTCTATAAATAAAATCATACTAAGCTCTGTGGGAGATCTGTCAGCTTCTGTCAGTCAGTACCCTCTCAGGACAGATTTTGGGGTACTGAATGGTATAGAGTATCCCTCATCTGGAATTCCAGTAAATAATGCAATAGTTGACCTTAGCACTGCATCATATAAAAGTTAGACTATAAGAAATAGGAACAGAGTAGGTCGTTCAACTCCTCAATCATTCACCACCGTTCAACAGGATCAGGTTTGATCCAACACAACTCTCATTCACTTTCCTGCCCTTTCCCCATTAACCTTGATTTCCCCCACTAATCAAGAATCTATCTCTCCCAGCCTTAAATATGCACTAGGACTCCTCCCCCTCTGCTCTCTGTGGAAAGGAGTTCCAAAGACACACAACCCTCAAACAGAAGAAATTCCTCCTCATTTCAGTCGCAATTGATGCCCCTTACTTCTGAGACTCTGTCCTAGGAAACCTGTTCACAGTACTCCAGATGTGGTCTCACCAGCATCTTGTTCAGTTGCAGCAAGATTTCCCTACTCTTACACTCTAATTCCTTTAAAATAAAAGCCAACATTCCATTAGTCTTCCTGATTACCTGCTGTAATTAAAAGTTGAACAAATAAAAACAGAAATTACTTGTTGGATAGAATTTGTTTATTTAGATACAATCTCTGATCAGAGAGTCATACTCAACTTGACAGCGACTTGATCTTTTTAATTCAATAATGACTAGTTTATGCTGAATTCAGGAGAAGTGCAAAATGCAGGAGTGAGCTCATCCGTCAGCATCAAAAAGAGAGCAAGGTAAACTCCCTGTAGTGCCCGCAAAGAGTCTCTATGTTCAGTACAGTAAATTGTCCTTTTGTTTTGGTTGTCAGTGGATACAAAGTGTCTTTCGAGAGCTTTGATTATTTTTCCTGTTTTCTGTGTTCTGAGTTCCACATTAAAATTGTAGTGGCTGGTATTTTGAAATGGTAGGAAATAGCTTGCATTTCTGAATGTGTAGCCACTGGCCATTTGGAATTTTAAACAATGTGTTTCTCAGTTAAATGCCATTCATCCCCCAGTTAGCAATTCAGTACGAATGGTTACAGTCAATGCTTGTCTACAAAAGGCGCTTTCTGCACACTGTATTTAGTAGTTCCAATTTGGTTACCTCAGTTAACAGCCCACCACATAATATGTGCTTTACCATGTACCGTAGTACCCAAGTTCAAGCCTTTCTGGACCAAATCCCAGTCTTTGCCTTCTGAAACAGAGCATACAGCAACCACTTTGTGGGCATAGGAACAAAGTGTGCTTTTAAAATAAAAACAAACCTCTGAGCAAAGGCATGTCAGATGAAAATTCTGCCAAATAGGCCTGCTTTTATATCCCTGGAGTCTAGCCATAATCATAGAGAGACAATATCCTATTGTGTTAACTGAATGCAGCTTAATATACTTTGTACTAGTGGGCTTCATTGTTTCTTTTATAACATTCACAGGCTTTTCTTTTTCCATCCTCCCCACCCACCATTTCTTCTAAGATCATTTCTAGGTGACCAGTTCGATAGATGCTTTCAGTCTCTGATAACTTCAACTCAGTGTCCATTCTCAAAATGTTCTGCACAGTGATTGCTGAGTGGATGCATCACAGCAAGGTGCGGTCCTGTCCTTATACTATATCCACACACATATACTCTTCCTATTTCAGATCATTGGATAGTGACTGTGAAACAGATTTTTCTCCAAGAGATGCTTCTGTTCCAAAGAAGAGACAACCTGGACTTGAAATGTTTGTCTTTGCACTGGTACTGCCCAATCTGCTGAATTTCTCCAGCACTTAGTCTTTATTTTGGATTTCCAGCATTTTGTTTACGCTACATTGAGGAGCTAGACCAAGCCTTCTGAGCCAGAATGATACTGTTAACATTACAGTGCATATTGTGTGTGAACGTATAGAATAAGCAAAGTATTTGTATCGATTTTTTTCTCTTGGATGCTGAAAAGTAATCTGAATAAGATGTTTAGATCGTTAAAAGGATTCGATAGAATTGAAATGAAAAGACTATTTCTGTGGCAGGAGAATCAAGAACAATGGGACTTCAGTTCAGAATTAGAACAATCATTTAGGTGAAAGCAGGAAGGATATTTTCTCACAAAATGGTAGTAGAAATGTGTAACTATCCTTGCAGAAGGCTGTCAATACAAGGACAGTTGGAACTACAAAGGTTAAAATAGTGAAATGAAAATAACAACCGGTGTGAAATATAAGAGAGAAAATGGAATTGAAGTAAAAATCTAGAGACATTTTGCTCCTCCACCTATGTTCCTGTGCAATTAAGATTTAAAAAGCCGCTACTGAGAAATGTTTCTCATCTGACCATAGATTTGCATTATTCAGTAATAACTTGCAGCACCAAATACAGCTATTCATTTTTGTGCAATTTTGTTAGTGTGAAACTTCTTTTCCCTAACGTATTTCCCTGCCACTCACTATTAAACAAGTTTTTGTTTTGTCACTACCTTTTAAAAATTAAGAGTTTGGTCGGAACAGAAAACATATGGTTGTTCAAAAATGTAGAAGAGCAAATAAGCTGATATCAGCTGAAATACATGACGGAAATAAACATTTTGGACTATACATTGGAGGTAGTAGCATAAGTCAGTTGACCACAGTAATATTGTAATTTCTGGATCATTAGGAGTGAATCTGGTTCACTGTAAAATACACCACTGTATTTGAAAAGAACAGGAGAAAAAGCGTGGAAATTGTCAAGGGGTAGTTGTAATCAAACTTGACTTTTAAGACTGTAGTAGGGAATCCCTTCTCCAAATGCCTTATCACCTCCCTTCATTTCCAGAGTCCTGGAACATGTCGATAAGCAAGTACACTTGAACCTCTCCCATCATTGCTTAATCTGGTTTCTGCTCCACCCACTGCACTGTCTCTGCTTTCATTAACATCATAAGTGGCATCCTGTGCAACTGTAGCAATAGCTTCTTATCCCATCTGTTTCTGTATCTCTATGCTATATTCAGTTCCATACTCTTCTGCAACATACCTCAGTGGCATGGTTATTGTCGGTTTCCGCTTGTAATCCGTCACCATTCAGGCATTGTTTTACTTCCAATGGCTTTGGAATGGTTATCTCTTACATTTACTGATGTCTTTCTTAGTCACATCCCTTCACTGTTTACATGTTCTCCTAGGAAGCATGGGGACAGCTTTCACAAGTATATTGATGACACCCAACTATGTGCTGCTATGTTAACCATGAATCTAATTCTCCCATTACTGATCCAAATTAAGATAGAGGTGGGCAAAATATCAAAACAAAACTGTACACAGAATTTTTGGTTCCTACCAAAACCTATGTACTTCACAATTCTCTCCGTCTGAATCATGAAATACAGAACCTTGCCCCACTACTTCACCAAGAGTGATCCACTATGTTCCTAAGACAAAGAAGAAGCCAGTTAACTCGGTTGGCTGAATGGCTGGTTCTAGATTGGATTAGATTACTTACAATGTGGAAACAGGCCCTTCGGCCCAACAAGTCCACACCAACCCTCCGAAGGGCAACCCACCCAGACCCATTCCCCTATATTTACCCCTTCACCTAACACTACGTGCAATTTAGCATGGCCAATTCACCTAACCTGCACATTTTTGGACTGTGGGAGGAAACCGGAGGAAACCCACGCAGACACGGGGAGAATGTGCAAACTCCACACAGTCAGTCGCCTGAGGCGGGAATTGAACCCGGATCTCTGGCGCTGTGAGGCATCAGTGCTAACCACTGTGCCACTGTGCTGCCCTTGATGCACAGTAATATCATGGCAAGCCACACTGGCTGAGGTTACCATGAAAGATTCTCCTTCTGAAACTCGCACCTCACCTGAAGAGTGGTGACCATCACCATTCATCACTCTCTAATGAGAGAGCAGCCCTATGGTCTGGTAAGACTTTGGTGACTTTACTTTCACTAAGACTGCTTTATTCAGTTTATCTAGCACTTACCATACCTGTCCTTCTGCACTTCTCCATCACATGGATGGATCAACCGCAGGTTTCCTCATTTCAACTCATCCCAAAAAAAAGCCATATCCCCAACAAACTCACCCGTATTTCCATTGTCCTCTTTAAACTTTATTCATCGGAACATTTGACATGAAAATTTTCATCTACACTTCCAAATCCCCCTCACATCTTTGTGACAGTGCCTTATCATGCCTTAATACCTTCCACTCTCTGACATTTATTGTTGTTCACTCCATCATTAATGAACATCAGCCACTAAGTTCCTAACTTCTAGAACTATGTCCCGTTCTCGCCTTGTCTCACACTTCATATTTTTAGAAGTTTTCCAAAGACAGTTCTCCAGAAATGACTTTTCTCCCTTTCCATGTCTTCCTCTTGGTAAAAAAAACTTGAAACATCATCTTGCGTGTAAATTGAAGTGGAAATCTTGTTGAAGAAAACATTGATTTCATGGTTTCTATGATGTGAGAAATAAAGTAAAAATAATGATGAAATATGGGTCTAAGTAATAAATGTCAAATTCACACAAGACATTTTAAATAAAATCCTTTTCCATTCACTGAATTGCATATAATGCCAAAAAATCAGGCAAACCTACTTTACTGGAAGAGTATTGCATCTCTTCTTTCCTTGATGCCCATCTGAAATTGGAACCAGTGTGTGAAAATCATTATCTTTTCTGTAACTTTGGGTATGGAAAGCCAATACTATAGGCCCTGACAATATTTCAGCAATCTTACTGAAGACTTTATACTCTCGAAGTTAAACTGTTTTAACTTGGCATTCATCCAGCAATCTGGAGAATTGCCTCAGTATGACCAGTACACACAGCATGACAAACTCAACTCTGCTTCTTACTACCTCATCAGTCTACTCTCGATCATCAGTAAACTAATATAAGGTGTCATTAGCAGGGCTATCAAGCAGCAGTTGTTCAGTAACCTGCTCACTGATGCCCAGGACCATTTGGCTCCTTATTACAACTTTGGTACAAACATAGACGAAAGAGTTGATCTCCTGAGGTGTACGTGACTGCCCTCAACACCAAGGTCACATTTAACCAATTGTGGCATCCGGTAGCCCCATCAAAACTGGAGTCAGTATGAGTAGGTGAGGTGCAGGCACTCCACTGGGTGGAGTCATACCTAGCACAAAGGAAGATGGTTGTGTTTATTGCAAGTCTGTGATCTCACTTCGAGGGCATCTCTGTAGGATGGTGTCTTAGGCCCAACCAGTTCCAACTGTTTCACCAATAGCTGTAAAGGGGTCCAGATGCACATTGGATGACCCCTTTACAGAACTGCTGATCATTCCTAACCACACACAACCCTAACCTTCCAGTTTCTTGCCATTTTAAATCAACACTTTGATCTCATAATCATGTTTCTGTCCCTAGCCTGCTGCAGTGTTTCAGTGAGTGAAGTTCAGTGAAAGATTGTGGAAACAGCACCTTGACTTCGGATTAGACATTTTACAGCCTTCCAGACTCCACCCTTTGTTCAGCAGTTTCAAACTCTGAACTCTTTTTCGCTCTCTTTCTCTTCCCCTTTTCTTTCTCTTTTATCTCTCCCCTATCCCCCCTCCCCACAAACCACCATTATACTATTTCTTGCCATGTACTGGTTTGCTTCATAGTTGTGCTTTTACACTCAGATGGCTATCATTCCAGCATTTACAGTTAATTGCTTCGTCTCCTCACCACAGCCTTTATTATTCCCATTATCTTTTTTTACATGATGAGTTTGTTGTTTACTGTCTCCCACACTTTACCCAGTCCATAACTATTTTGTTCTTCTTCTACCCCTCATCTTTTTGCTAACACAACCCTTTTTCTCTCTCCACTGATACTTCCTGATCTGAGTTTTAGCAACCTCTGTATTTTGCAGTTTGCACTATAAAGGGACCGCCTTCTCAACTTTGCCCCTCACCTCAGGTCGAACCCACCATCAGTTGTGTCTCTCTAATGAGGGTAGCCACGTGATCCTCCAGGACTTGGGACAGCATGGTGACTCAATGGTTAGCACTGTACCTCACAGCGCCAGGGCCCCACCCTTGGGTGACTGTGTGGAGTTTGCATGTTCTGCCTGTGTTTGAGTGGGTTTTTGCTGAGCTCTGGTTTCCATCCAAACGATGTGCAGGTTAGGTGGATTTGTTATGCTAAATTGCTTATGGTATCCAGGAATGTTTAGGGATTAACCATGGAAAATGCAGGGTTACAGGGATCAGCTAGGGGGCAGGGTCTGGGTGAGGATGGCCTTTGCAGGGTCGGTACAGAACCAATGGGCCAAATGGGATTCTATGACAATAGCAACTTTAATTTTGCTCTTTCCTAGAACTGCTTACTCCAAATGAGGGAGCCTCGTTTGTCAGGAATGTAGCTTGGAGAATGGGTGCTAGTGTGATATAGTCATTCAGTTGACAACAGCATGCACTGAAGAGACTGCCTGCTCAAAGTGAAAGATTGCTCAGATTAAACGATTGAGAGTCAAATATGGTGGCCATTTTTCATGTGCCGAAAGCCAGCAATAAGATAAATCCCGATTTAATCTGTTGTTGGTGTCATTAGTCGAGAGCAGATGTTGGGCAGGACATTGGGAGAACTCCCTGATTGTTGTCAAATGGCACCATGGAATACTTAATGGCCAACCTGAGCTACTGGAGCAATCGCACATAGACTTTAATTTGAAAGAGGGACCTTCAACACTGCAGCAGTCCTTCAGTCCTGCCCTTAAGTGCTTGTAAATTCTGTATTGAATGAGACTTACAATTCATAACCATTTAAAATGAGTGAATAGAAGTAAGGCTGGAATCAGTGTTCGAGTGAACAGGATAAATAGGGTGGTCACTAGGTTTTTAAACTTATGAGTCGGGGGAAAGGGAAAGCGACAGGGGGTATGGAGTCAAGTAGAAAGATAACCAGCAGCTTAGCATGTGTGCAGGATTTAAGTTCAAGGCAGACTAGGAATGAAGCAAAAAGGAAGGATAACTTAAGGCATATCACTAGAGATGTTGGAAATCACGATAAGAAAATTAACTTTAATGCACTTTACTTGAATGCTCGTAGTATTCATAACAAAGTAGAAAAATTAACGGCACAAATCGTCATGAATGATTATGATGTGATAGGCATCACAGAGACGTGGTTGCAGGGGGTTAAGCTGGCAGTTAAACATCCAAAAAAAGACAGGGAGGTGGGCAGAGTGGGCGGGGTTGCCTTGTTAGTTAAGAATGAAATTAAATCTATGGCACTGAATGACAGAGTCAGAGGATGTGGATGGAGTCTGTGCGGGTGGAGCTGAGGAACCACAAAGGCAAAAAAACCATAATAGGAGTTACATAGAGACCTCCTAATAGTGGTCAGGACCAGGGGCGCAAGGTGTACATCGGGAAATAGATAATGCATGTCAGAAAGGCAAGGTCATGGTGATCCTGGGGGACTTCAATATGCAGGTGCATTGTGTGAATAGTGTTACCGGTGGATCCAAAGAAAGGGAATGCTTACAGGATGGCTTTTTGGAACAGCTTGCAATGGAACCCACAAGGGAGCAGGCTATTCTGGACTTAGTGCCAGTCGTTATAAAAGAACTTAAAGTAAAGGAACACTTAGGAGGCAGCAATTATAATATGATAGAGTTCAGTCTGCAGTTTGAAAGAGAGAAGGCAAAATTGGATGTAATGATATTAAGTTAAATAAAGGTAATTACATGAGCATGAAAGAGAAACTGATGAAAATCAGAGCCGAGCAGGGGAAGGCAGTAGAGCAACAATGGCAGGGGTTTCTGGATGTAGTTGAGGACACAGTACAGAGGTTTGTCCCAAAGGAAAGAGGGATTATCTGGGGGTAGATTAGACAGCTATGGCTGACAAAGAAAGTCAGGAAATGTATCAAAGAAAAAGAGAGCCTATAAAGTGGCCAGAACACAAGGAAATCAGAAGATTGGAAAGACTATAAAAACAAACTGGAGACAACAAAGAGAGAAATAAGGAAGGAGAGGATCAAATATGAAGGTAGGAGAGCCAGTAATATTAGAAATGATAATAAGAGTTTCTTTCAATACATAAGTGAGGCAAAAATAGACATTGGGCCGCTTCAAATTGATGCAATAAGGCTAGTGCTGGGAGATAAACAGCTGAAGAACTTTTGTGTCAGTCTTCACAGTGGAAGACATGAGTAATATCCCAACAATTAAGAAGAGTCGGGGGCAGAGTTGAGTATCGTAGCCATTACAAAAGAGAAAGTGCTAGAAAAGCTGAAAGGTCTAAAAATTGATAAATCTCCTGGCCCTGTTGGGCAGCATCCTTGAGTTCTGAGGAAGGTAGCTGAGGAAATAGCAGAGGTGTTGGTTGTGATCTTTCAAAAGTCACTGAAGTCAGGGAAATTCCCAGATGATTGGAAAATTGCTGTTGTAACCCCTTGTTCAACAAAGGATCAAGACAAATGATGGAAAACGATAGGCCAATTAGCCTAACCTCGGTTGTTGGTAAAATTCTAGAATCCATTGTTAAGGATGCGATTTCTGAATTCTTGGAAGTGCAGGGTCGGATTAGAACAAGTCAGCATGGATTTAGTAAGGGGAGGTCATGCCTGACAAACCTGTTACAATTCTTTGAAGAGCTAACAAATAGGTTAGAACAGGGAAACCCAGTGGATGTTATCTATCTAGTTTTCCAAAAGGCCTTTGATAAGGTGCTTCAAGTGACGTTGCTTCGTGAGGTGAGGGCCCATGGTGTTCGAGGTGAGCTACTGGCTTGGATTGAGTAATGGCTGTCTGACAGGAGACAGGGAATTGGAATGAAAGGTTCTTTTTTGTATTGGCAGCCAGTGACAAGTGGTATCCTGCAGCGTTCAGAGTTGGGGCCACAGATGTTCACTTTATATATTAATGTTCTGGATGAAGAGACAGGTGGCATTCTGGTGAAGTTCGCCAATGATACGAAGTTAGGCAGACAGGCAAGTAGTATTGAGGAGGTGGGGAGGCTGCAGAAAGATTTAGATAGTTTAGGAGAGTGGTCCAAGGAACGGCTGATGAAGTTGAACGTGAGCAAATGCAAGCTCTTGCACCTTGGAAAAAATACAGGCAGGGACTATTTTCTGAATGGTGAGAAAATTCATAAAGCCAAAGTACAAAGGGATCTCTGAGTACTAGGAAAAAGTGAGGTCTGCAGATGCTGGAGATCAGAGCTGAAAATGTGTTGCTGGAAAAGCACAGCAGGTCAAGCAGCATCCAAGGAACAGGAAATTCGACGTTTCGGGCATAAGCCCTTCATCGGGATTCCTGATGAAGGGCTTATGCCTGAAACGTCGAATTTCCTGTTCCTTTGATATCGGAGTACTAGCCCAGGACTCTGGAAAGGTTAACTTGCAGGTTGAGTCCGTGATTAAGAAAACAAATGTAATGTTGTCATTTATCTCAAAAGGGTTGAAATATGAAAGCGGTGATGTGCTTCTGAGACTTTATAAAGCTCTAGTTAGGCCCCATTTAGAATACTGTGTCCAATTTTGGGCCCCACACCTCAGGAAGGACATAATGGCACTGGAGCAGGTCCAGCAGAGATTCACACAGATGATCCCTGGAATGGTAGGCTTAACATATGATGAACGGTTCAGGATCCTGGGATTGTATTCATTAGAGTTTAAAAGATTGGGGGAGATCTAATAGAAACTTACAAGATAATGCATTACTTGGAAGGGGTGGATGCTGGGAAGTTGTTTCCTTTGGGCGGCGAGACTAGGACCCATGGGCACAGCCTTAGAATTAGAGGGGGTCAATTTAGGATGAAAATGAAGAGACATTTCTTAAGCCAGAGAGTGGTGGTTCTGTGAAATTCGTTGCCAAGGAGCACAGTGGAGGCCGGGACGTTAAATGTCTTCAAGGCAGAAAATGACAAATTCTTGATCTCGCAAGGAATTTAGGGCTACAGGGAGAGTGCGGCTAAGTGGATTTGAAATGCCCATCAGCCATGACTAAATGGCGGAGTGGACTCAATGAGTGGAATGGCCTTACTTCCACTCCTGTCTCTTATGGTCTTATATGCAAGGGGAAATGTGATTGCAACTGGAAGATATTATTCTTCCTATTTTGCTGAGATAGTTCAGCTACAGAAACCATTTCTGCGTTGTGTATCTATTAGCTGAATACGAGCAGTGAACATATTGAAAAATATTTTTAATATTCATTGAATAAATTTTAAATATTGCTATGGCAATAATAGTAATATCAGTATTCCTGGTTCAGGAAATTCCGTTGTTATTCCAGTGCCAAATGCCCACTGCAAAATGGATGAAGCAAGGGTATTTGTTATTGAGGTAGAGAAGGGAAGAAAAACTTGCCTGACTAGTCTCTCACACACAAAAACATGCTTCCTGCTCGATGATCCTGAAGCAATATCGATGACAAGCACGAAGAGATGTGGATTTCAAAATATTCTGCTTGTCCAATTGAGAAATGAATGCAAAACCGAAAGCCTTCTCATCTTCCAGCCCCATTATTCTCTTCCACACTGCTAAAGGTTCTGGATACCGACCATGGATAGCCAGGTGGCTGCTTTTTTTAAAAACATGTGAACTGTTTCACAATGGAAGGAATGAGAGCCAGAGTTGTTTGATTTCTTGCCCTATATCTACAAGCATTATCTTGTGCCAGGGAAAATCCTGTGCCTGTCACCATGGTGAGTTTTGTAGTAGGTGGCATTTAATCAGGTGGGACAGTTGGGAAGAGAGGCCCTATCACCTTTCCCACCTCCATTCTAATTGAGTCTGTGGCAGGAAGGTCCATGCACTGCATTTTCACTGATTTCAATTGAGGCCTTAATGGGCAGTTAATACTGCTATCCCACAACATCTGCTATTAACCCAGCAGTGGGCAATGGGATTTCACCATACCGAAAAATGAGGAGCAAATTCAAACATGGTTACTTGCAGGCTCAAAGGAATGAGGTAGGGGAATCTCTCTTTCACGGCCACTCAATGCTTGGTCAAGGATCCTACCATTGGGAGGGTTTGGTGTCCTACTGAGAGTCACTGCCCCATCACCTTCCCTGGGATGTTGCTGTTATGTGTCTTGGCAAACAAGGCTTCCACCCCATGGAAGGCCCACTGCTGGCCTCTAAAATGTCTGATTGGAACAAGGCAAAACTCTTAGAGGTGACATGGGACATTCACCAGCTTTCCAATAGTGGCAAAGTCCCTTGCCATCTCCAAAACAATTCCATCTTATATGTCCCACCATTTGCATTTGAGAACTGTCCTGATTGATTTTTGTTCCACCCTCCTAGCCTAGTAGTACAGGGCCTAATTGCAGCATTTCATCTCTTCTGTCAAATCTTTTTGCTGTTTCAGTGCGTTGCCATTAAGTTCAGCACATATAACGAAGCACCAGACTTCAAAATTGATTTTCTACTACACAAAATTCCAACCTGCATTTATAATTGTACCACAAAAATCCACATATGTCCCTTGATATTGGTCTAAGGTCCATGGCAATGAAACACTTTAGCTGCTTTTCCATTGACTTCATTTAAGTTTGGATTGCAGGCAACCAACATTTGTCAACTGTCTCTCTGCTAAATTAATCTCTCTTTTATTACTGACACACTCATCTGCCTGTATTTCAAGTGCCTGAGTGTTCCCTCATTAAATCGACTTTACTAGCTTTTGAGCTACTGTTCGCTGTTTACTTTTCCACCAAGTATCATTTTCCCATCCAGTGCTGGGCAGAAATCGAGCAGGCTCAATTCGTTGACACACGCAAGAACTACAAATGAGACAGGCCCAAGTAATGCTGAACATGCAGCATCAGTTTGTAGAATGTGAATGTATCTGTTGTATTAGAGCAAAGGACTTCTAACTAATTACAACATACAGCATAAAATTTGCACTCTAGATTTTCTCCATTCATTCCAACACAACTACTGATTAACTTGCAATAGAAATAGGATGTAATTAGAAGCCTGAACATTCTTACCTTGTCTTCCATGTGCTCTTCTCCCTGAAAGAGTGTACATTATTCATGCATTAATTTCTCTTTCCCCAATTTTTCACAGTAATTGTACCCCAGTGGTGTGGTTTTCATGAGAATGAGTGGCTTCATTAACTTCAGTAACTTCAATGCATCTGATCAGTTCACACTGCCCAGAGAAACAATTCAGAGCAATTTGACCCTGGAATAAATGACTACAGGCCAACACCTGTTGTGCTGTTAGCTAGTCAAGGAATTCTCAGGGTAACATTTTTCAGATCAACTCTCAGTATGTCAGATAACATCAACTTCACTGAATGTTGAGGAAAATCATTTTGTAAAATAATAGTCTATGTTTGTATGTAGATGGAAAAATCAATTTTATTAGAGTTTATTTAGACATCAGGCATTGAGCTACCTTGGGCTGAAGGCAATCTCCTAGATTTTCCTCTTCCAAGGCCCTTTGATTCATTTAACTGGCAAACGTCAAAACGTTATGCTTTTATCTAATAAAGTGCATAGAGCTTATAATTGTAATAGGAAAAAGTGAGGACTGCAGATGCTGGAGATCAGAGTCAAGAGTGTGGTGATGGAAAAGCACAGCAGGTCAGGCAGCATCTGAGGAGCAGGAGAATCGGCATTTCGAGCATAAGCTCTTCATCAGGAATGAGGCTTGTGGGCCTAGGGAGTTGAGAGATAAATGGGAGGGGTGGGGCTGGGGGAATGTAGATGAGAATGCAATAGATAGATAAAGGTTGGGTGAAGGTGGTAGATCGGAGAGGAGATTGGAGTGGATAGGTGCTTTTCCTGATGAAGGGCTCTGGCCCGAAACGTCAAATTTCTTGTTTCTTGGATGCTGCCTGACCTGCTGTGCTTTAACCAGCAACACATTTTCAGCTCTGATCTCCAGCGTCTGCAGACCTCACTTTTTACTCGAAGATTTTAACCTACAGCGAATCCTCTTGCAAGGATGCCTTCCTTGAAGAAGCTCTCTTCCTCGCTCTACACAGATCAAGAGGGTGGTGCCAAGTTGGAAGTTTGGATCTCGGATAGTGGGGAGACAGGAAATGAGGAAACTTGTGAAATTCCCACATTGATCCCAAGTGGTTGGAGGGTCCCAAGGTGGAAGATGAGGCATTCTTCCTTAAGGCATTGAGTGATAAGGGTTTGGCTATTGATGAGGCCCAGGACTTGCATGTCCTTGGCACATTGTTGGGGGGGAAGGAGTTAAAATGTTTGGCTTTCGGGCGGGAGGTTGTTTCATGTGTGTGTCCAAGAGATGTTCTCTGAAGGATTCCACAAGTAGGCGTCCTGCCTCCCCAATGTAGAGGAGACCACATCAGGAGCAACGGATACAGTAAATGACATGTATGGAAGGCTTCTTTGGGGCCTTAGACAGAGGTAAGGGAGGAGGTGTAGGTGCAGTTTTTGCAATTGTTAGAACTAACTGGTGTAACTGGGATTTCACTTGGTTAAAACTTTTCATTCTTTTGTCATGTTTCTACTATGTTTGGGGTTAGAATTCCTTTCCTTTTCCACCACAGTGCTACTCAGATTAGCAGTGTAACAAGAGCTATTTCTGTTGGCAAGAGAAAGCGTAAAGCCACTTCACTGAAGGGCCATGCACTGCATGCAGTGCTGTACAGTAACTGCTGTGTAAACAGGCGTGGAGAGACAGTTGAACACAGTGAACTCTCAAGCAAGCAAGCGTGCGTGCAGCCAGGTGATCTGACACTGCCTTGAACCCAGCCATTATCAGCAAGAGAGCTGTAATGGATCAGCCTCCCAGGTTCAGCCAGAGTTCAGCCAATGTCCTGTTTTCTTTTAAAAAAAACCTTGTCATGGATCTGTGGGCGTGTTATTGTTTGCAGGCGGCTGTGTGAAGGTGTCAGGTTTGGCAGGGAGGGTTAGATCTGTATAAACAGCACCAACTGACAAAGGAGGGAGGAAAAAGCCTTTTACAGAAAACCACAAGTCGCCAATTATTACTCCAGTACATTGTCTGGATGCAAGGGCTTTTATCGCAACACTGAGCTCTTATTGTGGGTGGAATTTATGTTTGCATTTTGTCTTTGTGGTACTAATAATATTGGATCAACAGAGTTTTTCAGACTTCACACCGGATTGTACATGCATTTCATTCATTGAATCACATGTGACATTTGATTTGTTGCATGTACGTAAAGGAGCAGGAGGGCAAATCATTACATAAAACACTGTCATTCCTGAAACACGTGCATGTATATATATTTATAGCAAATTATATAAAACATTACTCCTGGAAGGCAAGGGAGACAAATTTTGAAATACCTTAAAATTTCACTTCTCAGCAGTAAAATGTTTGCCTTTGTCCAATGGTGACTGATAATTCACAAATCCTCAGACATGAAAATTTACTGCAAAATAAGATTGCAAGATGGACTGGTGCCAGTCCTAAGGTTTCAATTTTTCTTAGCCTGAGTTTATTATTAGTCGCACAAGCCCATAAGTACAAGAATTACAATTTGGTCAGAAGCAATAAATATTTCAACAAGTGAATTAGATTTACAATAAAACTTTAACCAAAGAACTATCCTTACAAAGGAGTCCAAAGTTCCTTGAATTACGTTTAAGCAAAGTCTAGGCTTGTGGAAGCAATGATCATGTAAAGTACTGAAAACCCAGTTCAAATCTTTAAACAAGTCCAAACCAATGCATGAAGTTACTCGATAATTTTGCACTGAGTGCATATCCTTCCAGTGTAATTTCGCCATGTTCCTGGGATGTCCGCAATGTTTACAAGATAGCACTCAGTGTCCAGCTCTCGATTTCAGGAGAGTGACTACCTTCTTTAACTGCTGCAGCCAAGATGATGGGAATTTTAAGATGTTGGCTCTGACTAAATAAAGCCCTGTACTTGTCTAATTTAGAATGCACTGAGAATTGGAATTGAAAGGTATGATGTGCCAATGACATTGCTGCTCTTGTCCTTCTGTACCGGTCTCAGATGTGACATTGTGAGGTAAGAGGATATGTAGTAGGAGCAGGAGTAGGCCATTCATCCCCTCAAACCTACTCTGCCAATTGATAAAATCATGATTGATATGCCCTAAGCTTTATTTCCCCTTTCATGCCAGTACCTCATGACCCTCAAATGCTGTAATGCATTCTGTAAATGGTGCATAGTGTCTACAATGCACCAGTGATGAAGGGAATGAGTATCAAGTTCAGAAGAGTTACAAACAAGTGAACTGCTCAGTCCTCTACAGTGCCTTTCTTTCCGGGTGGTGTTGCAGGTGCACCGATTCACATAGGTGGTGAATATTCTATCACTGCCTGATTTGAGTCTGATATATAGTGGAGAACGTTTGAAGGTCATGAGGTTAGCCAGTCATCATAGAATACCTATTGTCACTCCAGATCTGATGACCATAGCTTTGCCTACCACATCCCATATGTAGGGCAACTTTTAGTTTTACTTGTAAGCAACTTAACTTGAATTTCAAGGTTGTATCATGTTTTGATTCCAGAAGTAGATAGAATAGTTGTTCCTTCTCTAGTATTAAAGCAGAAAGTACTGGATGAATTTGGCAAGTCAAGCCACATCTCTGAAGAGAGTGGTTAATATTTCAGGTCAGTGAACTTTGACTGTTCTGATGAAAGATCATAGGCTTGAATCATTAGCTCTGTTTCTCTCTCCACAGATACTGTACTATGAGTATTTAAGACATTTTATTTCAAATTTCCAGCATTAGCTATATTTTGCTTTGTATTAGACGACCTTTGTTTAAGTCACATCTGTTCCAGACATGTGCAATACCACCTATGAGCAGAAGACAAATAATGCTGGAAATAACAGCGGGTCAGGCAGCACTGGTGGAGAGAGAGCAAGCTACTATTTCGAACTTTTCATTCCTGATTGAAGGGCTTTCGCCCAAAACATTGATTTTCCTGCTCCTCAGATGCTGCCTGACCTGCTGTGCTTTTCCAGCACCACTCTAAACTTGACTTTAATCTCCAGCATCTGCAGTACCCACTTCTGCCTAGTTCCTTTCCTTACAGCAGATAAGGTTGAGGTTGAATCTGATTGAGGTGCGCAAAGTTTGAAGGGGCATAGACTTGGGCAGATAGGGAGAAACTTCCCTTAGTAAGAGGTCAATAACTGAGGGTACAGTTTTGGGTAAGGAGCAGGAGGCTTTGAGGAGATTTGAGGAACAATAGGTAATTGGAACTCATTGCCTAAAAGGGTGGTAGAGCAGGAAATGTTAGCTTGCTCACTCTCCACCGATGTTGCCTGAACCGTTGTGATTTCCAGCGTTTTTTGTTTTCAGTACGGATTCCAGAATCTGCAGTAATTTGATCTTACCATCTATACAGATTGATTAGATCACCAGTTGTAAAAAAAGAGTCATATTGGAGTTGAAATGATAAAACTGTTCTCTCTCCCCTCCCCCCCCCCCCCCCCCCAAACAAATGCTGCCTGAATTGCTGAGTTTCTCCAGCATTCTGACTTTTTTCATATTTCTATCATCTACAGCATCTTGCTTTTATCAGATCAATTCTGACTGCTTTCATTCCAGGTGCTATTTCCAGCATCTTAACATGACCCAGTCCATTCATCCAGGCTATCATTGTGGCAAATTGTTGCTGTACTTCATCCAAGGCTTTTCTTAGTGATAAAGGGATGTGATGGCATAATAGTCATGTTACTGAACTACTAATCCAGAATACTGACATCCCATTGCAGCAGTTATTGGAATTTAAACTCCATTCATAAAATCTGGGTTTGAAAGCTAATCTCAGTAGTGGGGACTATGAAACTATCATTGAGTGTCATAAGACCCACCTGATTCACTAATATCCTTCAGAGAAGGAAGTTTGCCTTACCTAGTCTGGTCTGCACGTGACGCCAAGCCAGCAGCAATATGGTTGACTCTAACCTACCTTCTGAAATGAGCTGGAAATCCATTCAGTTCAAGACCAATTAAGGATGGGGAGCAAATACAGTACTTGCCAGTGTTGACCACATTTCATGAAATAACAGAGGAAAAAAATGTGGACTCATATTAGAAAGCAGGTGACAATGCTGTGAGAAAGTGTTTTACAGTATGGAAAGAGGCCCATTGTGTCCACACCAGTCATTTAACATCTATTCTAACTCCATTTTCCAGCACGTGCAGGCCAAGTATGCGTGGCATTTCAAGTGTTCATCTAAATTATTCTTAAATGAATCAAGGGTTCCTGCTCTACCACCCTTTTAGGCAATGAGTTCCAATTACCTATTGTTCCTCAAATCTCCTCAAAGCCTCCTGCTCCTTACCTAAAACTGTACCCTCAGTTATTGACCTCTTACTAAGGGAAGTTTCTCCCTATCTGCCTCACCTATGTCCCTTCAAAGTTTGCACACCTCATTCAGATTCAACGTCAACATTCTCTTCTGTAAGGAAAGGAACCCCAGCCTACCTAGTCACACTTCACAGCTGAATCGCTCCAGCTAGCATCCCGGTGAACCTTTGCAGCATCTTTTCTAGTGCAGTCGCATCCTTCCTACAGTGTGGTAACCAGACTGTGCACAATACGCCAGTGTAACTTAACTAACATTATATACAGCTCCATTATAACCTCCTCGCTCTTATATTCAATGCTTTGACACATAAAGGCAAGTATCCCATTTGCCACTTAAAGTTTGAATTGTGTTCATGCTGGCCATTAAGACCCGCTTCTTATTTGTTGAGAGACCGAATCATGGCTAGCTTTAAATAAAAAGTAAAATCTTGGAAATCTGACAAAAAAAAACAGAGGGATGGGAACACGCAACTGGTCAACTAGTATATGTGGTACTTTGGATTCATGTATATCAAATAGTACATCATCCAATGTCCTGCTTCCTTTGTACTTTTGGCATAATCAATATGTTATTCCTGTTATCAAGCTCATAACATCTTTGTTTGGTCAGTAACAATAAAATGGCTGTTTATATGTGCATAGTGTCAGTATAAACCTGTTTTTTTTTACTGAAAGCTGGGTAAAAGACCAAGGGTCCATTGTGTGGGAAGCATTAAATTTGAAAACAGTAAGGAGAGGTGAAGCAAAGCAAGTGGGTGACAACTGGAGAATGCTGAGACTGAGTTTTTTTGAAAGCTATAGGTTGGAAAAAAAATAAAAATGAGAGGTGGAAAGTTCCACAGTTCTGAGTTATTGAGAAAAATCATGTGTTGAGTAGGAGTTGGCGTAGTAAATCTTAATTTGGCAGTGTCAGTTGTTTCTTGTCCAAATGAAAGATTGTCTCTTTGAGTTCGTAAATTGAAATTAGTCATCTAAAGATATGTTTTTAATTTGTGTGTATTCCTGGTAGAAACATTCACATATTGCTCATGGATGTTTCGGTTCCCAATCTGAAGTGAAGGAGGAATTTGAAATGTGAACAAACTATTTATTTCTTACCAGCTGATCTGTCCATAAGGGAACAGCTGAAGATTTATGTCAAACAAGGAAATCTTTCTGGTTTGATCTGTGCCAGTGCAATAATAAAGTAATAGATGCGAAAGCGATGCTGTTAACCCAGAGCCTGAGACTGAAGACTACAAGTGAACAGAGGCATATCCTACAGATGAATGAATATTTCAAGGACAGTGGACAAAACACAGTGATTGTGTGCAAAAGACAGAACAAATAAGTTATTTCACTCTGAGCAATGTTATAAAGACAGTAATATAAGCTAATGCCAATAGTAATTTAAACGTACAGGAAAAAAGTTTAGGATTAATTTGTTTTGTGTTTATGATTTTTGTAATTTTAATAGGGGATACTTTCAGGGACTCTACAGTCACAAAATTATGTAAAAGAAAATCCTCCCTATCATGTAAATAGCCCTCTGTCTTTGCATCATTCTTTTTCAACCTTCAAGTATAAGATTTTAGTTTCTGTCCAGCTCTCAAAGTTTACATAGCGAACTATTGTGTTTGTTGACTTTGTTAACATTTGTTTTGAAACGTTATGCATGTTGGCACATGTATTCTGCTTCAGTCAGCATTCATGATGTTTTCTTTCTACATGCATGGACGCAAAACCATGTCACTGCAAGCTATCCATAATATTCAGACATACTTGCGAAACAAAGTCACATAGATCTTTAAAAGCGCCACTGTGAGACAGAAAACTGAGAACATGGCTTTCTGCATCACCTTGGATTTTAGCTAAGAAGGAACTGAGAAAACATAGATGGCTGTAATTAAACCCTTTTACCTAGACAGGAATTTCTAACCACAAAGTTAGTCGAGATATAGGGATGAAAGAAAAATATGGTGAAAAGGCAAAATTTAATGGCTCTCTACTTAAATGTACACAGTTTTTGGAACAAAATACATTAATTAACAACACAAATAGAGGTTAATGGGTATAATCTTGTTGCAAATGCAGTATATGATTACAAGGTGATCAAAGCTGAGAATTAAATATTCAGGGGGTTGTGATTTTTCAAATGGACAGGTAGAGGGAGACACGGTGGGATAGCTTTATTAGTATGAGGTAGAGTAAGTACCATAGCAGAAAAGGTATCTTGGATTGGTGGAGGGCAAGAAAGAAGAAGTTGAAGAAGACACTGATGGAAGTGCACTGTAGGCCCCCTAACAGCAGCTGATCTGTAAACCAGAGTAAATCAAGAGATAATAAGGACATTAAAAAAGACAGTATATTAATCTTCTTGTAGATTGGGAAAAATTAAATTCACAATAATAGTCATGAAGAATTCAGAGAGAGAATTGGGGACAGTTTCCTGAAACAGCATGTTGTACATCCAAGATCAGACTATTTTCGATCTTGTACTGGTTAATGAGCAGGTTTACTAAATGATCTCAGACTAAGGGATCATCTAGTGAATAGTAACCATACCATGATAGAATTTAACATTCCGGTTGAGAATGAGAAACATGGGTCGAGATGTATATGTAAACTTAAAGAAGTGTAATTATTTAGTGATGAGAGCTGAGTTGACTGTTCTGGATTTGGAAAGGAGTTTATCAGAAAAGGCGGTTGAGGAATAATTGCAAATGTTGAAGAAAATAGTTTGTAATTCTCAGTAAAGATGTATACCTGTGAGGAAGTAGATGTCAAGGGTAGAATATTAACGTGGATAGAGGATTAACTAATCATTAGATGGGGTACAGAGGAGCTTCACTAGGATATTGCCTAGGATGGTGAAATTGAGCAAAAATGAGAGACTAAACAGCGTAATAGAGATAAAATCAATCCACTCCACCCTCTCCTCCCTGACCTATCACCTTCATCCCCTCCCCCACTCACCCATTGTACTCTATGCTACTTTCTCCCCACCCCCACCCTCCTCTAGCTTATCTCTCCACGCTTCAGGCTCACTGCCTTTATTCCTGATGAAGGGCTTTTGCCTGAAACGTTGATTTCGCTGCTCCTTCGATGCTGCCTGAACTGTTGTGCTCTTCCAGCACCACTGATCCAGAGTAATAGAGATGTACAGCGCAGAAACAGACCCTTCAGTCTAACTCATCCATGCCGACCAGATATCCCAACCTAATCTAGTCCCATTTGGCAGCACCCGGCCCATATCCCTCCAAACCCATCCTATTCATATACCCATCCAGATGTCTTTTAAATGTTGTAATTGTACCAGCCTCCTCCACTTCCTCTGGCAACTCATTCCATACATGTACCACCCTCTGTGTGAAAAAGTTGCTTCTTAGGTCTCTTTTATATCTTTTCCCACTCACCCTAAACCTATGCCCTCTAGTTCTGGACTCTCCCACCACAGTTTCTCCTTGTACTTATTAGAGTTTAGAAGAATGAGGAGGAACCCATTGAAGCATATGAGATCCATGGGGTGAGTTGACAGGGTGGAATCTGGAGAGGTTGTTTCCCTTTGTGCAAGAGTCTGGAACCAGAGAGCATAATCTCAGAATGAGTAGTTTCACCTGTTTAAGACAGAGATGAGAATGAGATTTTTCTTTTGCGGATAGTTAATTTGTGGAACTTTTAAAGGGGCTTAAGGGACAACTTTTTCACGCAGTGGTTGGTGCGTGTATGGAATGAGCTGCCAGAGGAAATGGTAGAGGCTGGTACAATTACAGCATTTAAAAGGCATCTGGATGGGTATATGAATAGGAAAGGTTTAGAGGGTTATGGGACTAGATTAGGTTTAGGATATCTGGTCAGCATGGACCTGTTGGACCAAAGGGTCTGTTTCCATGTTGTACATCTTTATGATTCTTATAAAGCTGTGAAGGCTGGGTCGTTCAGCATATTCAAGGCTGAGATGGGCAGAGAGATTTGTCATCAGTAAAGATATTGAGGATTGTGGAGTTAAGGCTGAAGAGTGGAATTGAGAATTAAGATATTAGCTATGATCTCATTAAATGGTGGAGGAGACTCGATGGGCTACTGCTGATCCTATGTTTTATGGTCAAATGCTGGGCTCGCCAGTGACAGTCACATCCTTTTTTTTAAAGAGAAAACTGCTTTTCTTGCCCTAGGGTCTCAGCAGGAAGTGACAGAACTGTTTGATAGGTTTTTTGTGATAAAAGATACTGAGTACATAATCTGGATTTGTTCCATCATTTCTGCAGATGAAGTTAAAATTAAAATTAAACTCCCTTTTGGCAAGTCATTATTCAAAAAGAAGCTCTGATCAGCAGGCCTACATTGCTGTGAAGTTCATTCAGTGAGCAGACTTTCCATGTTAGACTCAGTAACTCCTCTAAGTTAGTACTCTTGATGGTGTCACTAGTGGTTATCTAAATTCTGTCGACTGAGAACAGAATCTGGCTTTGCTTTGATGTCCACAGTCAACTAATTTGCCAGTGTTCTATTTCTAGATATGCATATGAGAATTAGTATTTGTTAATAAGGTTATTGAAGTATGCCCATAGGTCAGTGCCTTTAGCACAAAATTTTATTTAAAAAACATTTTTAAAAAGCAAAATAATATTGAGCATTGTTTTAAAAAATGACTTTAATTATGACACTTGCCTGTTGATGTGTTGAATTTTTCTTTTTTTAACTTCATGCTTTGTAATTGTATGAAAAATGAACCCTTGAGACATGCAGCGTTAAAGTCCTCCTTCAGTACTCTTTTGTTTAATAGAGAACTGTTTACGGACTTATCTCCACACGCAGGTTCATGGTTGATCTTAATTTGAGATATAAACCAGTTTAAATGGGATAGAGCAGCAATAAACAATGTAAAAGACTCTGAATGTTACTGCACTAACAAGGGACTGTGGGATTGGCCTGCACACTATATACTGCTTCCGTGGCCTCCTCCTGAACTCGCCTGATTTCCATTTGGAGCAAACAGTCCCTTGGCTGAACTAACAATCCTGCAGCCCACAAAATGGGGCTGCTCAGCAGACTAACAAAAGGAGGCCCACGTGTTGGTGGCCAGCCCAGGAATGCTGTGTTTTACTTTCTGCTCTCTAAATCCAACGGGCATGTGGAAAATGGAGAATATGAGCCACACAAGCAATATGAAAGGGAGTATTTGTCCCACTGATTGCAGACTGGCCTGTGGCCAGGGCTGAGGCTGACCGTCAGCTGAACCATGTCGTTAGGCGTGTTGCAGAGCTGATCAGCGGGCAGGAGCCAATGAATAAGCAGGCTTCAGCCAAGAGTTTACGCACAAAAGAGAATTTGTGTCCCACTTAACCCCCTCACTCCAGTAGTAACACATACTACCTGGGCCACAAGTAATCCTTACACCATTATATTTCACACTTGAATTAGTTCAGTACAGCCTGGAATTGTATTCGGTAAATACATTTAGTTAGTGGACATCCTTTCTGGAAAATACATTTTTTAACTGAGACCAATTAAGAAACTTGTTTCTTCCCTGCTCTTCATGACACAGTGAGAAATTACACATTTCTCCATGGAAGTGACTGATCTTAAGTAAATCCAATAATATTTATGAATCTTCCTATTACTTATTGATTCTTGTACAGTGATGCTGTGATTTGCACAGGATTGAGCTGTTGTCACCTCTGCAATCCATACACTTTGACTTTTATCTGACCCTTTTCTCTGAATATGAAAGCGCTTCATAGTCTTGCAAGAAATGCCATTGCCCGCAAGTTTGCAGAGCTTCTATTTAAATAGGCTAATGCCTTCATTAAAATAACAAGCAATGCAACTTCATACCAATACATAATATTCACATGATGTAATTTCAAAGCTGATGATTGAACAGTTCAACACAAGTTAAAATTTTTAATGTCTCATTCAGAGATGTTGATGTTGGAACACCTAAACGGCCAACGAAAACTACCCGCCTTTCCAAGCTAGCCAAATTATTTTGGTAGAAATATGACAACTTTCTTTTACTTTGAACTTCAGCATCCCTCCCACCACAGACCATAAATAACCGGTAACTAATAAATAATTTCTGTCACATTACTTCCTTGGTTTTCTCTTTTTTTTGTTTTATCTGTTCACCTTTGACATGTTCGTCCCTTGATACTAGTTCCGAGATCAGATTATGAAGAAAGGCTCCCATATGTTTTCATTGGAGAAAATATAAAGAAATGTAATGCAGGTCTTTAAAGGGAAAGCATATAAAAGATTGTAATTTGCTATTTTGCTTGGATGGTAAGCACACTACATACTAGGAGTACAACATTCAGAACAGAAATCAAAAAATACTGGAAATCACAGTTAATATAAGCTGATTAGTAGGAGCACAATTATATAGAGTACATCCTGTCAAGTAACAGCCACATACATCCTTATTAGTATTAAAAAAAATAAACGCAAGGACACAAAAGGATGTAGCAATCAACTCCACACAGAGTCCACACATGATTTCACAAGTCAAGGCAGCATCCCTGGAGGGACAGCAAGCTAATATTTCATGTCAGGATAACTCTTCATCAGAGCTGACCAACTTTTGATAGGAGCAGGAATTATTCATCAATAAGGCATACATATTACAAAGAGACCTTTCTGAATCCTCAAGCCTGTGAAATTCAAATGAACTAATCTAGCTCACAAGAAACATCAGCACAATGATAACTGAGAAATCTGGATGACAGTGACTGGGATTCCAGAGACAGCAGTTGAATGTAACCATCGTTGAAAGAATGATGATGAAAGAAATATAATGGCACTGTTCACAACCTCAATGTCCTAAAACACCAGGCAATGAAATACTTTTGAAATATAACCATTGCTTTGCATCAGCTAGTTTGCACACAGCAAGATATTATGGTGATGATCAGGTAACCTCTTTTTGATCATTTTGGTTAAGGGGTAAATATTGATTCTATCATTGGTTAAAATTGCTGAGTGCTGTGGAATCTTTTAGACCCACCTGAGAGAGCAGATGGATCTTCACTTAAATGATCCACATGAAAGACCGCTTTTGGCAGTGCAGCATTCCTTCAGTACTGAATTGTTAAAGTGTTAGGCTAGAGTGCATACAATCTCTGGAGTGAGATTTCACCACATCCTTTTAAACTCTGAGGCAAAAGTGGTACCTCTGATTTAAGACTGACATCCACATATCTCTACCTTTGATTGGTTTAGAAAGCAAATCCTTCAGAAAATAATAATGTACAGTCTCTGCGTTGAGTTGATTGTATCCACATCCTTTTGTGACCTTGTGTTTATTTTCTAATACATATAAAAATATGTGTGACTGTACTCTGGATAATTGTGCCCCTACTAATCAGCTTATGTTAACTGACTCCCAAAGTGTTCACTTGTCAGGGAGTCATTGTGACATACAGAGCTGAAATGCTCTGCTGACCAGGACTCTCCGCTTGCTGTGTGGGCTGGGCGCTTAGGTTCAACAGCCAGTCCAGTATCCCACACTGAATTCACAAGTAGCAGTAAGTCTTAAGATAAAGATGTTTTCTGTGCACCTGTCTTGCAAACTGAACACTTGCACATACCACCTTGTCTTCAGACCAGAGCATTTTCTCTGTTCACCCGGGATAGTGTGAGCTATTTACTGAGCCCCATGTGTTTAGTGTACAACACTCTGCAGTATCCATGCTTTCAGGACATCAATGAGGCATTTGTTCTACTTTCACATCAGTCTTTCAGCATATCTGTCCAGCTGCTCCTGTTCCAGCCCACAGCTGTGGCTGTCAAATGTAAGATCATAAACTTCCTTCACTCTGATTGTAACAGAGGTGTTTGCACTTTTCCTTCTGGTTTTTCAATTAATGCTCTCAACAGAATTTCCTGAATGTTAAGGTGCTGTGTTTAAATTTGGAAATGCGCAGGCATATGTTTGTTGTGCAATAAGTATCTATTCTCTTATAACATCTGCAAGAATTAATTAATATTCTTGATCTTGTAACCTTTGAACTTGTCAGGCAGGAGCACAGCCTTAAATTATCTGGGAGAAATGACTAAAGTCGGAGGCATCTAAAATGATTGCTCTGGAAATTCCCAAGTTCAGCACAGCCATGAGAGACATATGTATAAGCGCTTCATCTCAGAGCCACACAATGACCACCTTACTTCACAATCTGTATATAAAAGAGAGCATGGATGAGAATTGAAGTGTGAACCTTAAAAATATATATGCCAGATTTCCATTGGGTGCTACAGCAAACACTTGACAACATCTGTATAAAATGTCTTCAGTTACAAGATGTGTTCAATTAATTGTTTCACTTTAATGATTGCCTGTATGGAAGGTTTAGTGACATTTTTTAGATTAAATTCCCTACAGTGTGTCCAATTTGGCCCAATAAGTCTACACCGACCCTCCAAAGAGTCACCCAGACCCATTTTCTTCTGATGAATGCGCCTAACACTATGGGCAATTTAGCATGGCCAGTTCACCTGACCTGCAAATTTTTGGACTGTGGGAGGAATCTCTTACAGATAGGGGAAGAGCATACAAACTCCTCACAGACAGTCGCCCGAGGCTGGAATTGAATCTGGGTCCCTGGCTCTGTGAGGCTGCAGTGCTAACCACTGAACCACCGTTGTTTTTATCTATTCCTACCCCTTGCTTAATATTTGCTTCTGCCGTTTTTTAGATATTTGCATAACTTCTTTGATGCTTTTAAACTGTGTGCAGTTTTGATCCCTTATTTGAGGAACGATGCAGTGGCATTTAGAGGTAGTTCAGAGGAGATTCACTAGATTGGTCCCAGAGATGAGGGGTTTGTCGTATGAAGAAAGATTGAACAGTTTAGGCCTATACTCTCTGGATTTAGAAGAATGAGGGGAAATCAAATTGAGGTATTCAAGATGATAAAAGGTACAGACAAAATAGACATGGAGTGGATGCTTCCCCTTTTGGAGCATTCTTCAATGAGAGGTCATAGGATAAGGGGGAAGGATTTTAAAATAGAGTTGAGGAGAAACTACTTCTCCCAAAGGATGGTGAATCTGTGGAGTTCACCACCCCAAAGTGCGGTGGATACTGGGACATTGAGTAAATTTAAGAAAGAGTTAGACAGATTTTTAATTGGTAATGGGTTGAAGGATTATGTGGAGAAGGTGGGAAATGAGGGTGAGGAGGATATCAGCCATGATCGAATGGTGGAACAGATCCAATGGGCCCAATGGCCTAATTCTAAATCTTATGAACTTACAAATGTTTGATAACTTTTCTTATTGCATGTTTCAATTTGTTTATTTTTGAAAATATTTTTCACCTGTCCTCTATTTTCAATCAGCTTCGTTGACTTTTCTGCTAATTCCCTAAAACCATAAAATGGGGAATGTTTTAATGCAGAAAATTAACAAAATCCTGGGTGAAAGAGTTTAAGGAAAATTAGATAAATATTTGAAACAATTCCAATATTGTGGGGAAGAAATAAGGTAAAAGGGACATTTAGTGGATTTAGAGAGTCATAAAAAGCAAAGAAGGTAAGGCACGTAAAGGATATATGCAACCTGCTCAGGAGAAATGTGAACCCATTAAATACTCTATTGCTGCTAATACTATAATGGATGATAAAAAATACTAGATTTGTTACAATTTATATTTGTGGTGTCTGTGTTCCTGTTTGGACTGAAAGCCAGCTCCTTTGAACTTGTAATTATCTAAGCTACCAACATGCAAACAAGTTTTTACTGATCCTCCATTTTATAATTGATTTGCAACTCGATTTCTTTCTGTATGTTGACCACAACCCTGCTAAAGAAATTGTAGTTTTTCAACAACTTTAGTGAATGTGTTTTCCAGTCAGACTGTAATGGATGCCAGAGGATATGCAGAGGGAGCATTAGCCTAGGCTTTGGTGGTGGAGCACACTTAACTTCAGGTTAAGTAATTGTGGTTTATCTATTAACCACTTACCTTCTCATAATCGATGTTTCTGTTGTTTTCCCACTAAATTTAATACTGCCTTTGAGATAGTAATAGCTTTCCTTTAACAGAAGCCAATTAATATTAAATCAAAATACAGTGAATATTAGAAATTTGAAATAAAGACACTGTACTAGAAATACTCAACAGTCTGGCAGCATCTGTGAAGAGAATAACTGAGTTAATGACTAAGTAACCGGTAATATTGCATGCAGTTCTGGTCTCCTTCCTATCGGAAAGGTGTTGTGAAACTTGAAAGCGTTCAGAAAAGATTTACAAAGATGTTGCCAGGATTGGAGGATCTGAGTTATAGGGAGAGGCTGAACAGGCTGGGGCTGTTTTCCCTGGAGCGTCAAAGGCTGAGGGGTGACCTTATAGAGGTTTACAAAATTATGAGGGGCATGGATAGGATAAATAGACAAAGTCTTTTCCCTGTGGTCAAGGAGTCCAGAACTAGAGGGCATAGGCTTAAGGTGAGAGGGGAAAGTTATAATAGAGACCTACGGGGCAACTTTTTCACATAGAGGGTGGTACGTGTATGGAATGAGCTGCCAGAGAAAGTGATGGAGGCTGGTACAATTGCAACATTTAAGAGGCATTTGGATGGGTATATGAATAGGAAGGGTTTGGAGGGATATGGGCAGGGTGCTGGCAGGTGGTACTAGATTGGGTTGGGATATCTGGTCTGCATGGATGGGTTGGACTTGAAGGGTCTGTTTCCCTGCTGTACATTTCTATGACTTGCCTTACCGATTAAAAATGTGTCCATCTCAGTCTTGAATGTACTTAACTCGGCCTCAAAGGCCTACTGTAGTAAAGAATTCCATGGAGTCTCTACCCTCTAAGAAATCCTTCTCATCTCTGTCTTAAATGAATGATCCCTTATTCTGAGATCATGCCCTTTGGTCCCACACTGTCCGACAAAGAGGTAACGGTGTTTCTGCATTTACCCTGTCAAGTTCCCTCAGAATCTTGTGTGTTTCAATAAAAGCTGACTCAATGACCACCAAGCAACCATATATACTGAGCAGATTGGTGTTCTAACTGATGTATTCTGTGTTATATTTCTAATAGAATGCTTAACCAAAGAATTCGAAAGCCACGCTGCTGTATTGGACCCCACGGCCTCCTACCCAGATACAGTGAGAAACAGGCCGAAGGACAGGAGCAACTTTTCAAAGTGACTGACAACATTCAGGCTGAATTGTAAGTTACCGTATCTTGTCTTTCTACATCAGCACATTTCTTTTGCTGTTTAAATGACACTGGTCTTGTTCTGTTTGAGTAGTGGCATAAATTTGTTCATGTGAGATGCATGAAAGCACTCTAAATTTGCTGAAATTATTTACCATATAATCAAAAGAAGAATAGCCCATATTGAGAATTATTTTTATATTACTTTAATCATTACTTTATCATCTTTCTTCTTGGTCTTTTAACCTTGCCTATTTCCTAATAGTTAAAGTAGAAAGACTGTCACCTTAACTGTTGGAGGTTAGCGGTCCCTGTGTGGCTCAGATATGCTGCATCAGAAAAAAAAAACAGATTCAATTACTGGTCTTTATTCAGGTAGGCTGCTATGATAGACCTCAGTTATCCTGAGCTAGAAGAAAAAACTAAGATGTGTTCCTGAGCGCTAACTGGTAATTTCAGCTAGAAAATGAGCTTTCATGAGCATAGAACTGTACTTGTCTGTATTGCCATTCATGGTAAAATAGTCTCCTATCATTCAATATTTAGGGCCACGCAAAAAGAAACATCAATTAGATTAGACAAGGTATCAGAGAACTACAAGGATCACTACCTTTTGCAGCAGAAAAATCTCAGTGCTTTGATGTAATTTGTAAGCCAGTGCCATCGTGACCTGCTGGGAATGGAGCATTCTCCAAACATTACAGATTGATTTTCTGAAATAAATGCAAGCTGGGAAAATAATAATGCATTTCCAAAGAATTGTTGATGCCCTAAGGTGTAAAGTTTGTTGAAACCTCTTTTTTTCTGTAATGCTGCCGCAGTCTTCCAATGATTGTAGGTGATGCAGTGACTTGTTTTTCAATGGATTGTTGCAGGAATATCTTTTTTGATGGAAAATATATCTGCTATGTTAGAGGGCAAAGTTAAATTAATTGAATTTTGTTGTAAAGTGTAATAGCTCCAGGCATCACTGGTGATAGCAATTGCATATAGAATCTGAAAATTTGCAACACCAATGCTGTCATGTGGACTGTTATAGAAATGCTGGCTTTCTGAAAAAAAAACAACCATTTAATTATACTCTCCTGTCTCTTTCCCATAATCCTTGAAAATATCAAATATTTATCCACTCCCTTTCATAGTTTTGTGATTCTGCTTGCACAGCTGTCTGCTTCCATGACAGAGTAGTTGTACCTACAACACTATGCTGCTTTTACAGAGTCAGCTCTCACCAACAGTTCAAAAGAGACTGAAATGTATTTGACCAGCAATTCGATTTTTAACACGTCATCACCACATGTAGTATATATGACAAGTACTCTATATACTCCATGATCCACAGCCTTTACTATATGATAGGTCTATTTTATCTTACTCTAGTCTTTTTGCACAGTGTGTATGTGTATAGACTTTGCTTTGTCCCCAGCTGCCTGTCATAAAATCCTGATGTCTCTCCTGTTTCCTGGCTTGTTGACAGGCACAGTGTCACGTAGTAAACATTTGTTCTCTGTTAACCCTGTTTGAACATACAGTAATAACTAGGGACAAAGCCTTTGAATCCTTTGTTGGTAAAGAAGTTAAAACTTCAAAGCTTGATTTTTTTTAAACTTTGTTGCTCCTTCCAGCCTTCAGATGGTTTTGAAAGTGAAGCCACTGTTCTTCCTAAGCGATTCCAGATGCATGGAATCTCAGCCAGTGTTTCATTTCCCGGCCAGCACAGGGTAATTGCTTTCTGCTTTGCAGTGGCAGTCCTACAGTACCTAGAGGATTACATCATGCAGACTTGGTTTTTTATTTCAAACTATCATGAACTACCTTAGGGGTCTGTCTTCAAATCTCTTGGAATCTGTCAACCTGCCCCTGCCATTACTGCAGCCATCAGAACAAAGTCCCAGTACATAGATGCTAGAACTAAAATACAGACTTCATTCCCAAATGTACCAGTTTGATGCGGTGCAGATATGGTTTTCATATCTTTTGATTTTTCACAAGAACACACAGCTCTCCAGGATGTAATTCAAGTGACTATTCTTTCTTTATGTAGGAGCTTCGAGGCTGCTTGGCATTAAAACTGAAGCCAAGTCTATTACCTGGCATGTACATGCATGTGCACTTGGCAACACTGGATGTCAATCGACAGCAAGGATCATGACCACACGTTTTCTTTGGCCGAGGGGTACAACATCAATTGTACCATTTATATTTGTTCGTTTACTGGATGAAAATGAAATAATCTAGCACATGCTCAGCGAGGAAAATGATCCCAGAAGATTTAGTGATCACTTTACATTCAGTCATGCCATCTAAGGGGTCTTTATTCAAAAATTGCCTCTCATCAAAATCTGTAACCTATGTTGTAGTTTGTTCCATCAGTGTATATTTATTTGTTTTATGTCCATTGATTTACAGCCACACTACTGGGACAGTGGATCGTTATACAGCAATTGCAGTAGCTATTTTGAGGCAGTTGTTGTCTCAAATATTTACTCGTTCTTTCTACCCCCTGCCTCTCCACCCCTTGCAGTCCTTCCTCCCCATTGCACTAGTTTGAAGTGGTGACTGTTGTTGTATAGGCAATTGAAACATCAGCAACAGCAAGATGCGTAACCAGTTAATATGCTTTTTGAGCTGCTCTTTGGAACAGTAATAATGACCACGACACCAAAGTCGTCATCTTTTTTAAACTAATGTCATAAGTCTTTAACATAATCTAAAAGGGGGGGGGGACGGGATCTTGACTTTGTATTTCCAAAGATGCCTCTGACAGTGCAGCACTCCCTCAGTACTGTTAGCTTGCAGTGCTGCTGCCCTGGTAATGGTTTTGCACCCACATCTTCTGAACAGAATTGAGAGTGCTACTGAGCCAAAACAAACTTTTAAAAACACTAAATTCTTTTAGTTGTAATTTGAGTTTTACATCTTGCTCAGAAATCAGTGGATTGTAAAATCAGGCAGAATGAATGCTGGGTGACTCTGACCTCGGTAATTGTAGCTAGTGACAGGAAAAGAAAGAGTCAGCTGCTGCCTCAGTTTGTTGTGTGGGGTGGAGAAAGGACTTGCATTTATATAGTGCTTTTCATGACCACGAAGCACTTCAAAGCACTTCACAGCCAGTTCAGAGAAGAATGTATTTGAATAGGGCAGGAAAATTATGTTTAGAGGAAGGCATGGTGGTACCTCCTCTAAATTGGTTGTGTCAGTATTTGCTTTCGAATTTCACAGTGTTCTTAGACTAGATATAACTAAAATTCAGTCTGGTACAAAGCAGCTGAATTCTTCTGCATTCAAGTTATTGCACTTGAGCAGCAAGTGGTGCTTGGAAGAAAAGAAGATTGAAAATTGTTGATTTTTGTCCTGCAATTCCAACAATTATATTTAGAATCATAGAATCCCTAAGTGTGGAAGCAGGCCATTCAGCCCATCAACACCACGTTGAGCCTTTGAAGAGCATCCTACCAAGACCCTGCATTTCCCATGGCTAATCCACCTAGCCTACACAACCCTGGACATGTGGGCAATTTAGCTTGGCCAACCCACCTAACCTGCACATCTTTGGACAGTGGGAGGAAACCAGGAGTACCCAGAGGACACCCATATGGACACGGGGAAAACATGCAAACTCCACACAGACAGTAGCCTTAGGTGAGGATCAAACCCAGGTCCCTCGTGCTGTGAGACAGTAGTGTGAACCACTGAGCGACTGTGCCACCTGTGCCATAGAAAAACATGGGTTGGACATCTGTAGTTCCTGACGTATATGAATTCTGCCAGCTGGTGGGAATGCTTGCTCACAAGTACCTACATACCTGCTATCATCACACATTCAGCAAAGTCAAATATTTATGATTAAATAATGGAGTTCCTCTTCGAACTACAGAAACAAAACATGTGCAAATCAAGCCATGCTTTTTAGCCACAACAGTTTTTTTGCTGATTTATTGATAGCAAGCTTTGCCCACTGATATCTATTGATCCCACTTCTACCTGTCTTTCCATTAACTAAAACTAATATTGGTGTTTGGCGGCCACATAAAAGTTTTTTTTAAATCAAGATTGATCTGTGTTCCTTGTACTTTTCCAGTTTCATTGCTGTGGAACAGATCGACAGTTACTGTGTTCTCATCTCCTCGAAGGCAGTGTACTTTCTGAAGCATGGCGAGTATATTGACCGGGATGCCATTTTCCTGGAGGTCAAATATGATGACTTGTACCATTGCCTCATCACGAAGGATCATGGGAGGGCGTATTTACAGCTGACAAAAAAAGCTGAAAGTTCAAGCAGTGGTGTGGCCATACCTGGGCCATCACATCACAAACCAATGGTAAGTATTAGAACTCCTTGTGCTTGGCATAATTGAGTTGTGAGGCAAAGCAGGTCCCTGTTTAATTCCAGAGTCCATACTGAACCATCTTGTCTAAGCTGGAACTACAGTTAGGGTGTTTCAATTGATCCTTGATCCCTGAACTAGGGAAGCAGAAAATATTAGGCAGGCTTCATACTCCTAATTGTTATGCAATGACCCATGACAGCAAACACAAATATCAGGTGAGCATAGGGCTTACATCTGTCTCCCTGCAACACGGAAATACTTTTGATAATCACTCTCTAGGTTCACGTGAAGCTTCAGCAATGTATCAAAGACACAGTGACACTACCTGTGCAACTGCTGTGAATCAAAACTTTCAATAGGAGAAAAATAAAAATGGTAAAGGTTAGAGTGCTGCATCCTAAGAAACAGAGTTGCCGAAACTCCTCAAGCCCTGGCAGTCTAACCCATGAAAACCCAAGGAACTGAATTTTCTTTGCACATATATACTTGTAGGATGCTCTTCAGAAGGGCAGTGCAGACTTGATGAGCCAACTCTTTCTGCATTGTGACCATTCTATGATCATCTTTAGCATCCATGGATGAGTGACATTATGTTTGTACTTGTCTGATTAATGCTTGCTCAAGCACCTATTTGTATTTCTAGGTCCATGTGAAATCAGAGTCGCTTGCACTGAAGATCTCACAAGAAATTAACTACGCCAAAAGCCTCTACTATGAGCAGCAGCTCAAGCTACAAGTCAACCAGAACCAAGAGAACCTGGAGCTGGACTCCTAGAAACCTTTCTGGAGAACACTCACTTTAATAAAAGTACTGTGACAGACAACATTGATTCTCATAATTGGTAGTGCATTGTATGAGTACGCATCTCATGAGCTAATTTTCTTTGAACCTCAGTTTAAAGCCTAGTCGAAGCAAACAGGTGAGGGATTGATGACATGCTTGGTTTTGGGGACAGTTTATTATGGGAACCTAATCCGGAGCAGGTTCTGATCAAATTGTATTTTACATTTTATATATTGTATTTACAGAAAAAAACAGAGTTGAGAGTTCTTTATATTTTACTAATCTGTACATACCTGTAATATTACTTTAATGTAAATATTTAGAAAATCTCACAGGAACAGTTTGTGTACAGAAGCTGCATTCAGAACTAGTTGCAGCATAATGTAACAGATGACTTTATTGCACTAGTACTACACCTGAATGTACTTCATTTCTCAGGGCAGTATGTGCCCTATGGAGTGGTCAGGGAAAATGCATATGCAAAAAGAGTCACCAGATTCACTGGCTACTCTTCTCAGATCCTTGTTTGTCACACAACTCAGAGTCACTGCCTTTGCACGTTGGTAAACAAGATGAATTGTTAGCACATTGTGTTGAGGAGGAATTTGTCTATTCTCTGAGTTGGTAGAGATTCAAAAGTGTGTTTCTGTGATGCAGTATTACAAAGTCACTTTTCTGGCAATGTGTGGGAATGACAGTGAGATGACTGTAGCCCTTTTGGTGATGAATGGTTTAGTCAGATGGGGAGGATATTATCTGGTGTGGTTAAAAATTTCATCCAGAAGCTCAGGGATGTGAATAAAAAGTCCCATTTACCATCTCTTCAGATTGAATAAAGTTAACATCAGTTTTAAAAAATCCTCTTTCTCATCCTCACTTTCTGGCTTCTGTCAAAAGAGCACAAAATAATAGCAAAGAGTGAATTGATGTGTCTCTGATTGCAGAATGCTGTACAGTTGCCTGTTGAGAAATTGCCATTGAATGTGGTCAGATTCTGATGGGATTTAGAACAAGCCTTATGACAGAGTCTGTGTAACCACAACTGCACTGAGACCTATTGTAAGTATTCTTCATGTGTGCATTGATGCACATGCTCAAAAGAAGTTTATAGTTATGCAGTTAGAAAATTAGAGCTCTCTAGAAAAAGAAAGACTATAACTGTCAAACTCCAATTATAATGCAGTGGGGTCTTATTTCTGCATATATGCAAAACATGTTGGACAAATTTCTGCCACTATTTTTTGTTATTGTATAAGGAATCAGGAATAATACATCATGGTATTCAAGCAATGGTTGGTTTGGTGAGGAGAGCTAAATATTAGAGTGACCATCCAGTAGGCTGCCAGGTTTAGTGACCAACCAAAGACTCTACACATGTACAAGTGTCCCAGGTGGACCAAGTTGTATTTTCAGAGAGCAAAAGCTGGCTACAGCAAGGAAAGAGCTGATCTAGCCTGTTCAATCATTTACAGTACTATATGCTGTACAGCGGATGATGTGTAATCTGATCATATTTGAGAATTACTGATCGCTTGATTCAGAAGATCTTGATCAACTTGCTGCACAAGAGATTCCGATCAGTCTGCTATGATGGTAGGCTCTTGCAGAACTGTGTGGGTAGTTGCTGTTCCTGCTTTTTCTCTGAAGCACCATCTTTGAGATGATTTTATAAGTTTTCCCAGGTTTGGTAGGTGGAGGGTACGGGTTAGAGATTTATATATTCCTGCGAGGGACATGTAACAAAACAGATGATTTTACCATCCCACCCAACCCCAGCAACATAATTGAATTTTGTGAACTTTTATTATAAAATAAAAGGAATTATTACAAAAGATGTGTGTGAATGTAATACTTTGCAGTTTGCACAATCCATGGCATTTTAGAACTGTTTCTAAGACTGAGCTGGGAGTACACTACGTGGCAGTACAGATCATATTAAAATAAAATTAAATTATAAAATAAAAGTTTGTCCATGAATGGAACTACCTCAGCACGCAGAGCAGCACTTTATAAAAATGCAAAGCCTGATTGTTGTGGGAAGTTGAAACCTTAGACTTGTTCAAGAAGAGATGTATTTCAAATTTGTACCAGAGGGCACAGCTAGGGAGGACAGAGAAGTGTTACTCTGCATCTTCTGCACAATATTCAACCTATCTATTGACAAGGAGTCCTGACTTTAAGCACAAATATTCCACTAATAAACCTTCCTGGCTCATTCTGTGCTTCTTTGCCTAACCTTCAAGGATATGAATGGAGCTGGACACAGCTGTGCCTGGGGTTGGTTTAAAGTTTTCCCTTCTGCCCTATCAAATTGTTGGGAAGAGAAAGATTCTAAAAGTTTCTGCTGTCCTTCTTTTCCATGCAGTAAACAAGGATTTGATATTTGTTAGAATTGAGCCTAGCATGCAAATGAAATGTAGCAGGTGGATCCACTTCATCAAATAACATGTGATCAGACAATATGAATAATCTTAAGATAGAAAGGGAAGAGATTATTGATAAACAAATCAAACTTCGACAGAATAGGATCCCTGGTGTATCAACAAAAAGATGGAACAAGCCCAGGAAACAATATAGTAATAAGCTTACTGTCAGTGGTAAGAGAGACCACTAGAATCCTCAGTCAAAGCATTAGACACATCTAGAAACTAGAAATAACATCTGACATGGAGCTGGACGCCACTGGACTAGTAATCGAGAGGTGCTGGCTTCATGGGTGCAAAACCCGCCGGTGCAACTGAGGGAATCTGAATTCAATTAATAAAACTGAAATGTAAAGCTTGAATCAGTAATGGTGACCATAAAACTGTTGCTGATTATTACAAAAAACCCAACTGGCTCACTAATGTCCTTTTGGGAAGAAAATCTATTATCCTTACCTAAGCTGGGGTCCATATGACTCCAGTTCCAGTTAGCTCTTTTAATTTAACCTGTTTTTTAAATCAGCCTGTTCAGAGATGTTGTTACACACCTCTGGACCAGGTGGGACTCTACCTCTGTACCACAAGAGGGTCCCCAGTTGACTCATAACTACCCTTTGAAATGCCTTGCAAGTCACTCCATTCAAGGGTGAGTTGGGATGAGCAATAATTGTGTCCTAGCTTGCCAGCTTACAACCGATAAAAGGATTTTTAAAATGTCTGTAGAAATTACAGAGTTCGTGCTTGAGCAATTTACTTGAATATGTTGAAGTAGTAACAGAAAGGATAAGCAAAGATAGTACAATGGAGTGAATTAATAAAATATTCAGGTTTCAAGAATCGTTTGGCTGAATAGATTCATGACGAAAGTCGGAATATCCGGAGTCGGGGGAGCATGCAGCTAAATGGATAGCAAACTGCCTCCTAAACTAAAGGGAAAGTAGGATTACAGGTTAGAAAATGGAAAGAGGTGTTCCATAAAGATTGGTACTGAGAACACTTCTGATCACCTTTTATGTAAGCCATTTGGATTTAGGACTTGGAAATACAGTTTCAAAATTTGATGACCCTAATGTTGAAGTGGGAGGTTTGTGATGCAAGAACACAATATAGGAGCTGGAATAGGATATTTGACTCATCAAACCTTCTCTGTCAATCAACCAAGTCATGTCTAATCATCTTCACTTCCCTGCAGATCCTTTGATTCTCTTCATGCCCACAAATCGGTTGTGTTGAAAATACTCAACAAGTGAGCATCAAACATTCTGGATAGTGACCAACTACAGGAGGACATCAGTAGACTTGCAGAATGGGTGTATAATTAACAAAAAAACCTTCAAGATAGATAACTGTTAGGAAGAGAATAAGGAGGCCAAATACCTATTGGAAGTTGTGTCTAACTGAAGCATAGGAAGAGAAGTATCAGAGGGATACAGATATAGACAAATCATTGAAAGTCATGGCAGGTCATTAAGACTACAAAAGATATACAAGCCAGATGGATTAATTTCTGGAGGGATAGAATTGAAAAGCAGGATCATTATGGTGAATTTGTATAGAGGCTTACACCACACTAACTACACATGCAGTTCTGTACTGTCAACAGTAGATGCTAAAACCTGTACTATCAAAAGGTATTGAATAGATGGATTCTTTTCTCTCAAAAACAAAAATTGAATGTAACATGTTAGTAGCCCTTAAGAGTAGGCATGAGTTTGACAGGACAGACATGGGGGAGATGTTTCCACTTGCAGAGCGAGGCCAGTTTAGAAACCATAAATATCAAATTATAAGCCTTAACAGGGAATTCAGAAGCAACCTCTTCACACAGAGAGTGATTAGAATGTGGAACTCAATAGCATAAGGAATAGTTGAGTCAAATAACTGGCAATTAACAGGGAAGCTAGGAAAACCATGAGAAAAAGAAATCGAAGGATGTGTTGGCAGCACTAAATGAGACAGAGTAGAGGGAGGCTAGTGTGAAACACTCACTAACATGGATCCAATAGGCCAAATGAACTGTGTTGGTGCTTTAAAATCTATATGTTGTTGTGATTCAGTTAGTAATATGTAACCCAGTGTGAGATGGATACCTGGTTGATTAATGATCTCTGCAAACCCAGCTGCAACAGTAATCAGGTCTCTATTGTTAATCCTAATAATGTTGGGGCTGGAAGTGGAAAGGTTTCCAGAGGAATGCGTGGGGTAACTGAGAGTAAAGACAGACAGGTTGATTGTGATGCCACCCACATCCTGCCAGCATTCACTGCCCAAGCTCATGTAAACAGCTCAGTTTGTGAGATGCTGAATGCTTAACATTTGCTGAAATACACTCCAACCACAGAATGCACCTTCAGGTGACAGTGTACCTTAGGGAAGAGACTTTATAATTGTGATTTTTGACAGCTTAAATAACTAGAATAATGGTTGTTAGAGTTTACACATATCTGTGTTAACCCCCCTGCTACTTCTCTGTTGTAACTTGCATAAGCCTTGCACCTTTGGAAAATCTGCAGGTCCACCCACTTGGACATTGAGAAAACTCAATGAAGGTCATAGCTCACATTGCTGACACATAAAAGAGAAGAAATCTTTCCCTTTTTTAAATCACATACAATTTATGATTTGGCATGTGTTTGCTCCAAAGAAAACCTTCCTTCCAGGCACAGGAGAGGAAGCAATCCAGACTGAGTAGAGATTTAGTGATGCCAAATTTGGGTATTAAAGACTTACCTACATATGACATTATTTCCTAGTCTGACAAATTATCTTGAGAATTTATTTTCTTTTAATAAAATTATCCCATTGCACAAAGCATAGTTAAATGGAATGTCCTTGTAAAGTTTTAAATCTGTAATATTGTCTCACTGGGAAACACAAAGATATGCCTGAAATCCTGTCCAGTTAGAACATGCTTCTGTCTCGGTCTATGTTCTCTCTATTACTCATTTTGATTGGCAGTTTCATGAGGTCAGGCAGGCTGACCCCTCACCAGGGGGTAGGGGTGACAGTTCATGGCCCATTTACCCCTGATCCCATGTTAGACTGAAATAACAAGATCAGGACAAGGTCAAGCTGCATTTGTTAAGGCAGCAGCCATGATGGATCACCCGCCTGCCTCAGTCTGACACTTAACAACTTATTCCTATCTAACAGCAGAGAGACTCAGTGACCCCTCCAATCCGTAAAATAGCATTTCTGCATCCAACTGCTCAATGAAACATTTTTCATCTTAATGACATTACGGCTGAATCAAGTACAAGTACAGCTAACTCAGTCACACACAACGTATGCTTAATATGCACACCACTGCAGATTTATTCAATGCATTATTATTTAATTCCCCCATGACCTTGCTCCTCTCTATCTCTATTAACTTGTGTTGGCCTTCCATGCCCCCCACCCAACATACACTGTATCACTGACTCAGACTGCTGTGCATTTTTGGGCTTTCTTTTCAGACATCTAGGTCCAATGCTCTGCAAGCCCCACTCTTTGCCTCTCCACCGGCTCTTCCCTTCGATACTACTTTGGCTGAACTTTTGATCATCTTTCCTAACCTCTTCTCTGTTGAATCAGTCTCCCCATGTATCAATTATTGCTTTTGGATCTTATTACTGTGTTAAACAATGCTATCTCTATAGAATTTGTAATGTATTACTCCAAGTCCACATGAGAGGATAAAGTCAACAATATACTCAGTATTGTATGGAAACTGGTATATTGTAAGAAGCTCATGTTTAGCTACTGCACAGCAAAAACTTGTTCATGTTTTGAATTTATTTTTTAAGCTGAAATGGTAGGTAGACATCCAACAAACTTCTGTTGCTGTTGATGGACAGGGAGTGTGTTTGTCTCTTGCACTATTTTCTATTTTTTACAGCCCATCACATGGAAAATACCTGTCCTCTGTGGTACATTATCCTGATAGCACAGTCAAAGTCTGTGATTGATCATGGTAATAAGTCACTGGCAAATCAAAGCATTGTATCAGATTCTCCATTGCCTGGGATGTCAAGTGGAAAAGCTATGTTGGCGGGTAATACAGACTCAAAGATCTACATCAATAGTGTAAACGAATGAAAACTGGGAGATTCAACCCATTAGGCAGAGGAATAAGCTATCAATGGGCAGTAATCATTCACAGAGTCATACAGCATGGATGCATACCATTCTGTCCAACCACTCTCTGCTGAACATAATCTCAAACTAAACTATTCCCACCTGCCTGCTCCTTGCCCATATCTCTTCAAACCTTTCCTTTTCATGTGCTTATCCAAATGTCTTTTAAATATTGTAACTGTAACCACATCTACCATTTCCAGGAAGTTTATTCCACACGCAAACCACCCTCTGTGTAAAACACTTGCCCCTAATGTCTTTTTAAAGTCTCTCTCCTCTCCTTTGTGCCCCCTAGTCTCCCACATCCTAGGGAATAGACAACTACCATTAACTCTCTCTAGCCCGCTCCATTATTTTATAAATTCCTATAAGTTTGCCTCTCAATTTCCTTCCTCTGGAGAAAAAGTTCATGGGCAAAGAACGTTCCAGAACAGTCAATATCACTCATTGAAGGTGGTCTTTGGAAATCCCTTTGCTTTCACCTACACACAAACCTTTAATGGGCAAAAAAAAACCAAGGATGCATCCAAATCTCCAGATCACAGATTTACTTTGTGATACTAATTTAGGTGAGGCTTTTAAAGGGAATTGGATGGCTATTTAAAGTGAAAAGAAATTGCAGTGTATAGGAAAGAGTGAGGATTGAGTTTCTCTTACAGAAAACTGGCAGGTTCATAATGATCTTCCTCATCGCTGTAATCCGTTTATAATTCTATGTATTTTCTTGCACCTTCAGCCTTGAATTTATGTAGATTGTGCACCTTACATGATATTGCTGACCATAACAAAAGAAGGGCAGAACATCACTCAACATCTTGTCCAGTGTTCCCCTTATTTGTTGAATAAAGACAGGTTCTACTCTTCTATTCCCGATTGCTACATTAGCATGTTGTGATGTGACATTAGTTCTCAGTAGGTAGTCTAACCAGCAGTCAAAAGTGAGCAGGCTGGTTCCAAACATTACCCCGGCATCATAACAAAAGGCTTTCTTTAATATGTGGTGACTGCAACTAGAAGTTACATGTTCCCAGTTGTCTCAGTCCAAGATTAATGTTAACCACTCAACAGTTTGTACCTTACATAGTTCCTTCAAAGTGGTAAACATCAACATGGAGCTTTATAGGTTGAGGAGATAAATATGGACCAATGGTGGAAGAGTAGCTCACATTATCTTTTATTTCCCTCTACAACCAACAATTATAAGACCAAATCCAGCACCTTTGCTAGCTCTGTATTGACTGAGCAATGAAACTTCCTTGGAATGTGTAGCTGTGTAGCACATTGTGAGTGTACTTCATCGGTTAGGCATTTTTGAAGTATTGCAGACAAAGTCCTGGCACTTGAAGCAGATCAGCATTAGTGGTGAAGTTCTGACTGTTGTCAGCCTGGTAACTGCACCATCTCAGTAACCACATGTCTTAACCAAGAAAGGCAGAAATTGGCTGATACCCAAGGCATTGAAGTGATGGTTAATGAAAAACACATTGTAAACGAGTATATATTGGATTGACTAACTGGTACTCTGAGAATTCAGTCACCATCAATTTGCTATTTGCAATGATTACAGAAGCTTGCACAAGGTGAAAACTCAAAATAAAATTTAAACTTATAACAGTGACAGGGAGAAAGTGAGGACTGCAGATGCTGGAGTCGAGAGTCGGGTGCTGGAAAAGCACAGCAGGTCAGGCAGCATCCGAGGAACAGGAAAATCAATGTTTCGGGCAAGAGCCCTTCATCGATTCTCCTGCTCCTCGGACGCTGCCTGACCTGCTGTGCTTTTCCAGCACCACACTTCCAACATAAAACTGACAGACAATTTTGAATGCTCGAAATAAATTAGTTCAACCTGCACACTCAAGAAATATAATCTATCTTCAAAGTGGTATTGAGTGGCAGTTGCTAATGCATGGCTCATCTGACATTGCTTTACTGAAGAATCTCTCATTTTCGGAATTCAGATTTGTTCCATTGCTCCTTCACTGAAATATTCCGTCATATTATCAGATAGTTGATGTTTCCTCATGGTGTAGAAACAATAGATGGAATTTAATGTTGCAAGTAACGTGCAATATCCTTCATACAGACATTCACCTATGTACCACATTCTACGAATGAAGTTGGCGCAAAGGGATGAAATTTTTAAAAATCAAATTTTGGCCATACACGATGAAAAAAATGTCAATAGTCTTATAATGAACCGTAATAATCCATGGTGCAATACAGGGTCAACATATCCATTGATTCCCTTAATTCCTTCTTACAGTTTATTAAGTTCAAAAGCCATAGCTTTCAATATCAAATGGGTTCACTGTGAATGTCCATTATTTTCCATATTTTGTTTCATTCAAAATGTTTGACAATAAAAAAGAAGGAAAAAGGTGCAGCATTCCAGTCAGTGACCTTAAACAGCAGGTTGGTTATTAGTTTGGTCATTCCTTTGCTAATGATTGAATAAAAATCGTCTTAAGGAGTGTTTCCTGTGACAGCACTTATATAGTATTACTATTTTCTAAAATAAATCTCAATCCCATTTCACTGGTGTTACATTTATATTTCATTTTGATCTTCAGGATGATAAAAAAAAGGAAATATTAACCATAAGTGTCTTTAGTCATATGCTTTCCGAATTCTTCCTTTCCATTCCTGAAGATAACAATTTTTCTACAGTTCTACAGGCACCAGCTGTTGGTTGCTATGTAGCCCTAGTTCCCTTTTGTCATGTCTTTGTGTATAGACAGGAGCAGTACTGTGATGTCAATTACAGAAACCACTGTCTCCGTATCCTGTGCTGACCTTGCCTGCATTTTTTAGCAGATCAGAAGCTCCGGTTGATGTTTTGTTTCAACCATCCTGCAACATTTGCTTCCCTGTCCCTGTTGAAAACAGCTAAATCAGCACAGGCTGAGGCCTGCACCTTGGGGATATACTTGTACATAGAGATCAGTACTGTATACCTCTGCATTCACTCAACAAAACAAATAATGCAGTATTCGCACAGATAGATACCCCAGTCACAGCTCTTCTGGTGGGTCATTCCTCAGGTCAGAGGAACAGACTTTGAAGTGTTGGCCCAGATGGGCAGACTGAGGGCTCATGTAGCCTCCTACTCCAAACAGATAGTGCTGTTCAATCCTGGCACCTATTCATGACTGCATTTGGCATTGCCATGGCCGAATGGCCTGTCATGAGGGGAGAAGATGTGGTGAAGGAGAGAATTGCTTTTGAGGAGTAGTATAGAAAAATCCAAGTTGCCATTTTCCCACAGCCCATGTAGACTTGAAGTACTAATTACTCAAAACCATCTCCCCTCAGCTTATATGGCTGGGGTAGTGTTCAGGAGTCTGTGCTCTTGCTCAGAGCTTGGTTGTGACAGGACACTACTGGGATGTCAGTGGAAAGCCTGAAAAGGTCAAACACACCCAACAACTCATGGTGCTCTCTGGGTTGTGGCTGACCAAGATGGAACACCCAACCCATCAAGAGACTTTGTCAGTGACAAGCAGAGGTCAACACGACATGTCAAGGAGAGTGCAAAACCTCCCAACGACCAACAGGTACCCACTGCACAGACGGCGAACTCTGCAAAGTATGCTTTTAGATCTTAGCAGCCAATCTGAGAACCCATCAGTGTGGGGGCAAGTCATCCTCTGTCCAGAGAATCAGCCTAGGAGGGTGGGACTTTTATATTTGTCAGAAGCACCTGAGCTCACAGCACTAGACACACCCGAGGAGAACTGACAGACTAAAGAATCTGGAGGCAAATCTAACAAGCTGATGATGGCAGCCTGCCTGTACAGAATCCATGTAAAATGGAGCATGTTTTTAGTCATGGTCAGGAATTAATCCTTGCTCTCAGCCTGCACCCCTGATGGTGTCTAAAAGAAACAGCTCCCATATGAGCAGGTAGTGCGGAGACTGTTGACTGAGTTGCTCACTCTCCACCTGTGCTTGCCTGGGTTATGTACAGGTTAGCCTGGTGAAGAGTTCACCGTGAGGCCGGGCTCCACCTTCTCCCTAATTAATCCGTTATTTGGCTAACCTTGCTGTGACCCCGGCCACAAAGACTCTTCTCCTTTCACTGCCTCAGCAGACTGCTGTCAGCCCCCAACCTCACCTTGCTCCTCCCCACCATCCAACAAAATACAGAGAAAGGTTCACTACCAGGGCAAGAGAGAGCCCCTGTTTGTCCACTGACACTTAAGCTGGCCAAGAGGTCAATTTAAACAGAACTTCAAAAATCACAGCTCAGTGCAAAACTAATCTGCCAAATCCTTTTCTTCTCCGAGATCTATAATTAAAGATTAGTCACAGTTTCTATTTTACAAGAATCTTTGTTTTAGACACAATCGTACAGTGATCACGTATCTCTTCCAGGGCTCTCACTTACTTTTAAAAAATGCATTGCTGAAACTAAAATTATAAACCAACAACAATCATTAACATTCATGTAGCACTTTGAGTATCAGAAGATTCTTCACGGGACTGGCGACAGTATGTTAAGGACTGGTCACCAATAACTAAGTCTAACTCTGTTTTGAAGAAGGGTCACTGGACCCAAAACATTAATTCTGCTTTCTCACCATAGATGCTGCCAGACCTGCTGAGTTTTCCCAGCAATTCCTGAGTTTTTTCTAATTTAAGATCCCTTCCCCTCCTGAAGGCACTGACTCCCGCTGGGCTACAGATTCATTTCACCCACCAGTATTGCCCATTGGCTATTCTGTACCGGCAGTTAGTGACAGTAGATTAATGAACTCCAGGCAGCTGAGCTAAATCTGTCCATAAACACTCAATGGGAACTACTTTCTGGACAACTTTTCCCTGGTTAGAGGGGTGTGGGGCACTAGTGACAATGACTGCCACTGCTGTGATTAGTTCACTCAGCATGGTCAAGGCTCTCCTGTTCTGTATGGTTTGTTGGCGCATCAGGGGGAGCATTCATCAGCTGAACGTCTAAATAAAGCCCATGTGCAGCACAAGGTGTATGTTATCAAAGTCCAGGCAGCAACAGTGTGTTTTTTCCAACATGTACTGGCTGCATGCAGTTCTCCACGAATACTTCACTTCAGTTAAAGCATTTGAGAAATTTAACAAAGCTTAACATGACCTGATCCAGAACAAGACATGTGTGTAACATGTAGGAACTCACCACTGTGAAAAAGTCAAAATCTTGTTCAGTTTGAATGGCCTGGTTTGATAACGTGCTCATTCCACCTTGCCCCCCAGTGTACAAGCTTAAACTATTTCCAGCACCTTTCCAGATTTGTAAGAATAATGGCCAGAGGAAAAACCCTTTAAAGAACACACTGGGAATTGCCAGGCCAACAAAAAACTAAACTTGTACAAAGATAGTTCTCATTCCCAACAGCAACAGCACATTGAACTAAAGGAACATACCAGGGTATTTTATTTAACAATGATACTTTTCCTATTGCTATTCTTACCATCTTTAGATAGATACAAAGGCAAAATCATGCAGTTGCTGGAAATCTGCACTAAATGCTGGGTTACTGAGTGGATCTGGCAGAAGGAATGGGCAGGATTTTACCCAGGGCTTCAGGCCTCCACCCTGGGACCCACAACTATCTCTCATCCTGGAGTTGGTGGCCTATTTGGATGTACTGTATTCACCTTTGCCTTCCTGTTAAGAACAGGTGGGTTCATGACACTGCCAGTCCATTGACAAGTCTCTTGCAGCCCGACTAGCAGAACTGGGCAAGGCAAATCTCGGACAGCATTAATGTCAAGGAAGTTGGGAAGATGGAACTGAAGCAACAATTTGATCTGTCACATTCTTACAGAAGCATAGAAATCAAAGCATGTCACAAAGGAGGCCATTTGACCCATCAAATCTGTGCCAGCTCCCGGAAGAGCCACCCAGCTAGTCCCACTCTCCAGCCCTATCTCTGTAAGCCCCCTCACATTCAGACATGTAACCTTCAATAGAATCTGCCTCCACCACTTTCCCAGGCAGCATATTCCAAATCCTAACAACTCTCTGAGGAAAGGTTCTCCTCATCTCATTCCTAGCTCTCTTATGGACAATCTTAATATTATGACCCCTAGTTATTGACATACCAACAGTGGAGTCAGAATATCCTTCTGTCAAAATTGCTCATAATTTTGAACACCTTAATAAGGTTAGATCTTAATCTACTCTGTTCCAAGGAGAATAAGCCCAATTCCTCTAATTTTTCCTTGTATCTAAAAACCCTCATTCCTGGTATCATTCTAGTGAATTTCCTTTGCATTCTCTCCAGGGCTCTTAACATTCTTCCTTAAATAAGGTGCTCCGAACTGAATATAATACTCCAATAGTGGTCTGACCAATCTTAACAAGATGGTGGAGCAGATTCCAGGGTATAAGCTCAGCTCCTGATTCATATGTAGGTGTACTTTCTCCCCACCTCCATCCCCCTCTCATTTATCTCTCCCCATTCCCACCCCCGTCTCATTTATCTCTCCCCACCTCCATCCCCCTCTCATTTATCTCTCCCCACCTCCACCCCCCTCTCATTTATCTCTTCCCACCTCCATCCCCCCTCATTTATCTCTCCCCACCTCCACCCCCCCTCTCATTTATCTCTCCCCACCTCCACCCCCCTCATTTATCTCTCCCCACCTCCACCCCCCTCTCATTTATCTCTTCCCACCTCCACACCCCCTCTCATTTATCTCTCCCCACCCCCACCCCCCTCTCATTTCTGTCTCCACCCTGCAGGCACCCTGCATCTATTCCTGATAAAGGGCTTCTGCCCGAAATGTTGATTTTCCAGCTCCTCGGATGCTGCCTGAACTGCTGTGCTTTTCCAGCGCCACTCTAATCTAGATTCTAGTTTCCAGCATCTGCAGTCCTTGTTTTTACCTCGTAAAAATAACCATGACCTTCTTAGCGTGGAGGGCAAAATCCTCTGCTTAGGCTGTAGGGACTGTGTTGGGGAGAGGGCATGTTAGGGATCTTTGTTGCCTACAACCCTTCTATTCTGAGGCTTGAGCCTCTGGAAAAGGCAGAGGGACTCCTACACTGCAGGCAGAAGCCAGCGAGGCTGCAACATCACTCCTACCTGGGGTTTTAATTTTATCAATTATCTATTCCATCCCACTGCGAAGGCAACTGGTCCAAGTCCCAGCCTATCCCCAGGATACCTCCCTGACGGAGGGAACACTTCCTGAAGCAACTTCCCTCAGACTCCAAGTCCACCGCCAAAACATCAGGAAACTTCTGTGCAATGTTTCAAGGCAATGACCTTCCATCAAGGCACTCCAGTGTTTTCAAATATTATCCCAATACAAACTCCAGCGTTAGTCGGACAATCTGGTCAAACAGAAAAAAATGGACATACAGCAGACAGCAGTTTTAAGTTTCAGACCAATGATGTTCCACTTCTACATTCCACAGATTTCACTGGACCCGAGTTTTTCTTTGATGAAATGCTCAATTTTGGCTGATTTTAAACATTATCTCATTTTTCTCACTTCCTAATTTTCTGTTGATGCAATTTTTTTTAAGAAAAATTTCACTGTAAGGGGAAGGGTCTAAAAATTGTGGCTGTCTTATTCATTCTGAGAGTGGCCAAACCACGGGAGACTTTTCTGTTGTGCTATCTCTCAGAGTGACTGTAACTGTAAGGGTTTCCCTTGCCTTCCCTTGTATTTAAGCCACATGGCTTACCAACACGCCTGAATACATTCAAAGCCCTGTTCTTGGTTGGTGAATATTGTGCAGTCTATGTCTGATTACTTGATATTACTGGGGACTGGCACTAGTGTCAAGCTGAAAGAGAGCGAGGCTACAGTAATAAGAGATACCTCTCCAGGTCCCATCAGCGTTTCCAGGTTGACTGGTTCAGAGGCCTGCCAGCCTATATGGCTTAAGCTATCAGGTTTTCAACTCTGCCATGGTGCACTGTGTCACACTCAATTCCCATCACAAGGTTTATAGCCAGTGTGACCTCAGTGAAATCCCAATTTACAGGGACCACAATGGCCTTTGTTAAAATCGCCATTGATTCTTTGACTTATATAGGGTAGCATGTACATGGAATGAAAATCAAATCCTCACATTTATACTTAAGAACTGTCTTGATTGTCCAGTTGAATTATATGTACCCTATGCATTTACAATGCACTGAAGGAAGCCATTCAATCCATTGTGTCTATGCTGGGTCATTTGCTAAAATAATCCAAACTAGTCATACTTTCCCATTATTTGGTGCACTGTATTCTTAAATTTAAAATATTTATCTATTAATCTCTTAAAAGCTGTAGTAAACTGTCTCAACTCCATTGGTGGAAATTAAATCATGCTCTTTCAAACTCTCCTATTAAAAATTACTTTAAACACATCTTGTGTGAAGTTTGCACATTCTTTCTGTACCTGTGTGAGTTTCTTAACACAGTCCAAAGATGTGCGGGTTAGATGGATTGGCCATACTAAATTGACCATAGTGTCCAGGGATGTACAGACTAGGTGAATTGGCCATGGTAAATATAATGTTACAGGGATAGGGCAGGGAGGGGGTTCTGGTGGGATGTTCTTGGAGGGTCGGGGTGGATTTGATGGGCTGAATGGCCTGCTTCCACACTACAAGGATGTTATGATCCTATTGCAGGATAAATATGGAATAAAGTCCAAAGAATGAAAGCCTCTTTTAGTTGCAAGTGATATGCGAAATGGGTTCAGGCAGATTCTCCCAGTGTACAAAAGAGGCAAGCTCAACAAGATGCATGGTCTACATCTTAAATGGGTTAAACTTGCCCTGGAAGTACCTCACACTGTCACTGGATGGCTAAAACTGAAAGCAGTCCATTCTCTAGCAACAAAATCCCAACTTACATGAAAGCTAATCACCTAGGATGTCAGATGCTCAGCAGGTCTGACAGCATTCGTGAAGAGAGAATCAGGTCCTGTGAAGAAATGTCATACTTCACCAGAAACATTACTGTTGCTGCCTCTGCTGAGTATTTCCAGTATTTACTGTTTTATAACATCCCTCACTGTCAACACAACAGAACTATCTTTAAAATATTACATATGATCTTTTGTATGAGGGAGAAAAAGTACTCGTTTCAATCTCGTTTCATTTTGATGAACATGTGCAGTAACACGCAAAGGCCACAATGTGAGACTGGTTTGGGTTTAACACTGTGCCTGTGGGATGGGAGGTTTCCGTTTTCACATTGCACAAGCCTTCATTTGCCTTGTGGGTTCTATCAGTGAGCCTTGGACTTTGCAACTGAATTAGTTTGTAATTATAATCAGACATCAGTGTACGTAATCAGGTAAACATGAATAAATATTGTGTTTGGCTGAGGTAAGATCTCATCTCATGACCATGAGATAACGGAGATAAATAAACTGAAATAGCTACCCCCACTACCCTCCCCGTCCCCAGTCCAAGCCAACCTAACCCATCTCAACTGTCACTGAAGGCCCATTATGCTGGCAACCATTAGATTTCTCAACCAAGTATCTATTATGTACACTGGACTCTTTGCACTGGGTATTTGTCAGAATGATGTGAGTTCTCTTTGTACCTCATTCAGCTTCGACACCAGCAAGGAAACACTAAAAAATCCTCCCGAGGGTAGGTTTGCTATGACTAATTACTGGGTAGTTGACTCTGTAATTAACTGGCCTGTAGTTAATTGGCCCCCTGAAAATGGCCTGGTAAGCCACAGTCTCCAGAGCAGTTAGAGATGAGGACAAACGTTGGCGCTCAATCCAATATATAATGGAAAGAAACTACTACTGACCAAATAACTATGTACAGCCTAAAGGGAAAACTTGAAGGTGAAATTTTCTCTCTTCCGATCATCACAACTATGACTAGGAGAAAGTGAGGACTGCAGATGCTGGAGATCAGAGCTGAAAAATATGTTGCTGGAAAAGCGCAGCAGGTCAGGCAGCATCCAAGGAGCAGGAGAATCGCGTTTCGGGCATAAGCCCTTCTTCAGGAATGAGGAAGGTTTACCAAGCAGGCTAAGATAAAAGGAGGGACTTGGGGGAGGGGCATTGGGAATGCGATGGGTGGAAGGAGGTTAAGGTGAGGGTGATAGGCCGGAGTGGGGGTGGGGGCGGAGAGGTTGGGAAGAAGATTGCAGGTCGAGAAGGCAGTGCTGAGTCCGAGGGTTGGGACAGAGATAAGGTGGGGGGAGGGGAAATGAGGAAGCTGGAGAAATCTGCATTCATCCCTTGTGGTTGGAGGGTTTCTAGGCGGAAGATGAGGCGCTCTTCCTCCAGGCGTTGTGTTGCTATGGTCTGGCGATGGAGGAGGCCAAGGACCTGCATGTCCTTGGCGGAGTGGGAGGGGGAGTTAAAGTGGGCGGTTGGGTTGGTTGGTGGTGCGGGTGTCCCAGAGGTGTTCTCTGAAATGTCCCGCAAGTAGGCGGCCTGTCTCCCCAATGTAGAGGAGGCCACATTGGGTACAGCGGATGCAGTAAATCATATGTGTGGAGGTGCAGGTGAATTTGTGGCGGATATGGAAGGATCCCTTGGGGCCTTGGAGGGAAGTGAGGGGGGGAGGTGTGGGCGCAAGTTTTGCATTTCTTGTAGTTGCAGGGGAAGGTGCCGGGAATGGAGGCTGGGTTGGTGGGCGGTGTGGACCTGATGAGGGAGTTGCAGAGGGAGTGATCTTTCCGGAACACTGATAGGGGAGGGGAGGGAAAGATATCACAACTATGACACAAGAAATGAAGGACACCATTGTGTACAGCATGAGAAGAAGGTGCTGATTGGTTGGGCCAAGAATGACCTGGAGATGCAGCAAGGACAGTTGTCAATCTTAATTCTCAACAGACGGGTAGATTCTGATTGGTCAAGGAATTGCCATGGGGATGCATCAGCGTTTGACTCTCTTCATGACACGTTACTTTTGAAAGTAGCACAATGTATGTACAAATTCCTTTCGTCAACAGAGAAATAGAATTCTGGGTACATATAAATACTCATGACCCTGTTTTGTGAACAACTGTTCAAGCTGCACATCCCTGCTGATGATGGCCCAACCAATCAGCAACTTTTCCTCCTGCTGTAGAATTCGAGGTCTTCCTAGCCCCTTCCCCAACCCAACGTCTGTTCCTTATGTCCTAGTTCTAATGAGAGGAAGATGGAAAACTTCAGCCTCTAGTCTCCTCCTAGATGTTAGGTACAGTAGTAGCATTTTAGCAACGTTGAAACATAGACTGCAAATCCAATTGGGAAATGTAGCAGTCTCTGTCTCACTGAAGCAGAGAGTATAGAAAAAGATGGTTCACACTGAGCTGTACAGTGAGAGAGTCGAGACATGTGCTGATTGAAGATTCCTGATCTTGGATGTAGGTTTGTTCGTTGAGCTGAAAGGTTCATTTCCAGACGTTTCGTTACCTTACTAGGTAACATCTTCAGTGGACCTCATGCGAAACAATGCTGAAAATTCCTGCTTTCTATTTATATGTTTGGGTTATCAAGCGAGCTCAGCTCTCAGCTCAATGAGCAAATCTCCATCCAAAACTTCAACCTGAGCTATAAATCTTCTCAAAATTCCTGGTCTTAACCTGGCCAAGTGGAAATACAAAATGATAAAACAGCACAAGGGCTTACTCTCTTGTAACCAAGGAATAGAGCAGAACTTTGCTGTCAGAAATCTGACTCTTGTTAGGGATTCAAGATCAATTGTGGTTATAACCACAGAACACAAACCCTCTCCATCTTGTATGAGGCATGGAATCCAAGTTCCTTCTAGTCTCAATCCCTGTATTTCCCATGGCAGGAGACAAGAACTGGCAACGCACAGATGCAGCTACTCAATCCTGCAACATGTTTACTGAGACAGTCAAAATGTTGAGGGCGGAAGTGTTCACCTTCACCTTGTGTGTACATGCAGCAGGTGCACCCACACAGTCGCAGTTTGGGACTATTCCACAAACAGCGATGCCCAATCAACGGTCTTTTAAAAACTGCAGAGGGATAAGGCAGCAAATGGTAGGAGTTTGTGGAGTTGGATCACAAATCTGCCAGTGAACAGCTGAACAAGTTGAAGAAGTGTTCCTATAAACACTTTCAGCAGCTAGTCATTAACATCCTCTAGACAGTTCACTTTTCTATTTTATTCATTTACTAAAGAGGAAAAATAGTTAATGGTTTTCAGCCAGATGGTAAATTACAGTTTAAATATTAACATTTACAATATGATTTAAAATGAAAAGTGATGAGTCGAGTGGAGCTGCAAAGAGTCATTGCCACAGCGTGAACAAAACACATCTGGTGTATTCACTTGGAATAGTGACCATCACATGTAAAAGTAGAAGCTATGTAGCGTTCCTGGTGAACCATTTCCAACGCTCCACAGTCGCCTATTTCCATATTTAACTCAAGGAACAAGTCACCTTGATTTTGTTTCTGGTCCACACATTAACGTCCAGTTTGACTGTACACAGTTTGCCTTGAGGTAGCTCTGGGCTGATGCCACTGTGAGGGTCCGATTCCTAACATTACGCAAGATGTGACGGAAAACGCCCGCAGAGCTGCCTGCCGCGTGCACATTCTGTTCAAAGTTCATTTTCCAGCTTGCTTGCAAGATTCAGGTGGGATCAGTGGGGGGCTGTGCCTCTTATGTTCGTCCTTTGAAGCTGTCCATACAGGCATAGCTTCCTGTAAACCTGTAAATCTCTTCCAAAGCCGTGTGCGGGAGGATACTGCAACCCAGAGAGGGGGAGAAATAAGGTCAAAACCAAGTGCTGTTTATTACGATGTACAAATTAAACTGTGCAGCACCTCACTCAGGGCTGTCTCAATGTGTATTGTGCACAGCATTACACCCAAGGCGCAGTCACTTTTGACTATAGGCTACTTCTTGAGCACAGTGAGAGCCCAAAACAGCAGAAGAGATGAATGACCAGTTAGAATGTTTTCTGCTAGTGTTGATCTGAGGGAGCAATGTTAGTCAAGGTTTGTAGGCGGCACAGTGGCACAGTGGGTGGGCGGCACGGCGGCACGGTGGCACAGTGGTTAGCGCTGCTGCCTCACAGCGCCAGAGATCTGGGATCAACTCCCACCTCAGGTGACTGTGTGGAGTTTGCACGTTTTCCCCGTGTCTGCGTGGGTTTCCTCTGGGTATTCCGGTTTCCTCCCACAGTCCAAAGATGTGCACGTCAGGTGAATTGGCCATTCTAAATTGCCCATAGTGTTAGGTAAGGGGTAAATGTAGGGGTATAGGTGGGTTTCGCTTCAGCAGGTCGGTGTGGACTTGTTGGGCCAAAGGGCCTGTTTCCACACTGTAAGTAATCTAATCTAATCTAATCTAGAACTTCTGGTTCTTAGTTAATGCCAGCAGGATGTATAATGTCACTCTAAGCAGATGGAGTCCCGTTTCACCAGTGCAATGGAAAATTAGTATCTCTCAATGCAGTGTTCCCTCTGGATCACACTACAATATTCACCTTGGTTGTCTGCTCAAATCCAGATGAGGGGTTTAGCCTATAACCTCTCAGGCCCAGGGGAGATTTATCAATGCTTTGACCAGTATTACTACATCAGGGAGTGGCGTCAGTTTGTGAAGGTCAGCGCTGCAGGGTAAAGTCTGATCCCACACCCATTTTGCAGTCACAGGATAGCAGTCACCCTCGCTCATTGCCAGCAAGCCGCTAGTCAAGGCCACCTCAGCACCCAGTCCAACTCAGCAACGCGCGGGAGGAAGCCTGAGGCCTTGCTGAACTGCAGGGACTAGGTGAGTTTACAAACCAACCCTATTCTTAAAGCACAGTCAGGAATATGCAGAAGCTCCCAAGTAGTTCAATCAAGGCTGCATCAGCCCCTTGCAGGCAGGAAATGCTTTGGTTTGAAGACAAGCCCGAAGAGCCTGACAGAAAGTGTCATCACCAGCTCATTTCACTGGTGACCTTCTCATGCTGTCAGTGACACAGCCCTAAGTAGCTGCACTGTGGGTGGTACCGTGCTCTGTGAAGGAGGACTGCAACTCCTTGTCCATCAGAACTCCACATGCAGCTTTTACTCTCACAACAGGCACTCAGTCGAAATAAGGGAGGCCCATCTAATCCACTGGAATGAGCCAGCACACCCTCCTCTCCGCCACCCCACCCCCACACCGAACCTCGTTTAACATGAATGCTGAGAGCAGCAATTATGTTTACACACTGGCCACTCTGCAATCTACTTTCAGCTTTAGCCAGTTAATGCTCATGTTTCACCCCCCTACCTCCCCTTTACCCCTGAGAGTTTGCCAAAAGTAATCAATCGCACCCATCCCCTTCTTTAAGAAGAAGGCACCTCCTTTAAGTGGACTGGGGTGAGGGAGTGACCAAGGGCTCACCTTTTCATGATGACCAGTAAGTGCATGGTCCAGGGTAGCAGCAGGAGGGCCTGGTTAGTCTGTACTGCTTCCACTGTCCGGCGGGCAACTGTGTCCGGCTTCAGAGGAGGGAACAGCTTTGGAAATCTGCAGCAGGACAGAACGATACACAAAGGAATCAGATTTCTGTTTAGCACCACACCAGGGGTCGATACACAGTTCCATTGTAAGTTCAGCTCAAAGACAGGGTGGGTCGGGGTGTGTGCAGACACCTCAGAGATGGCACTGACTTGGCACTGGGCTGACCCCAAATCTTAACGATTAGTGCCAGCAGAGTAGGCACCGACTCTATCCAAGGGGGAGAGATCTGAATGGCACACTGCCGTCCTTAAAACAGGAACATGAACTGATTTGTATTTGCTGCTTTAAAAAAAAAGACCAAATAAAGCCAGTTGCCTTCACCTTTGTTGAAGTTATACGCACCTTCCCAGTCTCTCAATCTGGATTCAGATGGTTCAGAGCCTGCTAGGACTCAGCATCACAGGGTTAGGAAGGTGGAAACCTGACATCTAACGAGGGCAGGTTCCATTGGCGTGCCCATCTCCGGGCCACTCTCTGGGATTTAGCACTTTAATTAAAAATCGCATCAACAATCAATGGGAGCAGTTCCAGCCAATTGACTACTATCAGGAAATGCCACTTTTTCATGTCATTCCAACAAGTGCTTTCGATAACATGTTACTTTACATCAGCATTCGAGGTACTGAGCAGGAAACAAAGAACAGTTTGTCATTGGATTAGTGACTGTCCCACTCTCTCTTGAAACAGTCTTCACTGCATCGACTTGTTCAAGATTCAGCCTGGATGCTGCTTCGACCTTCCTTTTCCTCCTGAGCTCCGAATCCAGAGGTGACATTTCTCTGTCTCCCACTTCTTACTCCAAATCACTTTTTGTGCAGTTACCTCTACATTGTAAAACCTTCCCCCCCCCCCCCCTTCATCATCCTATAATCTATAGGCATTCAATGAAGAATTTCCCTTTATGTAGCATTCTAGCATAACAGAGATCCCCATGTATTTTGTAACTAAGCACAAGCATTGTTATAAGGCAAAGTAAAATGGTCAGGTATCAATTCCACCACCCCATGCCGCCCCCCCCCCCCCCCCAACCCCCAGCCTCCTGCTCTGCAGCAGTGATGGTCTCACACTGTAAACTATACACTTCACCATCAGCACACACAGTGGCAACAGCCTGTACCCTCTACAGGATGGACTTCAGTGATTTGCCAAGCCTCCATCAATGACCAGACCACCTGGAAGGACAAGAGTGGCAGATGGGAGCACCACCCCTTGCAAATTCCTCTCCATGTCACAAACCATCCTGACTTGGAAATATAATCATTGTCCTGGAAAATCCCTTCCTCACAGCACTGCAGGTCTCCCTACACCATCTGAATTGTCATGGTTCAAAAAGGCAATCACCACCACCTCAACAGATGCGGAACAGGAGATAGCTTAGCCAGTGATGCTAGTGTCCTGTGAGAGAATTAATTTAAAATGAATCCTTCACTGTGGTGAACACTGAGCAAAGACCTTGCCACTGACCAGTTACGGGGAGTTCTGAGCGAGTGCACTAACCTTGTCTTCATACCGTGAAACATCTCGGTGCTGGTGTGGAAAGGGAGCACTGTCGTAGCATTGACCCCGGGACAGTCGAGGAGGCCCAGGGTCAGACTCTCCATGAATGCGAAGGAGGAGGATTTGGAAGTGCAGTAATCAATGGCACCCGGAATGGCAGACAGTGCCAGCACAGAGTTCATGCACACAATGTGTCCGTGTTGCAGTTCTAACATCCGAGGCAAGAACGCTTTCGTAGTCTGGATGGGAGGGAGCGAAAATTAGAACTACGCAGAAAGAGAATATTACAGTCTCAATCACTGCTTCCACTCTGGTTCCTAGGTAATTGACTGATCTGAGTTGTTCTGCAATTCTGTGTCTGGTACTGGATGGTATTGGAAGAAGAGGAAGTTTTCCTCCAATGTCATGGCCAACATCCCTCCCGTCAAGTTAACACTGCCAAGATCAGAACATTAAAATGAGCCATTGTCAACCCTACTCCCCACTCTACTATACTGAACAGGAACCACAGCAGCAGTGAAAACAGCCGTATCCAAACTGACTCTCAATTACCATTGGTCCTCCAGAGTGAAGCAAAACAGAACTTCACATTTCCTCAATTTAAGCCCCGATAGTCATTCCTGCAAGACTGTCAACAAAGGCAGCTCTACAGGGAATAGTCTCGAGCATTTCCAAAAAACACACTGTTTTTTTTTAAAAAAAACCATCTTTGGTTTGTTTGGCAATCAGACATTGATTTCTGACCAGCGTGGTGGCTCAGTGGTTAACACAGCGCCAGGGACCTGGGTTCGATTCCAGCCTCGGGTTACCGTCTGTGTGGAGTTTGCACATTCTCCCAGTGTCTGCGTGGGTTTCCTCTGGGTGATCTGGTTTCCTCCCACAATCCAAAGATGTGCAGGTTTGGTGAATTGGCCATGCTAAATTGCCGTAGTATTCAGGGATGTGAGGGTTAGGTGCGTTAGTCAGGGGGAAATGTAGGGGAATGGCTCTAGGTGAGTTACTCTTCTGAGGGTTAGTGTGGACTTGTTGGGTCGAAGGGCCTGTTTCCACACTGTAGGGATTCTATGTTCTATGATCAAAAGAGATGGATGTCGGTGCCCAGAATGGACTGCTGAAACCTCCCAGCATCTGTGTTACGATTGGGAGGTCAATCACACAGACATCAGGATTCAGAAATTTGGCAGTTTACATTTACACAGCAATTTAATAGATGCTCCACACAACTCAAAAACATTTCACACAAGTAAATTACAATTAAATGTGTGACTGCAAACAGTGGACCATTTTCCAAATCCAATTAGCACAAAGAACTAACTAACTAACTAATCTGGTGTTGATAGTTTGCACTGAGTGAGCCATTTTGATCAGGACTGTAGAAAATACTCCCTGCATCATAAAACCGATGTCGCCATGGCATATTAGTCATTCACCAGCAAAGACTGGGTTTAACGTCACACCTCTTGACAGTGCAACACTGCACTGATCATAAAGCTCATACCATCATTAAACAGAGGCTCTTCTGATTATAACAGACTGCTGTTGTACAGGAGGGGATGGGCACATTGAGAAGATGCCAAAAGGGCACGTACTGACCCAGAACTGGCCAAGCGTGTTGATGTGTTGGGACTTCAGGAGGGCATCATCATCGCTATCGATTAGGGTCTTGCCATGAACCACCGCAGCGTTGTTGACCAAGATGGTGACATCACCCACCTGCACACAAACAGAATGATCAGTCACAAACCAATCCCTCCCTCCCTCAGACTTCAAACTAAAAGACTGAGTCCACACTCAGACAGAGGTTAACAAAGTTCAGATTTGGATTTCTCCCTCACCCAGAGCACCTCAGGTTCTCTTCAGGAATACAACACCTCACATCACATTACAAAATCATTTTCTTGAAAAGGGTTTGCAGGAAAGTGTGGCAGCCATATCGGGCACAGCAAGATCCCACTGGCACCTAAATGAATAATCAAGGCTTTTAAGAGTGTGTTGGGCACTCAGATTAACTGGATAATCATCACCCATTCTGCTCTGCTCTGATAGTCTTTTCAGAGATAAAATTAAGGCCTCTTACAATGCCACAGAATCCATAAGCATACTTCAGAACAAAAAGGCTTTTGTGTAATATCTCCCATCAGGCCCCAATTTACTAACGACCAGACAACAGCCACCTGTGTGTATCCAGGTTACAGCCACCTGTGTGTATCCAGGTTACAGACTTTTCTTTCAGTGGATCGGGATATTGTTGGATGGAGGCGATATTTGTGGGATCCTCAAATGCCCTTGAACTGAGTTGCTTGCTAAACCATTTCAGACGCCAGTTGGGAATCAACTTCATCGCTGTGGGTCTGAGTCACGTGTAGGCCAGACCAAGTAAGGATGGCAGATTTCCTTCCCTAATGGACATCAATGAATTTGACGGATTTTTGTGACAACCGATGGTCTTCCTTGTCACTGTTATTGAAACTGGCTTCTTATTCCAGATTTTATCAATTACCGCCTTGGTGGGAATCAAACTCCTGGCTACTTTAGTCTGGGCCTTTAGATTACTAACGACGTCACCACCATCTGGCCCAATCACAGGCACGTTACTAGAGCAGGCTCACCTTCTCCCGTACAGCCTTGGCTTGCTGGTAAACTTCCTCCTTGTTCCCTACATCGCAGACAAAGTAGTGACACTCAACTCCCAGGCTCCGAATCTCTTCGCAGGCCTCTTTCAGACATCTCTCAGTCCGCCCCCAGATGATGATCTGCAAGGAAAGGATCATTTATGACCAGTTAGATTGTCCAGACATTCACAAATGTAATTCAACATTTAAGGAGGAAATCTTACGTCTCCAAAAAGCTCCCTTTTGAAGTGCAGATTCCTTAACTCAGTTTGCAAACACTGCAGCCAATCTCCATGCAGCAAAACCATATGATCAAAGATTCCATCAACCATTTGTGAAGACCTGCTCATCCTGCTTTGGGATAAGCAGTGGCTTTTATAATCTCCTGAGAATATGTGCCCCTTAGTTCTGAGACTGTGTGCTCTGGTCCTAAACTCACCCTTGAGGGGAAACATCATTTCAACATTTACCCAATAAAGTCCCTTAAGAGTGTTTCAATGAGATCATTCTTCTCTACTCCAGTGAGTAGAGTTCCCAACCTGTTTGACCCTTGCTCAGAAGGCAACCCCTCCATATCAGGAATCATTCTAGTGAACCTTCTCGGAACTGCCTTCAATGAAAGGATTCCTGAAGAAGGGCTTATGCCCAAAACGTCGAATTTCCTGTTCCTTGGATGCTGCCTGACCTGCTGCGCTTTTCCAGCAACACATTTTCAGCTGCCTTCAATGAAATCAAAGCTTTCCTTAAATAAGGAGACCAAAACTGCTCTCTGCACTCCAGATGTGGTCTTGCCAGCACCTTGCTCAGTAAAGACATACTTACAGCCAAACGTTAGACAGCCAACGCTCCTGAACCTACAAATCTGACAGAGCAAAATGCACAGGACTTCAAAAACACAACAAGAGCCTCTAAACTGTCAGTGCTGATAAAAGACTGGCGGATATTGAACAGGTTTTATGCAGGATTAGGAAAGGAAATAATCCTGACAGTCTGAAAGGAGATGTCATTTGGAACAATAGGGGCACACACGGGGGGGGGAAGAGGGGTGCCTTGCGAGTTGAAACTCCACAAGGGTTTGTGCCAGGGGGCAATGAGCCATGTTATATAATAGTTGTTGCCTTCACTAGTGCCAAGGTGGTGCAGTCTGATTAACATCAAGATAAAAAGAGAAAAGTCACACCAAAAGAGATGGTTTTCATTGATCTGTAGAAGCAGAGCGGTTGCTGTGTGGGATCCGAACTTAGCCTGTCAGTCCCTTCAATTCTTTGTTGCTTCCTTTGTTATTAAATAACCGAGATTGTTCCATGAATTAAGTGCAATATATCCCTGCAATATTCCAGCCTTCCTCTGTGTTGACCTAAAATGCATCCAAACGAACTCACAACCCCCAGGTAATCCTGTGTGAGGCATATGATAAAAGGCGCTATATAAATGCAAGTTTTACAAAACCCACAAATCATGGAATTAAACTGCAAGATGCACTACCCTAGGGAAGAGGCAGCCTCGCCAGTCATGTTTGGAAATTGAACAGCCTTCAGAGACCCACTAGGACTTGAATCCTGTCATTGGAAGCAAACTAATTCCCCTCTGTTTCCCCCCAGCACCCACCTCCCCTTCCACAGGACAGACACACTGCTGAGCCCTGATTTATTTTGCTGATTTTTCTTGGATTTCTTCTCCCCCACCCCCCACCCTCCCTCACCAGACATTTGCATTTGTCTTTTTGTCAGGCGTCCGCTGGGTGAGCCGGCGGTAACAGGGGAAAGGGGGCACAAAGCTCGGAGTGAGAACCAGGCTGAGGCAGAGTGTGCCTGCAGGCTGCTGGGCTGCAGCGAGGAGCTGCCCTCGCTAATTTCATGGTCAGCGAGTTCTGAATTGGAAGTGTGTCAGGTTCAGGGGATGCCGGCTGGATGCCAGGCAGCGGGACCACGCACACAGCAAGGCAGATCGTTCCAGCACACACACATGGGCACACACACGGGCACACGCAGAGATACAAAGGCACACAGATATACACACAGGCACGCGCGCGCGCACACAGAGGTACAAAGGCACACAGGCATGCGCGCGCGCACACACACACACACACACACAGAGATACACAAACAGGCACAGAGAGATACATACAGATACACACACAAGCACAAAGACATTCACAGTCACGCACACACACGCACACAGATATACACATAGGCACACACACACACAGGCACACAGAGATACACACATAGGCACACAAATACATACACACAAGCACATATACACACAGGCATACAGATACACACACTGAGATACACACAGGCACACAGATACATAGAGATACACAAGCACACAGGGATACATACACACAGGCACACAGATACACAGAAACACACACAGGGTCACAGACATTCACACACAGGCACACAGATACATACACACACAGATACATACACACAGAGATAAACACACACAGACACAGAAATGCACACAGAGATACACGCACACACAAGGGCACACAGTCAGACACGCACACACAAATACATACAGAGACAGACACAGAAATACAGAGAGAGAGAGAGACACACAGTCACAGAGAGACAGACACAGATGTACATATAGGCACACACAGAAATACATAGAGACAGGAACACAGTCAGAGAGACAGACACATACAGAAATGCATAGAGATAGAGACACACACAGAGACAGACAATGGAATGCAACCTCCCCTTCTAATAGCTACACCTCAAACCCCCTCCCAATCTTTCCTCCTCACTCCCACCTCACTGAGCTTAGCTAGAAATAACCACCTCATGGCCTAGTAGCTAATCCCCCACATAATAGCCCAGTCTGCACTGACAGGCTGTTCAACCACAGCAGCATCACAGGCATCCCAAACACATCCTGGGCAGTGTACCTTCCAGCGAGGATCAGCATCAGCAACCTCACACCACAGAAAGCAAGTGACACCACATTTGTTCAGTATATGGCAGTGTTTACAGGTTACACTGTACAGCCGCCCCAGCGATAGTTACAAACACTGCATGGAGACCCAAAGGACATGCGAATAGTGGTTTAGAACCAGGGACAGAACTAAACTGAATGCACACCCCTCACACTGAGGTCACCTCCAGTGGTCTCTCTCTCTCTCTCTCTCTAATGAGAGAGCAGCCCTATGGTCTGGTAAGACAATGACCACTTTACCTTTAGGCCCAGTGTGAAGCCATCATTGTGGCAGACTGCCCTCGTTCATTGAAAGGACAACAGAATTACACAAAGGCAGGCGCTGGGCTACATCTCGACAGATACCCTGCAAAGCGGCCATTCTCACATTGAAACTGGTAACCTAGCAAATGGTAACCTAGATATTTTCTAACTAACCTGTTCAGAGATGGTCCTAAACACTCTGGAACATGTAGGACTTGTACAGCTGTTCTATTTCACCACCAGAAGTCTGATGTTAAATCAGTGGTGACACACAGATGCCAGATGGCACTATCCATTCCCCTCAGATGTGATCATCATTCCCTTGGTTAGGGATGCCAATACCAAGCAACAAGAGCCAGGTACCACTATAACCAAACAGGTATAATCCATAGTGAGTCATTTTGTAAACCTTTTTGTTATCTTAAGCCAGTTCAAACAGAGCAGGCAAGACAGGTTCTGAGCTGTAGACAGGACAGCAAATCTCGAGTGTAAATGGGTGAGAGACAGAGGGAGCAGCAGTGATCCAGAGACCATGACTGAGAGAATATAAGTGAGCAAGACAAAAGACACACCATGAATGTAGCTTGTGTGGGGATGCTTCAGTGTAATTTGCTGAAACCAAGTGCAGGAGCCAGTGATCTGTGCAAGGGGAGTGAACGGGTTCACATAGGAGTCAACACAGCCAAGCCTGTTAGCTATGAGCCAGGGTGAATCAGAGGTCACCTCCAACACAGAACAGCATTAGCCTCGCACACTTCTGTCTGCCCCCACCCCACCCCCCATACCTCAATCCACCCATCCACGCTAAAGCAGTGAGAGAGTGACACTGTCAGTATTGGGATAGGCAGCGTCATTAGCTGAGATCAGGAATATTTAAACCCGGGCAGAAGTCTGTATTTGGGTATAGCCACAAATATCGCACAATCACATTGAATTGATAATTACAAATGAAGGATCCAGTTTTGATCATTTTCTTTTAAAAAGAGGAGGGGGGAAATTAAGCAAAACATAATTAATGATCAATGTAAAAATGAAACGGAGGACCGATCCTTACTCGTTGATTTGGTTAGTTTGCCTTGGGTAAAACTAGTTAAGCTGGTTAAGCTACACAGAATGGGAGAGTGGGGAAAGCAGATGCTGTGAACCAGCAGATATTACAGCCAGGGGCACTGGGGACTGATCTCAGGATCCTCATGATTTGGAGATGCCGGTGTTGGACTGGAGTGTATAAAGTTAAAAATCACACAGCACCAGGTTATAGTCCAACAGGTTTAATTGGAAGCACTAGCTTCCGGAGTGCTGCTGCGTTGTCAGGTGCCACCTGTGAAGAACGCTCTGAAAACTAGTGTTTCCAATTAAACCTGTTGGACTATAACCTGGTGTTGTGTGATTTTTAACTCAGGACCCTGAGCTTGAGAAAGAGAATCCATCTGCTGTTCAACTCCTGGGCACTATTCTTCAAACCTATTCTTGAAACTGCCTCTGCTGGGCCTGTAAAGGGCTACATTTGGCAAAAGAACCTTCCACCTTCAGACACAAGGAATAACTGCTCCTAGCAAGCTGTCGAATGGGGAGCCTGTGCACTGCTGGGAAAAGCCAGCAACTGAGAGCATCCAGATCCTGGAAATCTAACTGACCAACTTCCTTCAAATATATAAATTGGAAAATAAATGCAACACATTCTGTGAGGCACGGTGACAAATTCAATTGGAGTTTGACTGGGTTTTCAACTGCTGTTGCTGGGGTCAGGCAGCTGCAATAAACAGTAGAACAGGTTGTCCCTTTCAGGTCAAGTGTGTGTTTACAAAATGCCTTGTGTCCCAAATAACTGGCTAAAAATAAATACAGCAACATGCTTGCTGCTGGGGTACTTTATTAAGGAAGGAGCTAACCAGGGTCTGAATGAACCAGTTGCAGCCTGCATAGCGCCCCAAAGCACCATGCCCAGCCCTCCTCCTATGCCCGCTGGACGTGCGTTTCCTTTCTAAGTGGTAAACAAGATTAATGACATCAACAGCACTCGGCTGACCTCCTGCTGAACCCGAGGCTGTGACTGAACTGCAAGGTGCTCCTCCAGCGACTCGAGAGAAAAACGAGGCTTTCAAAGCATTCAGCAAACCTTTTGGCGGGGGTGGCAGTGTTCCCAACTCTGAGCTGAGAGGCCCAGGGTTCAGATCCCACTTGCTCTGGAGCTGTACCCTGAGCAATACAGGGAGGACGCAGAACAAGCTAAACACAACACACATCGGAAACAAAACAACAGCAAATTAAGGGGCAAAATGTGAGAGGAAGTTAGATTAGATTCCTTACAGTGTGGAAACAGGCCCTTCGGCCTAACCAGGCCACACTAACCCTCCGAAGAGTAACCCATCCAGACCCATTTCCCACTGACTAATGCACCTAGCACTACGGGTAATTTAGCATGGCCAATTCACCTGACCTGTACATCTTTGGACTGTGGAAGGAAATCCACCCTGACACAGGGAGAATGTCTGTGTGGAGTTTGCATAGTCACCTGAAGCTGGAATCGAACCTGACACCCTGGGGCTGTGAGGCAGCAGTGCTAACCACTGAGCCACCGTACCACCCCCAGGCACAAAAAGAATGGGGGGGGGGGTAAAGGACAAAATAAATGAATACAACAGAACGACGAGAGATGGCAGAATTATCACAGAACAAAAGCAAACAGTTTAGGAAAACTTACTTTTCTTTAAAATGAGTGAATTATGACGACAGGATTGGAGTTTTTATCCAACTGGCGTCAAATGGAATTATTTTTTAACCCTCCTGCCCCATCCCAAGTCCACAATTCAGACACAACCAAACACCATGGATTAAATGGAACCAGTGTGGCCTAATTACTTCCTGGTGGATGTCCATGTTAATCCTCAAATCCTGGTCTCCAGATATCATAATTCTCTTAGCGAGTTTTGAGACTACATTGGACAAACAGGCAGAAAACTAGCCATCACGATACATAAACACCAACTAGCCACAAAAAGACATGACCCACTCTCACTCATGTCCTTACATACGGATGAGGAAGGACATCACTTCGACTGGGACAACACATCCATCCCAGGACAAGCCAAACAGAGACACGCATGAGGATTCCTAGAAGCATGGCATTCCAACCAGAACTCTATCAACAAACACATTGACTTGGACCCCATTTACCACCCCCTGAGAAAAAGAACAGGAAATGACATCATCACAGAAAATGACATCACCAACCCAAGGCATTTAAATACATAAATAAAAAGTGGGCCATACCACCAGTGCTTCACCAGAGACACTCATTGATGATGTTACCTAGAATGGTGACGAAAAGTCTGAAAACAAACCTTCCAGCTCAACATACATCCATTATAATTCTCTTCCTAAACAACTCAGCCTTACAATGTCTCTTCCTCTCTCTGTCAATCCACTTTTCACAAAAAATAAAGTCACTCTGGCCACGCTCTTGGCCAAACAGTCTCTTCCTTTTATATTAAGCAGTTTAGTGCCAAAATCAGGACCAACAATGCTCCAGTGAAGTGCTTTAGGATGTGTTACTGAAATAGAGGTGCTATATAAATGCAAATTTTGGCTAGTGTCAGAACTTACTCTCTACATCATCAATTGCATGACTGTCTGGAAACAGGACAGGTTGGGACACAAGGAAGGGGCATGTTGATGTTGGGTAATCTCAACTAACTACATTGAACCTCAAAACCCCTCCACCCCTGAAATAATGTCGAAGAGGCATAAAACCTGCTGGAAACCCCCCCCACCCCAGCTCCTGAAAATGGCTCCAACTCAGCAGGGCGGTGGGGAAACGTTGGCTAAGACCAGGTTTAGAGTTGGCTGTGATGCCTCTGATGGTTGAGCTGTCAGGATTAACATAGTTAACATTAATGGAGCAGCACTGACTGCAAAATCCAGGGCCCAATACATGACTAAAGGAGCTCCTAGGGCACTAAGAACACTGGAGGCTAAGTAACTCTGGAAGACAACGGTGGAGGAGGAAGGATGGGGGAAGGGCTGTAAAATGGAGCAAGGCAATACAGTACGCATTTTATAATCAACGTTAAATTCTTTAAGATGTGTGGAGAAGCAAAACTTTCGAAATCGCTGATCCTGTTCTACCACTGGGCCAGAATCCTGGAACTCCTTCCCAAGCAACATTGCAGAGGACCTGCAGCACATCGACTGCGCTGGTGCAAAACCCTTTTCATGGACGATTAAGGACAGGCACGGTGGCTCAGTGGTTAGCACTGTTGCCTCACAGCACCAGGGTCCTGGGTTCAATTCCGACCTGGGGTGACTGTCTGTGTGGAGTTTGCCCATGCTCCCAGTGTCTGTGTGGGTTTCCTCCGAGTGCTCTAGTTTCCTCCCACAGTCCAACCAAAGATGCGTAGGTTAGGTGAATTGGCCATGCTAAATTGTCAATTAGGTGCATTAGTCAAATGGTAAAGGGGTTTGGGTGAGTTACTCTTTGGAGGGTCAGTGTGGATCTGTTGGGTCAAAGGGCCTGTTTCCACATTGTAGGGAATCAAATCTAATCTAAATTGTTAGTAGTGTCCATGTGCAATCAACAAGGAAAATTCTTAAAAGCCAAGAAGCTGCAGAGGGGGTTCCTGTATCTACTGAGTGCTGCAGAAAAGGCTGAAAGCATAAAAAGTCCAGTCCCAAATTATTAACTTCATATCACTTGCAGGTCTTCACTTTACTCTAAAAGATCTCACAAACCCATGACCAAAACAAACACTTTTGTCCCTACACAGATACCAACAACAACCCCAAACTCCTCAACGATATTTAAAATACCCCACAAGGCTTGAATGCAATGACTACATGAAGATGTTCACTTGCAGTAATACCAGCCAACTTCTGCAGCTCGACCTTAAATCTAGTATCAGCACTGGTTCCTTCATAGAAAGTTAAAAATCACGCAACACCAGGTTACAGTCCAACAAGTTTAATTGGAAGCACTAGCTTTTGGAGTGCCGCTCCTTCATCAGGTGGTTATGGAGTATAAGGTTGTAGGACACAGAATTTATAGCTAAAGTTTACAGTGTGATATAACTGTAATCATATATTGAAAAAGACCTTGATTGTGTGTCTTTTAGAATGGGCATGTGGGTTTCAGTGCTTTCACATGTAAATCCCAGAAACTTCCTTCTCAAGTGAACGTTAACAACAGGTGCCATGTTAGCTCAAATAATGCATTGAAGGTGTGAGGTGCCCTGTGTGAGGTTGTCTGTCCATCATAGAAGCCTTCTAATTACTTAGCTACCAGCAATCATCAAATACACACCAGCCAGGTCTGATATCCGTGCTTTACATTAGGAGTCACTGGATTAACCATCACATGCGAGAGCCCTGATCAATTTCCTTCTGCTCAACTGTACCCAGTGGAATGATTCAAGTAAATCCAGAGGCTCAAAGCAATTTAGAATCATTCCGTCTTATGTTGTAGTATCATCCACTGATGCCAAGAACACCCCTTTCTCCTCCCTTAAATTGCCTTATTCTCCCAGCTGCCATGGTAGCATCTAAAGTAGACAGGCAGGAGGCTGGAAGAACACAGCAAGCCAGGCAGGAGGTGCAGAAGTTGATGTTTCGGGTGTAACCCTTCTTCAGGACTGGGGGTGGGTGTGAGAGGGAGCTGCAGATAAAGGGGGTAGCAGGGGGAGCAGGGTGGTGAGGTGGGAAAAGGTGAAGACAGGTAGAGGGTACGACCTGGCTGGACAATGGGAGGAATGGATCCGGTTGGTGGCTGGGAGGGGGAGAGGCTGGGAAAGGAGTCAGGGGATGCCAACTGGAGGTTATTTGATGTTGGAGAACTCAATGTTGAGTCCTCCGGACTGTAGGTAGCCCAGGCGAAAGATGAGGTGTTCCTCCTCCAATGTGGGCTGTGGTTTGTTTTGGCAATGGAGGAGGCCAAGGATGGTCATGTCTGAAAGGGAGTGGTTGGGGAAATTGAAATGGGCAGTGACTGGGAGGTCTGGTCGGCCCCTGCAGGCCTGGCTGAGATCTTGGTCAGCTGTTCCCTAAGTTTATGTTTGGTCTCCCCGATGTAGAGAAGACCACATCGGGAGCACCTGATGCAGTAAACTAGGTTGGAGGAGAGGCAGGTGGATCTCTGTCTCACCCGGAAGGACTGTTTGAGACTGTCTACTTTGAATTCCAGCATCTGCAGCTTTTTTTAACTCTAACCATGGTAGAATCTAAAGCCTCAGATTTAGCTTGGGACTGTGAGCTTAGTAGATCATGGACATTACCGCTTTTCTACTGTCTCACATTCACCTTTTCTAATCTTATAATAAAATTTAGAAATAGTTAGCCTCTAGTGGGGCACTGGACCAGAGAAACAATCAATCAATCCAAGGAAGAAATTAGCAATGGCACGGGATAAGCCACTGCTGGGTCTTAATGAGAAGGACGCAACACCAGGTTATAGTCCAACAGGTTTATTTGGAAGAACTGACTTTCAGAGCAGGAGCAGCATTCTGAAAGCTAGTTACAAATAAACCTGTTGGACTATAACTTGGTGTTGTGTGATTTTTAACTTTGTCCACCCAGTCCAACACCAGCACCCCCACGTTAATGAGAAGCAGCACTGTCCTTGCAAAAACAGATGTACTACACAGTGCTATCATGGACTGAACAAGTTACATTGTGATTACAGAATCCCTACAGTGTGGAAGCAGGCCATTCAGCCCATCAAGTCCACAAAGAGCATCCCACCCATACCTGTAACCCTGCACACCCCATACCTAACTCACCTGACCTGCACATTACTGGACACTACAGGGCAATTTAGCATGGCCACCCCACTCAACCTGCACATCTCTGGTCTGTGGGAGGAAACCGGAGCACTCAGAGGAAACCCACCCTGACAAGGGGAGAACATGCAAACTCCTGTTGTGTACATCTCAGCAGTGCATGTGGCATTGTTAACCTACTGCCTCAACCAATGATGTTGGCTGCCCCACATGAGAACAGTAGTGTTTGTAAAATCTTAGCTACCACAAGTCAACAAGTCCCAGTCATTAGTATCAAGCTCAGCTACAAGGCTTACCCCATTCAGTCAGTTTCACTACGTTCTGTTGCTGAGGGATTATGGCATAATCCAGCATGTGGGTGATACTGGGAACCAAAACCTGGAAAACGCTGGCTTTAAGCGATGCCACAATGGGTGCAAATGGGATAGTGAGCCAGACACCAAAATGGCCCTGGGATAGGAATAACAGACCAGCTTGTGAGCTCAGCATTTCTGTTCCCACTGTCTTTACATCTGATGCCAGGGAAGGGAAGGATAGGAATGCTGTCTGGCCTCTTCCTGTGGTGGGGATAATACAGACTTCCCCTTATATTGTAGGTCAGGATCCATGGGTACTGAACATATTCATTCCAAATTGTCCAGTCCAGACAGTATTAATAAGCTATTGCACTGGGGGGGAGGCATCAGAGAATATCCAAGTTCTGCCCAATTAACCCTCTAGAAAATACTATCCTAATGATGTAGTGGTAGTGCCAATACCTTTGGGTCAGAAATTCTGGGATGTTGATTTAAACAACTGCTCACTGTCCAGCCAGGACGGGCTGGTTCAAAGGGACTTGTTCCCTGGCAACAGGTCAGTACAAACTGCATGCAAACTGGCAAAAGACATCTTGGAGCTAAGGAGGTAAGATGTAAGTTGTTGTTTGACGTCAAATGTTGCAAACTATGTTGCTACTTTTGAGAAGCGCGGTAGCTACTGTACACCTCCAGTTCCTATATGCTCCAGGAATGCGATCTACCACTAGAATGGCAATTCAAATCAGTTACAACAAACCAGAGGTTACAAGTCCTCCATGTAAAGACACCAACATGCAAATCACTCCTGGGAGATTCTATGAGGCAAACACTTCAAATAATTTCAACATTTGTTTTCAATTGTGAAATCAAGTCATATTATACAAGCTTGCAATTATACAGCTTTTGTTTTCAGAACCAGCACGTCTTGGAGAATTTCACTGCCAACCCAAGTACTAATGAAGTGTAGAGGACTCATACAATGTGGCATCGGGGCAGCGGACTCCTGCACTGCAAGGGCCCACAAACAGCAATGTGATCATCTGTTTCTGAGATATTGACGAGGGGGTAAATACTGACTAAAATATTGGGAATATTTCACCTGTTCTTCTTCAGAAGCGATTTGGGATCTTTTACATCTGCCTGAGGTTGGATTTGACCTTTTTTTTAGGACCATCTATTGGAGGACATTATTGCAGGACAGGTGACTGGATAGAGGGGAACTAATTATCTGAGGAAACTGAGTGAGGTCCACTTTTTGGTCTTTGGGAGAGAGTTCGAGCTGGTAAGCACCCTTCCAGTATCTCATCCAAGTGGAATGCTCCATGATCAGGCATGGAGTTTAACCCTTTCAGCACCAGGTAGTACCCAGGCTGAATGGGAAAATGCGCGTTCACTTCATAGTTAGATAATTGCCACACGAGATGAGATATTTCTTCAACTGGCTCTCGAACTGTAACACATATTTCGGGGAGCGCCCTAGTCAATGCATAATGCCTTACGTTACAATCTTTGCTTTCTTCCTGTTAGGATTACTTTTAAGGAAACCTTAGACGCAGCTGGATCCTCCATCACAGAATAGACATTTTAAGTCAACCCTTTCAGGCATGTTATGGCACATCTCTGATGGAGGCAGGATTTGAACTCAGATCTCCTAGACCAGCAGTAGGGAGAGGACCACTGCACCACCAGAGCTCTCCCAGCATATGGTACACTGAATATTATATCATGGGATAATAATCTGACTGGGTTTAAAGACATAAATAACCTATTTCATCTGATGTGGGGAATCCAGAATAATAGCTGGGGGCGGCAAGGTCACTTATGTAGATATCCTTCATAAGTTAAAAATCACACAACACCAGGTTATAGTCCAATAGGTTTATTTGGAAGCACTAGCTTTCGGAGCGATGCTCCTTCATCAGTTAGTTGGAGATTAAGACCATAAAACAAAAGAATTTATAGCAAAAGATTACAGTGTCATGCAACTGAAATGATATATTGAAGAAACCTGGATTGTTATTAAGTCTTTCATCATTCCAGAAGATGACTTTTTTTTGTTAGGGTATTGGCAGTATCATGGTAAGTAAGAATTCAAGATACAGATTAGATCAAGCTCGGAAGGTGGAGGGGGGGGGGGGGGGTGGAGTTGTCCAGGTCCTATCAAACAGCTCCAGTCTCAAATGCGACTGGAGAGGATTATTGGTTTGTCGCCTCTTGCCCCAAAAAGAGACATCTTTTCTGCTGGACTGGGCTGGCAGAGTGAACAGCAAGAGTTGACAGGCGATGCGGAAGTCTGGTGGTAGGGAGGAGTGTAAGTGCACCATGTCTAATCTGATCTGACCCAGTGACCCAATGTCCACCCCCAATCTCTCCCTTCGACAGGGGGGGCTGAGGGGATAACTTGGCAGCAGTGGACAACACAGTAATCTGCATTCCTTTAACCCCAGACGCTGCATTACATTGGAAATATCAATCTGCTGAACTGGCTGCTGACTCCGCAGGGATAAAGCGTGGGTTCCCTTCCCCTCAAACGGCGGTGCTTTCGCCCACCTTCCCCCCTCGGTCAATTAATATCATTGGTTCGGGAAGAAACACTCACCAGCGTATTTAAATAATTCAACATTATGTGCTCCGAGGGGGTGGTGAGCTAACTACAGCTACAGGCTGCTGCTAGTGACACATCAGGGGACTCTCTCTATCACAATACACACTGCACTAGTCTCGCTGCTAAATACAAGGAGAAATCTGCACACGTTCCCTGCAATAAAATATTCCCAGATTTCCCTCTGTCTCTCTCGAAAAGCATTAGCGACGCGCCTGTTAGCAGGGTGGGTATCCTCGGAGTTACATTGTAACAGCAGCACAGATTATCAGGTACAACTGCAATCCCCCCACTCTCAATACAACTGCCTACAAACAGGGCGGCACGGTGGCACAGTGGTTAGCACTGCTGCCTCACAGCGCCAGAGACCCGGGTTCAATTCCCGACTCAGGCGACTGACTGTGTGGAGTTTGCACATTCTCTCCGTGTCTGCGTGGGTTTCCTCCGGGTGCTCCGGTTTCCTCCCACAGTCCAAAGATGTGCGGGATCAGGTGAATTGGCCATCCTAAATTGTCCGTAGTGTTAGGTAGGGGGTAAATGTAGGGGTATGGGTGGGTTGCGCTTCGGCGGGTCGGTGTGGACTTGTTGGGCCGAAGGGCCTGTTTCCACACTGTAAGTAATCTAATCTAAAAAAAAACTCTTCCAGTCACACAATTCGCCGTCTCCTGCTATCTGAAATGTACGTATAGTATTGAATTTATACAAGAACTCTTTGGTTTTGGGATAGAGTCAAACTCCAATGTTTATTTGTTTCCGTGATGTGCTACTGTACAGAACAGAACTGCGTCTGTAACAATGTATCCAAAGATATTATTATGAATATATTTTTAAAAATCCACCGCCTCACTTTCCATCTGTAGGTTTTTAATCTCTTCATGACACACAATCGGGGGGAGGGATGGTTAGGGGCTGAATTTGAAAATCACCCCCACTGCTCTAACCCCCTTACTGGGGGAATTTTAAAAAGGCACATATTGTTTCCTAAAACACCTTTTTGAAGGGCATACACACATTTGTGCAGGACTGGTTCTAATCTGTGATCAGAACTAAAACTTGAGGGTTCCTGTAAAAGTCCCCCTCCTATCCCCAGCCCCCATCACCTCCTGTTGTCTGTAAACAAAACGATGCTGGAAATCACAGTGGGTCAGGCAGCATCGGGGAGAAAGAGCACCCTAACGTTCGGAATCTGAATGATTCTTCATCAGAGCTGACATGACTTCCAGAATTTTATTTTTGTTTTCAGACTCCAGCAACTGCACTAATGTCCTGCTACTCACTGCTGCCTCCCTCTATCTCTTCACGAATTGGATTCATAACATTTAAGAACTATTCCGTGCCATTTCAGAAAGGGACACACACAAACACACACACTCTCACACATATACACACACACATACAGACAAACACACATACACAGACACACAGACAAACACACATATACAGACACTCACTCAGACACACAAACACACATATACTCACCCACTCGCATATATATGTACATTCACCCAGACACACATATGCATACACACACCCAGACACACATATGCATACTCTCACAAACACATATGCATACACTCACCCAAACACATATGCATACACTCACCCAAACACACATGTACACACTTACTCAGACACACATATACATACACATGAACACACATATACTCACACAAACACACACATATACTCACACATATATACTCACTCAAACACACATACATACACTCACCCAGACACACATACACACACATATACTCACCCACTCACACATATATGTACATTCACCCAGACACACATATGGATACACACACCCAGACACACATACATACATTCACACAAACACACACATACATACACTCACACAAACACACACATACATACTCTCACCCAGACACACACATACATACTCTCACAAACACATATACATACACTCAGACACACATATACATACACTCATCCAGACATACATATACATACATTTACCCAGACACACATATACATACACTCACCCAGACACGCATATACATACACTCACAAACACATATCCATACACTCACCCAGACACACAAATACATATTCTCACAAATACATATACATACACTCACCCAGACACACAAATACATATTCTCACAAACACATATACATACACTCCCCCAGACACACAAATACATACTCTCACAAACACATATACATACACTCACCCAGACACACATATACATATTCTCACAAACACATATACATACACTCACCCAGACACACATATACATACTCACACAAACATATATACATACGCTCACACAGACACACATATACATACTCACACAAACAAATATATATACACACTCACTCAGACACACACATACACACATATATATACTCACACAAACACAAATACATACTCTCACAAACACACATATACTCACACACACATAAACTCACACACATATACTCACCCAGACACACATATACACACTCACTCAGACACACTCACAGACACAAACATATACATTCACTCACTCAGACACACACTCACACAGAGACTCACACTCACCTTCCTCGCCCCTTGCTTGGCGAACTCCAGGGCCAGGTGGCGGCCGATTCCCCTGCCTCCCCCGGTAATGAGCACCGTGTCCCGGCTCAGCTCCCTCAGCCTGACCGGCAGCAGGAGCGACACGGCGGCTTTCACCACGTAGAAAACCATCTGCACGGGGAAAAGCAGGAGGAAAGCCAGGCTCCTCCAGTCCATCTCAGTGTTCATTCTAAAACAACGACACACAAACACATAGGAGAGAGAGAGAAAAAAGGGGAACTGCAACCGGTCCTCTTGCAAGTTAGCAAAAAAAGTTTTTTTCCTGTGCCCCTTTTAAAGTGCGTGTCAATTTCACTGTCTGCTGTTCAGTCAATTTCACTTGTTCTTTCTAAAAGCCACCGGCTTTTCTTTTCAACATTTTATTTCTTTCTTCTGTTCTCTGTCCAGGATCAACTAAAGGTTAATGGTCGCAGGGCAATGAGCCACAGAGACATCCATATAAATAAAAGAGCTGGAAGCGTTTGTGTGTGTGTTCGAGAATCCGCGGTGAGTTTTTATACAGCGGGTCCATTAATCCTGATTGACGACTGTAAGTGTCGGGTGGGAGCTGATCCGCTCGGTACTACTGTATGGAGGCGATCCCTCAGCCCACACCGCCCCCTCTCTCTCTCTCTCTCTCACCCTCCCCCTAGAGTCAGCCTGCAACAAGCCAACCTCTGCACCAAAACTGCAGGCTGCCTGTCTCTCTCTCTCTCTCCAACTCTGTCCTCGCTCGTACCCAGCTCATGCAGCATCTGCACATTGCAGTGACCACTGAGGATACTCGTCTGACGGCACGTTTGTCAGAACACACGTTCTTTACGAAGCAAGATGGATTTGCGAATCGTTTCTGGTTTAAATATATGTAGGGCGACTCTTCTTTCAGGGGAAAAAAAATAACACTTCCAGCAATTTGCAATCTGTGCCTTTAATTAAAGCAGCATCATCTTCATACCTGGGACAGCACATTCATTCACTTTTCACAGTAATCCCACACACAAACTGCACGGTAATCTGCCTCGAAGTGGATCGTGTATTTGCTCCCAGGTTCCAGTGTTACTGCCCCTTTAAATGCTGTGCACATTGTACAACAACAACTTGCATTTATATACCTAAAAAAAAGGAAATCCCAAGCTCCTCACCGTGTGATGTTTGGGGACAGATGACTAAAAATATTGGTCAAAGAGGTCGGTATTGATGAGCGTCTTTAAGTCCTAAGGCTGGAGGGATGGGAAAGAGCGGAGCTTGAAGGGAACAGCCGTCAGTGGTGAAATGTTTGAATTTGGGGGTAATCAAGAGGGCAGAATTGATCTACTCCCAGAGGTTGGTGGAGATGGGAGAGATAGGGATGGGTGAAGCCAAGGAGCGATTTGAGAATTTTTATTTTTATTTTCAAGAATAAGCATTTCCCGAGTCTCTCAGCCAAGGCTGGTCTGCCCGGTGTTACCCACTGTCAGTTTAGGAGCTACCGCCCTCAGTTCTTGATGAGGTGCCCCTCCTGTTCGTTCAACTGGCGCCGGCGAGACGTTAACACGGACTTTCCCCAAGACAAGCGAGGCATGCAATCATCTGCAGCAAGGTGTTGTGACTGCCTGGGAGTTGTTGCAACACTGTTGCAGAGAGCACGCATTTTTAAAAAATAAATATAAATGAAAAAGGAAGTCTCTGCCCAACATGTGTGGGAATTGAGAACAGCTGGCCTCGCTTGTAAAACCGGTACCTCCACCCACAGGTGAGTGAGTCAGTGTTCATGATGTTCATTGTTACCCAGTTCCCCTCCACCGCCTCATGACCCCAGCGCCCAACTCACCAAACCACCTTCCATGTCCTGTGCTCAATGAACCTGACACTGCAAGATGTTGGCTGGTTTTGCCTGATGTTGCCACTGGGGGGATTATGAGAGCAACTCAATGCTACGTGTGTGTGTGAGTGTAGCTTTCTGCACACCTCCCTCTCCCTTGCCTGTCTCATTTTTATCATTGTCTCATGCCCTCTCTTTCCCAGTTTCCCCTTTGCTATCAGCTAGTGCCAAGAGTCTGGCTTCACAGTATGGTATCGTCTCTGGGGCACGAACTGCACCCCACACCCTCCCCTCAACGTTTCCTCCCCTGGATTTTTTTTTAAAAATGCACCTTCACAGCAGCTGTCTTTCACAATCTTTCCTGATGAATCAGGCATATGCAAGAGAATATGGGTCAGAGATCAGAAACTGGCAATTCCTGCAAAAAAAAATCAGGGTGTGTAAGCAAGAGAAAACTGATTATCATTGAGCTCCGAGACATGGTGTCGTGGCCAGAGAATCAAAGCATTTCCAAGAGGTCATTCAATGATTGTCCAAATAGAAGTTATTATGAACAGAGAGCTTGAGCCAGACATGATATTCATTGGGAGAGCCAGTTCTGACCCGATAACTATTCTGTCATACTGTGGTGAGCTTTCGATTTGTCAGGAAACCAACAGCGCAGCTACCCAGTCTGTGCCTGCAGATAATTGCTACAGTTGTACAGAAATGAAAAACTTCCATGTGTATAGCACCTTTTGCAACATCACAGTGCCCTGATGTACTTTACAGTCACTGCAGTCTCTCTAGGGTGCTGTCATTGCTGTGATATAGGGAATGAGGTAGTGAGTTTGCACAAACTCCCACAAGCTGCACTGGGATCATGACCAGCTAACCTGCTTTTGAATGCGGGATTGACCTGGATACAGGGGAGAGCTCTTTTGCTCTTCTCCAACACAGTGCCATGGGATATGTTATATCACTCTGAAAGGACAGGTGGGACCTCAGTTTAACATCACATTCAAATTGTAAGTAGCCAAAATGACCCTGGAACTCTATCTGTCACATCCTTCACATCAGCCTGTGTGTTTTTGTATATGGTTCATTGAACCCAACTATGTGTTTCTGCCTCTCTGTCACTGACCCTTACCTGCATATCTACTCAGGTTTCCCAATCTGGTTCTTGACCAGTGAGCACTTCCAAGATGTACACTCGGCTCTGCTGTCAGCACTTAGAGGGAGCAATTTTAACCTAACCCACTGGGTGGCAATCGTGATGGGATTGGGTGGGATGCTGGTTTTATGTTGTGATGATGGACAGATTGATTCAGAGGAGAGCAAAGAGATGGAAAAGACTTCCAACTGCTGGACTCTGGGTCCATTAACCTGCAACCATCAAGGAATCACCAGGGGTTGACACCTCTGATATTAGCTCTTCTTGCGAATTGCAGATTTGAAGGCAGGTTTGTGCTGCTCTCTATTGGGCACATTCGCAGGCTCTGAGCTGCCTGAGTGCAATAGTGAGGAATCACTGTCCAACATAGTTAAAAATCACACAACACCAGCTTATAGTCTAATGGGTTTATGTGGAAGCACTAGCTTTTGGAGCACTGTTCCTTCATCAGATTTTTAATATTGTCTGCCCCAGCCCATCATAGTCTAACATGTAAGATACTGACATATATCTCAAACTGAAACCATAGGAGAGAACACATCAGAACTCTCATTCCCAGCTTCTTCCACCCTACCCCTCTCCCCACAAGGCAGTCCCTTGGGTTTGAGGGGTTCTGAGAGAGCCTTTGGCAGGACAGTCAGTTCTCGAAGGGTTCAGTAGATGGCTTGTTTGGAGATTTCGGTGTTCCCTCTGACATCTCAAGTTTACCTCCTCACAAAGCTCTCTCAGTGTGATCAGTGCTTTCCCCACTAACCCTTATTTACAGTCAGTCACAAACAGCGGTGTCTCATGAGTTGGCAGTTTGGTTTGACCACTTCAGGGACCCAAAGAGTCCAGCAGTCCTCCTTGAAGATTCCTGATGTAGCTAAGCTTTGAGTTAAGCGGCTGCTTCAGGGATTTGGAGTCACCTATACCACCATCATGCCTCACCCTGGAGACTGGCTTCGAGTGATTAGTACCTCAATGCTGGGCAAATTGGCTTGGGAGAAAACACTGCCTTTTTGCCCCGGGTCTGGAGAAATTACAATTAGAACGTCCTTTATTGTCACAATACACAAGTACAGGAGTGCTGTGAACAGTTTACAACGTTCTCCATCATGGCATCCTCACTTCCTCACATATGGCGCCATCTTTGAGTCAAAGTACTTCGATACAGATCTTTGATACAAAATACAGAAATAAAGGGAAATAGAAAGGAGAAAAGTTACATTCCTTATAGTTGCTTATCTTGTGAAGGTACCTCTGGAGGTCGGTATCCAGAGCGTTGAAGTGCCTACTGTAAGTGGACCCAGTCTCTGAAACCTGCAGGAGCATGGGGGATCACTCTGCCCAGTAAAATTTAGTCTTGGTTTAAAAATATTCATATTCACAACTCGGATAAGATAGCACAGCCAAGGCAGCAGCTTCAATACACACAGCACAACGGTACTCAGAGACACAAACAACAACAATGTTCACAAGTTTATGTTTGATTAATATGGATTTAAGTGATGTATGTGATTACCTTAAAACAAAATTTTGGAATGGATCAATAAAATGTTCCCTTATAATATATATTTAAATTTTAAAGTGTCTATATTTCTGTTCCTTGTATGAAATGATGTCTAATTTAGAAGAAACCAGTGCATATACACTTTTTTTATGTATAGGGGCTAAGAGATGACAAAATATATAACTTCACATTAATTTGGATGTAGTGGCAATTGAAAGTGGGTGGGGTAGGATCACCAAGTGGTTCAAGTCTAAGTGGTTTGAGGGGGAATATTACAGTGGCTTAGTCCAAGTTGGTTTTCAGTCGGTTCCAAGTGGTTAATTTGAGTAAGGGTTTATCTTGTGGTTATAATGGGAAAGAGGGAGACTGTTAAAGCCCAGAGGGGTAACTTCAGTTTGTCTACTTATATGTCTAAACGAGTTTTATCCATTAAATGCACTCGTGGCATTCCACAAGTCTCGAGGAGTCTCAGAGTTGAAAGAACGTACTGCACATTTTTAATCGTTCTCCAAAAGGTTCAGTCTATACAAGAAAGGAGAGGATTTGCATTTATGTGATGCTTTTTACGAGTTCAGGTTATCCCAAATTGCTTTACAGCTATTTGTGTAGTTTTGAAGGTGTAACCCTGGGGAGACAGCAGCTAGCAGGCACACAATAAACTCACACAGGCACCAACGTGATCGTGACTAGGTAACCTGCCTTTGTGATGTTGGTTTGAGGGATAAACATTAGACAGGACTTTGGATTTAATCCTCTGCTCGTTTTCCAAATAGGGAAGCCTTCCAATTTGGGAGCCTTCACGTTGACAGTAAATGAAGTTTATGTTTTATATCTCATCTGAAAGGCATCATCTCAACAGAGCAGCACTGCCTGAGTAATGCACTGGGGCTTGACCATCCAGCAGAGAGCCAGGGTATAATACCAACTGAGCGAAGGCTACAATACCAGTGTATAAACTGGGCTGCTGAATCACAGCAAACCATTCTGTCCATTTAATATGATTTCATTGTCATTGATCAACTGAGACAAAAAGTCCTGGAAGGTCCCAGGTTCAGTCCCCAACCTGGGCTGAAGGGTCTGGGTACAGTAACTAGAATTTAAATCACTGGAAACTTAGTCAGCACCTGGTGATATGCTAGTGCTCACTGTTTCAGTGTGTACACACGTGGAATTGTCACTTGTACTGAATGGTTCCCAGCGGGAGGCTGCATTAAAGGAGAGGATCCTGAGGGAGCTCAGACGCAGCCATCAGTTAGAGGGGATTTCCACCTCACCAGCTGGGGCTGGATTCCATCTGAAGCTCTGCTGCAGCCCCAGTCACACAGACCAGTCACCTTCCACTCCACTCCTGACCAGCGCACACTCAGATTGGGCAACTGCAAGAAATTATAGAGAGTTGTGAATGCAGGCCAGTTCGTCACACAAACCAACCTCCCATCCATTGACTCCATCTATACTTCCCACTGCCTTGGGAAAGCAACCAACATAATCAAAACCCCCCCCCACCCTGTTTATACTCTCTTCCACCCTCTTCCATTGGCAGGAGATATAAAGGTTTGTCTGCACGTACAAACAGATTCAAGAACAGCTTCTTCCCTGCTGTTATTAGACTTCTGAATGGACCTGTGAAATTTTAAAATGTAATGTTGACCTTGCTGTATGTGCACCTTCTCTGCAGCCGAAACACTGTATTCCTCCCTCTGTTCTATTACCCTTGTGCGCTTTGTATGATATGATCTGTCTGTACTGCACACACAACTAAACTTTGCACTGTACTTAGGTACGTGACAACAATTAATCAAATCAAATCAAAAGTTTTGCAGCTGGGCCTAAATTATGGTGCAAATAAATAGGCAGATAGATTCTTAAAAGGAGACAAAAATCTCGCAAGAAAATCTTTAAGCACAGAATGAGGCCCCTCTGCCCATTGTTCCTGTACTGACTCTTTAAGAGAGCTTTCCAGTTCATCCCACTGCCCCTGTAAATTTATCCTTTTTATGTATATACAATATTCAACCCCTTTCAGAGAATATAGAACATTTCAGCACATAAAAGCCCTTCAGCCCTTGATGTTGCATTGACCCGTGAAACCAATCTAACCAACCTCAACCGACCTCTGAAGCCCATCTATCCTACGCTATTCCATTTTCATCCATATGCCTATCCAATAACCATTTAAATGCCCTTAAAGTTGGTGTGTCTACCACTGTTGCAGGCGGTGCATTCCATGCCATTAATATTCTCTGAGTAAAGAAACAACCTCTGACATCATTCCTATAGCTATCAACCCTCAATTTAAAGCTATGCCCTCTCATGCTGGCCATTACCATCTGTGGAAAAAGGCTCTCACTGTCCACACTATCCAATCCTCTGATCATCTTGTATGTTTCCACTAAGTTACCTCTCTGTCTTCTTCTCTGTAACAAAAACAGCCTCAAGTCTCTCAGCCTCCTCGTAAGACCTTTCCTCCATGCCAGGCAACATCCTGGTAAATCTCCTCTGCACCCTTTCCAAAGCTGCCACATCCTTCCTATAATACAGTGACCAGAACTGTATGCAATAGCCCATGTGTGGCAGCACCCCCCAGAGTTTTGAACAGCTGCAACATGACCTTAGGGTGCCAAAACTCAATCCCTCTACCAATAAACGCTAACACACCGTACACCTTCTTATCAACCCTATCAACCTGGGTGGCAACTTTCAGGGATCTGTGCACATGGAAGTTCCCTTTGAATGTGTTTCCACCAAACCCTTGGGACAGCGCATTCCAGATCACTGCGAAATGCATTAAATAAATTCTAACCTCGTGCATTATCTCCTTTTGTCTGCTAGTTAACAAACCCCTGCCAGTTTCCATCTGCTTGTTCTTTCCTTTGTTTCCCCTTCCTTCCTGAAGACAAACTCCACCACTTCCTTTCTTCTTTTTCAGTTTCTCTGCCTGAATGTCCCCTGACTCTCCCCTTCACCATCGGGCAGGCATGAAGGTGGATCCCAAAACCACCCCGGGCAGAATGGTGATCAAAACCCCCGGCTCGGCATCAATCTGATCCATGCTGGCCCCCAACAAAAAGACCTTGGAGTGCAGCTTCATAGCTCCTTGGAAGTGGTAGATAGGATAGTGAAGAAGGTGTTTGGTATCTTTCCTTTATTGGTCAGAGCATTGAGTACAGGAGTTGGGAGGTCATGTTGCGGCTGTACAGGATGTTGGCAAGGTCACTTCTGAAATGCTGTGTGCAATTCTGGTCTCCCTCTATAGGAAGAATGTTGTGAAACTTGAAAGAGTTCAGAAAAGATTTACAAGGATGTTGCCAGGGTTGGAGGGTTTGAGCTATAAGGAGAGGCTGAATAGGCTGGGGCTGTTTTCCCTGGAGCGTCGGAGGCTGAGAGGTGGCCTTATAGATGTTTATAAAATCGTGAGGGGCATGGATAGGATAAATAGACAAAGTCTTTTCCCGAGGATAGGGGAGTCCAGAACTAGAGGGCATAGATTTAGGGTGAGAGGGGAAAGACATAAAAGGGACGTAAGGGGCAACATTTTTACACAGAGGGTGGTACGTGTATGGAAAGAGCTGCCAGAGGAAGTGGTGGAGGCTGGTACAATTACAACATTTAAAAGGCATCTGGATGGGTATGTGAATAGGAAGGGTTTAGAGGGATGTAGGCCAAGTGCTGGCAAATGGGCCTGTTAGGTTGGAATATCTGGTCAGCATGGACGAGTTGGACAGAAGGGTCTGTTTCCGTGCTGTACAAATCGATGACTCTATGACTCAGATAATTATGTAGCTCATCCCCATCCCAAAGGAAGACAAGTTGCTGTGGCAATATCCATCTTTTTCATTGTAGTCTTGATAATAACAGTGCAGTCTCCAATGTTCTTTCCTCCACATAACTGACCAGGAAATTCTCCTGCTCCTGTTGCCTGCCACTGGCATGTGTTGGAAGATTGACAGGTTGACATCTGACCTGTTTGTTGTGAGTATGTTGTGAACATACCCTCCTTGACATCATGAGTGAATGAATGATTTATTGTCACATTTATCTTGGGAGATACAATGAAAAGTTTTCTGTGGCCACCAGTGTCATTTCAATGCAAAAGAGTGAAAAGGATGTACTGAAATATAGACCCACCTTTATCGCTCGGGGTCCCAGATACCACTCTGAGCATGGTCAACCCTCCAGGCCTGCTGCCACCTAGTGTCCCTGCTCCTTCATCACTGCAGCGTTACTGCCAATTCCAAGAGTCCACACATCGGGCCTATGAGCCAGGGGTCCCAACTCCAGTCACCACCGATACCAGCCTCTCCATGATGTCAGGAAGATGAGGGGAAGAAAAAAGGAAAGGAGATAGAAAAATAAGAATCAAGTCCTGATATGGGATTTGAATCTGGAGCTTCTGGCCCAGAGGCAGGGACACTTCTCACTGTGCCCCCTTTAGTGCCAGAATGAACAAAGGGCTGAAGGTACCACCTAGAGTAGAGAGTGTGGTGCTGGAAAAATACAGCAGCTCAGGCAGCATTCCTGATGAAGGGCTTACACCCGAAACTTCGATTTTCCTGCTCCTCGGAAGCTGCCTGACCTGCTGCGCTTTTCCAGCACCACACTCTTGACCCTGAGCTCCAGCACCTGCAGTCCTCACTTTCTCCTGAAGATACTACCCTCCCCAACCTTTTCCGAAGATCAATCATCAGACACTGGATCCAGGTGAAGCACCTGACAGGCATATGGGTGAAAAGGTTTTAATTTGTATTTATTTTCCTTGCGGTGAGTGCCAAAGATTCGTCGAGAATTTTTTAGCCTTCCAGTCATGAATGAAATATCTGAAGCAGAGTCATGGGTTCACCTGCACGTGTGTGGGCACAGCATGGAATGGGAGTTGGCAATGCAACCCAGTTGCTGGCTCCAGGAAGCAGATGGTCTTCCGTTCTCATTCCGCCTTTGACAAGTTCCAACACTGCTCCCCGCCCTTCCGTTAGTACCTGCACTTGGCTCTGAGCCACAGAAACCAGGGAGGGGACTGTTCCTGCTCAGCAGTAGCTGTGGGGCCTGTGGTGAACTTGGGCATATTGTTTGTGGAGCAGTAACGATCTCCAAGCCCCAGGTTAGGCAATCAGCTGCCATTATAGAATATATAAACTGGCCTTTCAGCCCCACTCTTTCATGCTATTTATGCTTCACACAACTTCCTCCCTATCATCATATCCATCTCCATCATGTATCTAGCAAGCTTCCTCTGCAATGTAACCAATGCTATTTGCTACGAACGCTGCATGTGATATTGAAATAACATTCGATAACAGGCCATTCACTCAGCAGCTTTTGCGGCAATGTTTAATGTTCCACATTTTGGGGAAGGAACCTTGTGTTACCAAGTTCCTGATTGATCCTATATCTCCACCTAGTGGATGCAAGCAATAATGGTCCTTGCACAAATTCTGCACACCCCCTTCATTGAATCATCGAATCCCTACAGTTTGGAAGCAGGCCATACAGCTCATTAAATCCAAACTGATCCTCTGAAGAGCATCCCACCCATATCCAAACCCATCCCACTACCCCAACCCCGTAATCCTGCATTTCCCATGGCTAACCCGCCTAGCCTGCACACCTGTGGGCAATTTCCCATGGACAATCCACCTGACCTGCACATCTTTGGACTGTGGGAGGAAACCGGAGCACCCGGAGGAAACCCACACAGACACAGGGAGAATGTGCAAACTCCACACAGATAGTCGCCCAAGGCAGGAATTGAACCCTGGTCCCTGGCATTGTGAGGCAACAATACTAACCATTCAGTGACTTACTAGATAGAAACATAGAAAATAGGAGGCCATTCAGCCCATCAAGCCTGCTGCACCATTCAATATGATCAGGGCTGAACGTTCAACTCAATCCCCGTTCCCATTTTCCCCCTAAGGCACTTTGAACACTTTTGTCGTAAGAAATATCTCGATCTCCTTGAAAACAGGGAACTGCCTGGTTTTTATACATGGGCTAAGGTTTATACTTAAATGAGGGTTAAATCCAGCAGCCACTGTGTTTGTTGCACAGACCAAACAAAGCAAACCATCCCAATCAGGGCCCTGGGAGGATCTAATCTCAGCTGTGTCACTGCTCTGTATAATTCACCAGCTCATTATTATCAGACTATAGCCAAGTCCATTCTCTTCCCTATTAACAACATCCCCAATTTTCATGTCATCTCCACACTTACTAATTAAGTCTACATTCATATCCAAGTAATTAATCTGCATAACAAGCAGCAATGATCCCAACGCTGCTCCCTGTGGTACACTTGCTGGTCACAAGCTTCCAAGATCAGATGGGCCAATGGGCTGAGAAGAGGCAGATAGGGTTAATTTATATAAATGTCAGGTGCTGCATTTTAGGAAAACAAATCTTAGCAGGACTTATACACTTAATGTACGCTCCTCGGGGGTATTGCTAAACAAAGAGACCTTGGAGTCCAGGTTTGTAGCTCCTTGAAAGTGGAGTCGCAGGTCGATAGGATAGTGAAGGTGGTGTTTGGTATGCTTTCCTTTATTGGTCAGAGTATTGAGTACAGGAGTTGGGAGGTCATGTTGTGGCTGTACAGGACATTGGTTAGGCCACTGTTGGAATATTGCCTGCAATTCTGGTCTCCTTCCTATCGGAAAGATGTGAAATCGAAAGGGTTCAGAGAAGATTTACAAGGATGTTGCCAGGGTTGGAGGATGTGAGCTACAGGAAGAGGCTGAACAGGCTGGGGCTGTTTTCCCTGGAGCATCGGAGGCTGAGGAGTGACCTTATAGAGGTTATGAGGGGCATGGATAGGATAAACTCCCTGGGGTGGGGGAGTCCAGAACTAGAGGGCATAGGTTTAGGGTGAGAGGGGAAAGACATAAAAGAGACCTACGGGGCAACTTTTTGATGCAGAGGGTGGAATGACCTCCCAGAGGATGTAGTGGAGTTTGATACAATTGCAACATTTAAGAGGCATTTGGATGGGTATATGAATAGGAAGGGTTTGGAGTGTTATGGGCCGCGTGCTGGCAGGTGGGACTAGGTTGGGTTGGGATATCTGGCCAGCATAGAGCACAGAAAAATACAGCGCAGTACAGGCCCTTCGGTCCTCGATGTTGCGCCGACCAAAGCCTACCTAACCTACACTAGCCCAATAACCTCCATATGCTTATCAAATGCCCGCTTAAATGACCATAAAGAGGGAGAGTCCACCACTGCTACTGGCAGGGCATTCCATGAACTCACAACCCGCTGAGTAAAGAATCTACCCCTAACATCTGTCCTATACCAACCTCCCCTTAATTTAAAGCTGTGTCCCCTAGTAACAGCTGACTCCATTAACAGAAAAAGGTTCTCACTGTCAACCCTATCTAAACCCCTAATCATCTTGTACACCTCTATTAAATCTCCCCTAAACCTTCTTTTCTCCAATGAGAACAGCCCCAAGTGCCTCAGCCTTTCCTCATACGATCTTCCTACCATGCAAGGCAACATCCTGGTAAACCTCCTCTGCACCCGTTCCAATGCCTCCACATCCTTCCTATAGTATGGTGACCAAAACTGCACACAATACTCCAGATGAGGCCGCACCAGAGTCTTATACAACTGCAACATGACCTCAGGACTCCGGAACTCAATTCCTCTACCAATAAAGCCCAGCACGCCATATGCCTTCATCACAGCACTATTTACCTGGGTGGCAACTTTCAGAGATCTGTGTACATGGACACCAAGATCCCTCTGCTCATCCACACTACCAAGTAGCCTACCATTAGCCCAGTAATCCATCTTCTTGTTACTCCTACCAAAGTGACTGACTTCACGCTTAGCTACATTGAACGCCATTTGCCACCTTTCTGCCCAGCTCTGCAACATATATATATCCCGCTGTAACCTGCCACATCCTTCTTCGCTGTCCACAACTCCAACGACTTTCGTATCATCCGCAACCTTGCTCACCCAGCCTTCAAGCCCCTCCTCCAGGTCATTTATAAAAATGACGAACAGCAAAGGTCCCAAAACAGATCCTTGTGGAACACCGCTAGTAACTGCACTCCAAGATGAACCTATACCATCAACTACTACCCTCTGTCTCTTTCCAGCCAGCCAATTCCTAATCCAAACCTCTAATGCACCCTCAATGCCATACCTCTGTAATTTTTTCAGTAGCCTACCATGGGTGTACCTTATCGAACGCCTTGCTAAAATCCATATACACCACATCTACTGCTTTACTCTCGTCCACTTCCTTGGTCACCTTCTCAAAGAAGCATGGGCGGGTTGGACCAAAGGGTCTGTTTCCGTGCTGTACATCTCTGTGACTCTATGACTCTACAAAAACAGCCCTCCACCATCACCCATTGCCACCTCTTTATAAGCCAGTTTTGGACCCAATTTGCCAGATTACCTATTGCACCAACCTTCCATGTTGCTTAAGCCAGTGACTAAGCTGGTACCCCACGATTGGGAAAGCAACTCGGGCTGTTTCATTTAAGGTGGAGGTGAGAAGGATTTTCTTCTCCTGGTTAAAGGTTTGGAACACTGTTCCCCAGAGATCTATGGGAGGGGGGTGTCATTACATATGTTAAAGGCTGAGTGAGAGAAGGTTTTGAGGAACAGTCAGGAAAAGAAGGTGAGGCCAAGACTAGATTAGCCTTGATCTTACTGAATGGCTTAGGAGATTCAATGGGCTGAATGGCCTACTCCTGCTTCTACTTCCCAGACTCATAAACACAACACACCCGCTTTAAATATTGTTAGTGATGATCCTTCCTGCTGCTTTGGGCCATGTTGTGATAACATTAACCATACCTGGCCTCCTCACTCACTCACTCACTCACCGCCCCACCTTCACCAGCTGCACCAGCCACTTTCATCACACTCAATCCCTCCCTATGTCTCATTCCAGGGGAAAGTGATACATGATCGGGCTGAGACAGCCACGATGAAGGCAGGGCTGCTCTACACTTGACACCTTTGCCTTTATGAGGAGAGGATACTGACCCTGACCTGTCCCATGGACTAGCTGACCAGCCCTAGATCCTGGGCTGATATTGGAAGCTTCCCTGAACATACTATGCCAGGACCCCCTATCTGAAATATATCTCCTTTAACTTGACTGAATCACAGAGTCCCTACAGTGCAGATGGATAGCCCATTCTGCTCAGCGAGTCTGCAATGACCTTCAAAGATCTTCCCATTTCGGCCCAGCCCCGACCCTATGCCTGTAACCCTGCATTTACAATGGGTTCAGAAAAGATTTACAAGGATGTTGCCAAGGTTGGAGGATGTGAGCTATAGGGAGAGGTTGAATGGGATGGGGCTGTTTTCCCTGGAGCGTCAGAGGCTGAGGGGTGACCTTATGGAGGTTTATAAAATCATGAGGGGCATGGATAGGACCAATAGACAAAATCTTTTCCCTGGGATGGGGGAGTCCAGAACTAGGGGCTGAATAGGCTGGGACCGTTTTCCCTGGAGCTGAGGAGTGACGTAATAGAGGTTTACAAAATTATGAGGAGCATGGATAGGATAAATAGACAATGTCTTTTCCCTGGGGTGGGAGAGTCCAGAACTAGAGGGCTTTGGTTTGGGGTGAGAGGGGAAAGATGTAAAAGAGACCTAAGGGGCAACTTTTTCACACAGAGGGTGGTATGTGTATGGAATGAGCTGCCAGAGGAAGTGGTGGAGGCTGGTACAATTACAACATTTAAGAGGCATTTGGATGGGTATATGAATAGGAAGGGTTTGGAGGGATATGGGCCGGGTGCATGCAGGTGGGACTACATTGGGTTGGAATATGTGGTCAGCATGGACAGGTTGGACCGAAGGATTTATTTCCATGCCTTACATCTCTATGACACTATGACTGTGGGAGGAATCGGGTGCACACCCACACAGACATGGGGAGAACATGCAAAACTCCACACAGACACTCATCCAAAGTGCAATCGAGCCCAGGTCTCTGGCACAGTGAGGCAGCAATGCTAACCGCCCAGCCACTGTGCCAAGTTCTTCTTCAACTTTGAGACTTGGCTAAACTTTGAAGCATGGGCAGTCTGTCCTGGGTTGGCACTTGATGCGGGTGAAACACTGATGTGGCAAGGTGCCATACAGCAGGATGGATGCCCACTTGTTAACAACATTGACGAGCCACCTGTGTGCACTAAAAACCATGGCAAGGCAGAAGGTGAGTGAGTGAGGCTGGGAGAATAAGTGAGCCGTGCCTGGCATGCAGGTTGGTGCAGGTTATGAGCTGGGTATATGTCCCTGCACATACAGTGAAGCAGCTTTACAAAGCGGACTCCAAAATGTAGCATTGAAGTTCAGAAGGGCCCTGCAAGCGGATCAGAGATGTGCCATGAATAGGTGGAGAAGTTGGCACATTTCTGATGGCAGCTTCCCGTGTGCCCATGGTCACTGCCCATGGAGTGTGCCCTGAGATGTTAGCTACTGACATCCAAGATGGAGGTGCCCAGGAACCCAGCAGTAAGGAGCTGGAGTTGCCTGGTACCCTCTCTGACTATCATGTTGGTGCCTAGGGTGAGGAACAGGGAATTGCACATCACTGGGATGAGATTCAATATTAATGAGGATGATAATGAGTGCTAAACCCTCTGAATAAACCTCTTGCCACTCACTGCTGAGAATCTCATCTCGATGGCCGAGACTCACTGGAAAATACCACAGTTTACTCCCAACATCCAGAAAGGCTTTATTCAAGTGATTCTCATAAATTTCTCACTGTAGCCCACGTCACTTGAAGCCTGGACAGATCGCTAACTATCGGCCCGAAACAGAGCAGGACAGTGTGATTCGATAACCGTCTGAAGCTGACCATTTTGCAGGGTTACAGGGGAAAAGGCAGAGGAGTGCAGTTTAGTTGAGTCCCTCTTACAGAGAGACTCCTTCACTGCTGTTGGCATTCGATGGGTCGATGAAACACACATTTCCCAACACACACCACTCCCAGTTCCTGAGTTAGCAGTGAGGTAATTCCTCTTCCTGAGCTCCTAGCAGCCCCAAGGACACTGAACAGTGGAGTGTGGACATTCACCAGCAGGACAGACTCTAGCCTGTCTGGACGCTCACCGAGTCTGTTGAAAGGCCTATTTTCTGAAACCTTATTATGGATCTGGTGCTTTGGACTTTGACTATGATGCTGGCTGTTGTGGTGGGCTTGTTTGTGCTGCTCGTTTCTGGAGTGATTTACACTGTATTCACTGAGACGGTAATGCCGCCAGGTATCCAGGGACCAGGTAAACTCCGGTTCATCTACGGCATGCAAGTGGCATTAGGCACTTTGGTAAGAAACACTTGGAGAAACTTTGCAAGCTACACCAGAGCAGTTTAATGATATGTACCTTGTCTCAGTGAGCTGATTAAACATTCAATTCTTTTCAGGAAGCAAATGCATTTTACCCAGACTGGTCTCTGAAAGGCAAACACCACTCTGAGACTTAAACATTAACTTTTCTGACTGCACACTTCCAGTGCAGAGTCTCAGTTACTGGAGCTTCACATTCTGTGGTGTTCTGTGTTGTAGTGTGTGCCATCAGTTAGAGTTTAACCTTTATCTTACAGATTAAAAACAACTCGTGCACTAACTTGTTGACAAGTGATAGATATGGGGGACTTTATGAATGGATTAAAACCCTGCAAAACACACAAGCTCCTGTGTAGCAGAAGAATGACGAACAATAGACAGTTTTCTAGCAGCAATTTGAAATTGTGCAAAGAATTTCAGATGGGAAAGAGTCCGATCAGACAGTGTTAAGGATGGTGTGGGGGAAGAAGCAGTTGTGTCGTCTGGCCGTGAGAGACCAAATGCTCTGGTATCTTTTGCCAGCTGGCAGGATGGAGAAGAGTTTGAGTGAGGGGTGTATGGGGTCTTCCACAGTGCTCTTAGCCTTTCGTTTACGGCGGGTGGTGTAAATGCCTGTAATGGAGAGGAGAGAGAGAGAGAGAGAGACCCCGATAACCCTCTCAGCTGTCCTCACTATCCATTGTCGGGTCTTACAATCCGAGACGGTGCAATTCCCAAACCAGGCAATGATGCAGCAGCTCAGGGTGCTCTCAATGAACCCTCTGTAGGATGTGGTGAGGATGGACGGTGGGAGGTGGGCTTTCCTCAGCCTGTGCAGAAAGTAGAGACTCTGCTGGGCTTTCTTGGCTATCGAGCTGGGGTTGGGGGTCCAGGTGTGACTCTCTGCCAAGAAATCTGCTGCTCTTCACGATCTCCACAGGGGAGCCGTCAATGTCCAGAGGAGAGTAGTTGTCCGTGATCTCCTGAAGTCAACAACCATCTCTTTTGGCTTATCCACATTCAGAGACAGGTTGTTGGCTCTGCACCAGTCCGTTAGCTGCTGCACTTCCTCTCTGTAACGCTGACTCATCGTTCCCGCTGATGGGACCCGCTACAGTCCTGTCATCAGCGAACTTGATGATGTGATTCGACCTACGTACCTCTGCAGTCCTGTGCTAGCAGGGTGAACTGTGGGTCCCCTTGCTCAGTGTGATGGTGTTGGGGATGCTGTTCCCAATCCGGACTGACTGAGGTCTCCCGGTCAGGAATTTCAGGGTCCAGTCACAAAGGGAGGGATTTAGGCCTAGCAGACTCAGCTTTCCAATCTGGTGCTGAGGAACGAGAGTGTTAACAAGGGAGAGTTGCAGTAGTTATTCCCTGTAATAAGATTTACTGTTGGGCTTTGAGGAGATATGTTTAATTCATTAAAGACTGAAAAGTCCTGTCACTCCCTGTGGGTTGCTGCCTGTTTCTCTCCTCAGGTCTCTAACTGGCTGATTAATCAAAAGGAGCTGAACAAAAGGTTTCACTAGTTTTGAGTCTGCTCAAGGTCAGAGTACAATAGGAGCGTTTCGTGCAGCCAAGGAAAGGCTGGGTCAATAAAGCCACATACATCCAGGGCCTGATCAAAGTCAGATAGGTGGCAGGAGCAGGGAAGCCCTTTGATCAACAATGCTGCATACACAGCAGGACTTCAATGAAAACAAGAATGATGCCTTGTCTTCCTTTTGAAGGCACCCACACTCCCCTCCCCACCCTATTCCTTCAGCAGAGGCAGAGAGTCCAGCCAGGATTTGACCAGGTGGATGTAGGAAGGCTGCTTCCTCTAGCAGGAGCAGCTAGAGCAGGGGGTTATGGGTTAGAAATGGGGGGCGGGGAGGGGCTTCACCCATTTAAGATGGAGATGAGGAAAACATTTTCAGAGGGTTACCTTTGGAATTCCCTTCCCCTAAAAGCAGTATATACACAGTCTTTAAATAATTTTAAGACAGAGGCAAATAGGTCCTTGATTACAAAGGAGAGGAAAGATGATCAGGAAATGGGGAAATGTAGAATTGAGGTTAAAATCAGTCAGCCATGAACGTCTTGAGTGGTGGAGCAGGCTCGAAGGACCATGTGATTAGTCTTGGTCCTGGTTCATATGTTCTTAGATCAAAGAGGCTTGCCATTGTATTGAGCACTGGATAGATCCTCAACTAGGAGGAGCTAGATGAATGGGAAGGTGATAATGTCACCAGACTGGTAATCCAAAATGCCAATTTAATGTTTTGTGGACTTGGTTCAAGTTCCTGGGAGTAAGTGAGGTCTGCCGATGCTGGAGATCAGAGTCAAAAAATGTGGCGCTGGAAAAGCACAGCCGGTTAGGCAGCATCCTGTTATGAAGATGTAGGTGTACTGTAGCTTTAACAAAGTTAAAAGCTTGCAGAATTACCTGACAGTACCAAGTGTTCTGAACAAGACACAATGTACCCTTTTGGTCCAGCAGCTAGTGTAGCTGGTTGCCTGGAGACAAAAACAAATTTGAATTAGGCCCATCAGTTTAAATTATACTCCAAAAAAACCCAAACTCCAATCAAGTTTGAATTGAGTATATTGTCAATATTAAAAGCCAGTGACACAATCCGATCCTTTGGGGGTATAAGACCAGGGAAAATCGGACAGTTGAAAGAGAACTGCCAAGCCACCAGCATATACAGGCTGCCCGAAACAAAGCTCTCTTAGAGGTAACCTTTATCGATCGACGACCTGTGGACGAGAAACCCTGAGAAGAAAATCAACAGAGAAACATACAAAGGGAAGATTTGACAGCTGGCTGGTTTTGAAATTTGAATTTTTGGTAAATCTTAATTGGGGGTTTTATTGGACTAGTATTATCGAACGGAAAATAAATGATAAGTTAGAGGATGGAGTTGTAAATAGTTGTGAGTTAATTTTTCCCTGTAATACTTTAAGAAATAAAGTTGTTAATTTTTACTTTAAATAGTCCTTGGCCTCTCAAATTTTCACAGATCACTGCACGGTGTAAACCTTTTCTGTGTTACTGGTTTCAATTAGTGGGGGGTGGGAGTTTACCCCGCGCCATAACATTCAAGGAGCAGGAACATAATCCCTTCATCAGGAATGTCAAAGAGCTTGTGCTTGAAATGTTGACTCTCCTGCTCCTCGGATACTGCCTGACCGGCTGTGCTTTTCCAGCACCACACTTTTTTGACTTGTTCAAGTCCCACTGTGGTAGGTGGTAAATCTTGAATCATTAAGAAAATTAGCCTAATATAGTCACTGTTAATTATTGTAAATATCTACCTGGTTCACCAATGCCCTTCCTTTAGGGCAGGAAGTCTGCTGCTGCTGGCAGTGAGATGGGAGAAGGGAAGGGGTGTTGTTGTTGGCCATATTTGTTCTACTTCTCCAATTCTTTTCAATCTGTTTTAATTCTTGTCCCAGTGTTTAAATCCCTCCTGGCCTCTGCCCTCCCCATCTCTGGAACATTCTCCAGCCCGACAACATTAAATAAAAAACTCACCCACAGGACGTGGCCGTGAATTCTAGGCCAGCACTCATTACCCATATCGAACTGCCCAGAGGGTAATAGGTGATGGCCTAGCAAGACCCTAGAGGGCAGTTCAGTGTCCAACACATCACATGAGGCCAATTTCCGTCGCAAACAGGGCACAAGTGAACCAGATGGGTTTTTTTTCCAGACACCAATTTCACGGTTGGCACTAATTTTTATTGAACTTCAATTCCACTCTGGTTGACCCACGTCCCAAGAACATTGCCTGGGTCTCTGGATTAATAGTGATGAAGGCTCTGGCCCAAAACATCGAATTTCCTGTTCCTTGGATGCTGTCTGACCTGCTGTGCTTTAACCAGCAACACATTTTCAGCTCTGGATTAATAGCCGAGCAATATTACCAAGAGATGATTGCCTCAGCGTTGTGAGAGCCCTCAAGCTCTCCACCACTTGTCAATCCCTGTCTTCTACCTCTCTAACACTGGTAGCCCGGACTCGTGTTTTCCTGCGTCGCTCCCTTCCTAAACCTCCGCCCCTCCTTTAAGATGGTCCTTGAACCCTAATTTTCTGACTGAGCAGTGGCTGACAGCTCCAGGCTGCTGCTATTGGACTCTTGCCCCTCAGGTCCCAACAGACACCTGTTTGGGTACCTACTCTGGACAAAATCTTCGAGGAGAAAGTGAGGTCTGCAGATGCTGGAGATCAGAGCTGAAAATGTGTTGCTGGAAAAGCGCAGCAGGTCAGGCAGCATCCAAAGAGCAGGAGAATCGACGTTTCGGGCATGAGCCCTTCTTCAGGAATCTGAAGAAGGGCTCATGCCCGAAATGTCGATTCTCCTGCTCTTTGGATGCTGACTGACCTGCTGCGCTTTTCCAGCAACACATTTTCAGCCCTACTCTGGACAAGCCCGGTGCTTATCCTCAGCGAGAGGTCCCAGGCTTCCTGCTCCCACCACGTCCAGCCTGTACAGTCAGCTCCAGGAACTTCCCTTCCGGCCGGTCGATCTGTCCCTTTCTTTGGGTTGACCCTGACCCCTTCCAGCTCTGGTCACATCTCGGAATTGCTGTTGCGTGGGGCGCTGTGGGGTCATACACAGGTTGCTTCCTCCCTTCCCTTCCCCCATGCCCCCCCCATATTGTTCATTTTCTTTTTGCTGCGGCCTTTGAGGGGGGTCTTCCTTTAGTTTAAGCCCCTGTCCAGTCAGCTGCCCAGTCAGGCCTGCAGATTGCCTCGTCTGCCTCAGTCAGGGAGCTCAGTGAACCTTAATTCAAATGTGACATCCACAAACTCCTCTCCCAAGTTCAGAGGGTTTTAGTCCAGGCTATCCAATGGGGAGTTTTGTCCCGCCTGACACTGTATCTGCAAACATTCCGATGCAGTGCCTTGATTTTACTTCTGTGATGTTAAAGGCAAGTTAGGTGCATGTTTTATATAAATGCAAGTTTCTGGTATATTTTATCCCCTCCACTTAGGGAAACATCGCACAGAACCTGGGGCTGGGACCACAGGTCACTGTTGTTCGGTATCTACATGCCAAGTCCTTCAGGAGGATGTCCAAGGAGGAGACTGGGCTGATCATCCGGGATCTCCAATTTGATGGTGTCCCCGTCAGGGTTTACCAGCAGAGGTCAGCGTCGGCAGAGAAGAGGCGTGGGATCTTGTACTTCCACGGTGGTGGATGGGTGTTTGGCAGCTTGAGTAAGTGTAAGAGACCTGTCCCCTGGTTAACGTAGTCTTTCACTTTAATCCGAAGTCCTACTGCTCTGAGGCAGGTGTTAATCAATACCCACGAGCATAGTCAGCGAATCGAAGGCTGGTCTGGTATAGAATAGGCTGACAAAAGGTAGTTTAAATTTACTGTAGTCCCACTTTCCAGCATTTGACCCATTGCCTTGAAAGTTGTGACATTTCAACTGCTCTTCCAAGTCCTTTGTAAAGGTTGAGCTGAAAATGTGTTGCTGGAAAAGCGCAGCAGGTCAGGCAGCATCCAAGCAGCAGGAGAGTCGACGTTTCAGGCATGAGCCTGAAGAATCCCTGAAGAAGGGCTCATGCCCGAAACGTCGACTCTCCCTGCTATGCTGCCTGACCTGCTGCGCTTTTCCAGCAACACATTTTCAGCTCTGATCTCAAGCATCTACAGTCCTCACTTTCTCCTACTTTGTAAAGGTTTCCTACTTCAACTCGCCTCCCAGGCAGTGCATTCCAGACCCCTGCAACCCTCTGGGTAAAATAAAAATTGTTCAAATCCACAATAAACTGTGTGGTTTCACTTTAAAATTATGTCCACTAGTTATTGACCCTTCAGCTATGGGACGCAGCATGTTTCCATCCACCCTGTCCATGTCCCTCATAACTTTGTACACCTCTGCCAAGTCTCCCCGGCCTTCTCTATATCTCAGCATATCCAGACTCTCTTCACCACTAAACTGCTCCATCCCAGGCAACGTCCTGGTGATCTCCCCTGCAACCCCTCCAGTGCACTCACATCTCTCCTATAGTGCAGTGACCAAAACTGTACACAGTGCTCCAGTGTGGTTGAGCCAAAGTCTTGTACTGCTCCTATCTCCCTGTCTTATAACCTATGACGTGCCTGACAAAGGCAAGCAATCCATGTGCCTTCTCAATGACCCCATTATCCTGTCCTACTGCCTTCAGGGATCCATGGACAAGCAACTCAAGCTCCCTCTGTTCCTCTGAGCTCCCAACGTCCTGCCATTCACTCAGCACTCCCTTGTCCTGTTCCTTCTTACAAAGTGCATCACCTCACATTTATCCATCTGTCACTGATCTGTCCATCTGACCAATCTGTCTATATTCTCCTGTAACCTAAGATCTTCTTCCTCACTGTCAAACATCCAGCCATTGTTTGTGACACCCACAAACTTACTTCTCATTCATCCAGCATTTCCTTCGTTATAGTTTCTTTATGTTAGAAACAATAAGAGGCCTAGTACTGATCCCCATGATATGCCACTGGATACAGGCTTCAGTCACACAAACAGCCTTCTAGCTCCACCCTCTGTCTCCTGTCACTAAGTCAATTTTGGATCTACCTTGCCAAGTTACCCCAGATCCCATGAACTTTTATTTTCTTTATTAGTCTCACATGTGGAACTTTGTCAAAGTTTTTGCTGAAATCCATATAAACTCCATCAACTGCATTACTTCACACCTTCACACATCTTCACACCTGGTCACCTCCTTGAAAAATTTAACCAAATTCATGAGGGCATGACCTCCCTCTGACAAAGCCAAGCTGACTATCCCTGATTAAACCTTACGTCTCCAAGTGGAGATTCATTTTCTCCTTCAGTGTTTTCTCCAAGTGGTTGATGGGGACAGTGTAGAGGGAGCTTTGCTCTGTATCTAACCCCGTGCTGTATCTGTCCTGGGAGTGTTTGAAAGGGACTGTGTAGAGGGAGCTTTGCTCTGTATCTAACCCCATGCTGTATCTGTCCTGGGAGTGTTTGAAGGGGACAGTGTAGAGGGAGCTTTGCTCTGTATCTAACCCCGTGCTGTATCTGTCCTGGGAGTGTTTGAAGGGGACAGTGTAGAGGGAGCTTTACTCTGTATCTAACCCCGTGCTGTATCTGTCCTGGGAGTGTTTGAAGAAGACAGTGTAGAGGAAACTTTACTCTGTATCTAACCCCGTGCTGTATCTGTCCTGGGAGTGTTTGAAGGGGACAGTGTAGAGGGAGCTTTACTTTGTATGTAATCTTGTATTGTACTTGTGCTGGAAGTGTTTGATGGGGATTGTGTAAGAAGAAGCCTTACTCTGTATCTAATCCCGCACAGTCTCTGTCCTGGTAGTATTTAATGCTCCATTAGCTGTTTGAAAAGTCACATCCTTCATTTCCCAGTACTTGGATTCCTCATTTTGACAGAAAGTAACTAATGTGTATGTATTTCGTTCTTAGATGAATATGATAATTTGTGCCAGTACATCGCCAAGGAAACGGAGTCGATTGTGGTGTCTGTGGAGTGAGTATCTGTTGCTTGGATAGGATCACAGTCCTTCATCCAATTGACAAATTCCTAATGCCAGGCTGACCTCAATCCACACTGTTCCGGGACACATAACAGACAGAGCAGAAGCTAAGTTCGCTTCCACCTCCACTCAATTTCATTCATGAGTGATGCTTTCGTTTCCTGTCTAATCCTTCTTTTTCTTGGCTTGACAAATTTGAACACATGGCACGTACGGCTCGGCTCTCTGGTTATCGTTACGTTGAAAGCCAGGACTGTCAGAAAGCTATTTAACAGTGATGGAAGCACAGCCAACCCTCCATGTTCCTCTCAGATACATGGTGGGGCTTTGTGTTTGTCATACTTACACATCTGTGCTCATTCCGCTGCTATTACACCCATGTATATCTGATTCTTATTCATAGGACCATAAGTCCATAAGACATAGGGAGCAAAAATTAGGCCACATCCTTTACTTTTGCTATTTTCTGAATGGCACAACAAATTAGTAACCTAAAGATGAGAGCTGGTCTCTGTAATGGCGATCGTGAAACTATTATTGATTGCTGTAAGAACCTGCCTGATGTCCTTTATGTTGTCCTTTCTGTGTCGGGTCTACATGTGACGCCAGGCTTGTATTAATATGGTTAAGTCTTAATTGCCTTCAGAAATGACCAGAAAGTCACTCAGATCAAGGACAGTGAGGAGTGGATAACAAATGCTCACCCTGTTAGCAACAAACAGGATTAAGATTCCATAGCAAAATTGACCATAACATCATAAGATGTATAGAAGCAGAATCTGGCCCATATAATTTGCTCTGCCATTTAATCATGGCTGATATGTTTCTCAACCCCATTCTCTGTCTTCTCCCATTAGCGTTTGATCCCCTTATTAATCAGGAACCTATCTCTGTCTTAAATACACTTAGCAACTTGGCCTTCACAGTCTTCTGTGGCAAAGAATTTCACAGGTTCACCACCCTCTCATTCAAGAAATTCCTTGTCATCACAGTTCGAAGGTGTTGGCCCTCTCCCCTACTCCTGGAAACATTTTCTCCACATCCACTCTATCCAGGACTCCTGGTATTCCGTAAGTTCCAATGAAATCCCCCCTCATTGTTTTAAATTCCATCAAGTACAGACCCAACTGTCCTCAACTGCTCCTCATTGACAAGCCCGTCTTCCCCAGGAACATTCTTGTAAATCTTTGGATCCCCTGATGGATATCCTTCCTTAGCTCATCCTTCCTTAGATACAGGGCCCAAAACTGCTCGCAATATTGCAAATGCGGTCAGACCACGGTGTTGTGCAGCCTCAGCAGGACATCTCAGCTTTTGTGTTCTAGTCCTCTTGGAATAAATGCTAACGTTGCATTTACCTTTCTAACTGCCAAATGAACCTGCATGTTAACTTTAAGAGAATCCTAAATTGAGACTTCCAAGTCCTTATACTTCAGATTTCTGAAAACCTTTGCTGTTTAGAAAATAATCTGCACCTCTAATCTTCTTACCAATGTGAAAACCTCACTTTTACACATTGTATTCCATCTGCCACTTCTTTGCCCACTTTCCTAGCCTGTCTGAGTCCTTTGGCAGCCCGCCCCACTTCCTCAACATTACCTGTCCCTCCACGTACCTTTGTTAAGTGAACACTAACAACAATGCCCTCAATTCCTTTGTTCAGGACATTAATGTCGAACGTGAATAGTTGTGGCCCCAACTCTAACCCCTGCAGATCTCTCCTAGTCACTGGCTGCCATCCTGAAAAGACCCCTTTATCCCCACTCTCTGCTCTCTGCCAGTCAGCCAATCCTCCAAACCTTAACCCTAACACTTTTGGCTCTTCTTATTTAGTAGTCTCCTGTGTGGCACCTTGCCAAAGGCCTTCTGGAGATCCAATTAAATTAAATCCAATTAAAGGCTCCCCTTTGACTAATTTGTTCGTTCACTCCTCAAAGAATTCTAACAGATTTGTCAGGTATAATCTTCCCTTGATGAAGCCATTCTGACTCAGTCCTATTTTACAGTGTACTTCCAAGTTCTTTGCAATTCATGCTTAATAATGGACTTTAAAATCTTACCAATGCCCGAGGTCAGGCTAAATGACTGTAGTTTCCTGTCTTCTGCCTGCCTTTTTCATAAACAGAGTGTTATGTTAGCTATTTTCAAGTTCACTGGGACCTCCCTAACTCCAGTAATTCCCGAAAGATCACCATCAATGCCTCCACGATCTCCTCTGCTATCTCCTTCAGAACCCTGGGGTACAGTCCATCTGGTCTGAGTGGTTTATACACCTTAACATTTCAACTTTCCCATCACCTTCCCCTTAATCATAGGCATTACACTCACCTCTGTCCCTGACCCTTGAAGTTGGGGTTTCATGATTTAGGCTATCCGGTGGAACACACCTCTTCAATGTAGTTGCGCTCATATCACCTTAATTGTGATATTATCCAATTGTGGGTGATGCTGGTCATTAATTGCCCATCTCTAATTGATCAAGGTAAGCAGTTACCATGGGTCTGGAATTATATGTAGGCCAGACCAGGTGAGGATGACAGATTCCCTTTCTTAAAAGGCATCTGTGAACCATATATGCGTTTTTACAACAATGACTACATGTTTGCCATTAGGCTACTAGCTCTTCACCAATTTGTTTTTAAAAATTGAGTTCAAATTTCACTATCTACTCAGATTTGAACCCATTTCTTCAGAGCATTAGCCTGGGTTTAGCTGAATGAGTCCTGTGACATTACTACTAGACTAGGCCATCCCCTAGATGGCAACACTCCCTTTGGAAGCCTTTCAGAGAGTGTTCATTTAGTTGATTATTGGGGTGAGGGAGTTTTCTTCTGAGGAAAAGTTGGACAGGTTGGGCCTATAAATATTGGAATCTAGATGAATGAGAACTGATATTATTGAAGTATTTGAGAGCCTGAGGGAACCTGACAGGGTGGATCTAAAAGGATGTTTTGGCTTGTGGAGTAGTCTAGAATTGGAGGACAATAAGGAATATCCCATTAAGTTAGAAATTAGGAATTTTTTTCTCAGATGGCTATTAATCGTCTGCAAAAAGTAGTGGAGGCTGGGTCATTGAATTTGTTTTAGGCCGAATGGGATAGATTCTTGACTGACAAAGCAATTGGAGATAGACAGGAAAGTAGGCAAGATCAGCCAGGATCCTAACAATTCATGCAACAAGATTAAGGGGCTAAATGGCCTCCTTAACCCTATGTTCCTGTGTTCAACATTGACATTGCTTCACGTCTGCCTTTCTTGTCTCTACTCTTGAAAACCTCCAGAACGCAGACAAGAGCCCCACTGCACCATCCACCTGGCACAGAAGCCATTTCTGTAGCCTGAGGTCGAAAGGTCACAGGTCAAACGTATATAACAGCAGACTGTCAAACCTGTGCAGTAGAAAGTCTTTCTTCAACCTTAATGCAGCCCAGCCCTGTAGAAATGAGCACTTCAACAAGTTACAATAAAAACAAACCCTTCTTGTCCTAATGTTTCCCTGTTGGTTTCCCAGGTACGGCCTTGCACCTGAGTACAGGTACCCCTCTCAGTTCGAGGACTGCCTAAACGCCACTCTGCATTTCCTCAAGACCACAGATGATTACGGAGTTGACTGCAACAGAGTCGTTGCGTGTGGGGATAGTGCTGGGGGTAACCTGGTTGCCGCCGTGTGTCTGAAAGTCACTTCCATGAAGGACAGCCTGGATGTTCCAACCCTCCGCGCTCAGGTCCTGATCTACCCAGCCCTTCAAATGGTCGACTTCAACCTGCCCTCCTACCGACAAAACCAGTTTGTGCCCATCCTGTTTCGAACACGCATGATCTTCTTCTACCTGCAGTATCTGAACGGAGACATGTCCATTGCAGAAGATGTGCTGTCAGGTCACCATCTACCTGTGGAAGTCAAATCTAAATACAGGAGGTGGTTAAACCCAGATCTAATCCCAGGCAACTTTCAGGTCGGAGATCACAAGCCCAACCTTGCCTTCACCCATTTCGATGAGGTTTATGATCTTGTGAAGCCCAGCTTAGAGCCAACCTTTGCCCCTCTCCTTGCCAGTGATGCTGCCATTAGCAGGCTCCCACCAGCGTACATTTTGACCTGTGAGTTTGACGTACTACGGGATGACGGATTGCTGTTCAAGAAGCGACTGGAAGACAATGACGTTCCAGTGTCCTGGTACCATGTTCAAGATGGCTTCCACGGGATAGTCAGCTTCTTTGATAACGGTTACCTGACCTTCTCATCCGGGAAACAGGCTGTTGATAACATTGTCTCCTTCCTTAGAGACATGTAGGGCCGTTTTTCCAAGGAGTGGTGGTCAGAGTCATCTTGTCACTCTGTTCCTCCTATTTTCCATTTGTACACAGCTTTGTGTTCCCGGCAGGAGATTTTGATTACTGCTCCTTCAGAAATAGTGAGCATTAGCACAATCCCACAGCTCTCTTTCAGTTTAGGATCATAGCAAGAATTTAAACCACGTCCGCCTTTTCAGGGTACTTGGTGCTTTACTCTGTGATTTATATTTTAAGTGTGCAGCAGCAAGGACAGGCACTTCACCCAGCCCCATTAAAGGGTAAGGGTACAAGATAAGTGTGTGGGTTAGAGTGCCAAGTAGGTAGAGTGTCAGATGAATTGAATGCCAGGGCACAAGCTGGCTAGCAGAAATGGTAAAAAGTTAAGGTAAGTTGGTGTGAGTAGGAGTATCAGGCCCAACAGTGAGATAGCAATGGGGGAATGTCCATACTGGGTGGGGATTGTTGTTTTTGCTGGAGGAGGTAGGAGGCTATCAGATTCTGGGGAGAATGGGATTGACCATTGGGCCCCAGGGTTTTGAACAGATGGAGGAAAGTTGGGTTGTGTGGTGAGGGTGGAAGATTGAGCCTTGGGGGTAGGGGTGCAGAGTGATGGTAGCCATGTCTGTTGGCAGGAATAAATGTGGGTGTCCTGGCTGGAGAGGGGGTGGTCCTTGGAATTGATATGGGTTTCCTGTGCACCCAACACAACCCTCTAGTTTCTGTGTCTGTCCATTATCCCTACTCCTAACTCTCAAATAATATGCAGTCCAAGATTACTGTCAGTTTTGTGTGTATTCACGTTAATGTGCTTGAACGATTTCTGGGAATCTGTACCTTTATTTGCATGTGTAACTTCACCTAGCTTAATGGTCACCACCTCAAAAGTTCAGTGAACACAGTTGTCTTTAACAAAGCCATGCTGACCCTCCCTGATCAGCTCATATTTGACCAAAGTCAAAACGTGTGGTGCTGGAAAAGCACAACCGGTCAGGCAACATCCGAGGAGCAGGAGCATATATCCTCATCATGCACCACCCCCTCACATTTCTGATGAAGAGCCTATGCTCAAAACATTGGCTTTCCTGCTCCTTGGATGCTGCCTGACCGGCTGTGCTTTTCCAGCACCACACGTTTTGACTCTGATCTCCTGCATCTGCGTCCTCACTTTCTCCTCCTCAGTTTGACCAACTTGGTCACAGGTTAGTCTTTAAACTGATGGGACCCTGTTTACTTGACTTCCCTCTCCTTGACCTCCTTAATACCCACACCTCCTGCCTACAAGGAGTGACATTCATAAGTTTTGAGGCGGCGGAAGAGGAGCAGCCTATCTCTGAGAAACAGCAATTCTGTAATGGGAGGCGGTTGGGGAAGATTACAGAGACTGAGGTTGCACAACTGAGAGACTTCCTCAGTTTCCCAACTGAGGCTTACCACAGGAACTACATGTTGACTCAATTTTATGACTAATAATGTACATGGTTGGCAAGTAAAGAACAGCACTGGCCAAATTTCCAGCATGCACTCCCTACTGGAAACTCAACTCTACATCTGACCCTTTTATATATCTCCAAACAAGAGGTACTCAAGCAACACTGTGCCACAGAGCGGAAAAGATCACAGCGATTATTAGCAACGTGATTATCCCTGCAGGGATTCAAGCACTGGGAACCACAAGAATGTATCTCTCTCTGTAAATTTATAACATGATTCTTTTAAAATCACTTTTCTTCTCAGGATTGTTGCGATGCCCTGTTTGGCCTCCCTGATGGGAAATGGACACAAACATATAACATGCGCTTGTTAAACAGCGATTTGGTTGAAATGCGATTGAAATGTGAATTGCAGACTTTTCTTTTAATAAAGCGATTCCACCCTCGGCACCAGATGAGCAGCTAAACCCAGCCTCAGGATCCTCTGTCTGCAAAATGCCCACTCAGTGTGTTCAGCAAAAACAGGAATGCAATCAGCTCTGCAAGTCTTAAAACTGAGATTGAAACTGGGAATTGTAGTCTATAATGAGAAGGAACATTGGCCGAGAATCTTGAGGAGGGCTGGACTTGTGCTTCAGCATCACCTGGACAGAAAGCGTATGTACTTCCTGGTGAAGAACTTCGTGAGAGGTACAGTGCTGTAGTCGGCGATTTTTGTGCTAAAATGTTAAACCTACTGTGTTATTTCATTAAAATATATGATTTAAAGATCTACTTAGACTGTGCTTTCATTTGTGTGAGGCTAACTTCTATTTTTGTTTCAATCTTTACTGATATTTTTGGTGGTTTGACCCAACCCTGTTTTTCCCCCACATGCCCCGTTATTTATCTTGTGTGATTTTCTATGACATGGTGTCCCACAGGAACGCAGCTACTGCGTTATCAGAGAACTACCTGTGCGCTGAGTGACATTCCACACTTCCACATTCTAGTCAGTGCCTTAGAGAGCTGAAAAATGTGTTGCTGGAAAAGTGCAGCAGGTCAGGCAGCATCCAAGGAGCAGGAGAGTCGACTGAGGAATTCCTGAAGAAGGGCTTATGCCCGAAACATCGATTCTCCTCCTCCTTGGATGCTGCCTGACCTGCTGCACTTTTCCAGCAACACATTTTTCCGCTCTGATCTCCAGCATCTGCAGTCCTCACTTTCTCCTAGTGCCTTAGAGAGCCAATAAAGGAAAGGCTGCTTGATTACAATACTGTAATTGGCTGTTTAAAGCAGTGTGAATGATAATGCGAGTCGGTCAATGTTGGAATAACTCCACAGAGGCTGGTATCTCGTCACCAAGTCACCTTTTATTTACACGTGGAGCAGCCTTGACACTGATCCAGCTCCCTCAGAGCCAGCTCTCAGAGTGAACACGATGTCTGACACTCCTGTGCTTATCTGTTAGCCAGGGCTCCCTGATTGGACCAGATTAACAGCCCCAATCAGGGGACTGATATTCTGTGTGGTCTACCCAGCTGACCTCATTACAATCACTACAGATGCCATTTTGTTTGACAACTTCTGTTTTTTTCTGTGGATTGATAAAAAAAACCCACTGATTATTAAAGAGTCTGTTTGCAGTCTGATACATTTCCAGTCAGATGGTCTGCTCCTGCGGTGCAGTGGGACATTATGACTGGGCTACAGTGATGCCACTTTCTGCTTGCATTGTAAATGCCATTACCTGAGATGGGCGTGAGTATTAAGGAGCTAAAGAATCACTGTGAATAATGAAATGATGGTGCTACTTGCACCCAATGTTTCTAAGGGATTGATTCCAGAAACTGTGGAAGATGACTGGGCCGTGATTCCCTTATTGACTATGTGCTGCATAGAACACAAGCTGAAGTGCTGCCTGAAGGCTCATTGTCAACATGATCCACACAAGCTCAACTCCAGAAAACGCACTCTGACTGATAATGTATTACAACTTGAAGTTTTTTTTATTCCATGCCGACCAGATATCCCAACCCAATCTAGTCCCACTTGCCAGCACCCGGCCCATATCCCTCCAAACCCTTCCTATTCATATACCCATCCAAATGCCTCTTAAATGTTGCAATTGTACCAGCCTCCACCACATCCTCTGGCAGCTCATTCCATACCCGTACCACCCTCTGTGTGAAAAAGTTGCTCCTTAGGTCTCTTTTATATCTTTCCCCTCTCACCCTAAACCTATGCCCTCTAGTTCTAGACTCTCCGACCCCAGGGAAAAAGACTTTGCCTATTTACCCTATCTATGCCCTTATAATTTTGTAAACGTCTATAAGGTCACCCCTCAGCCTCCGATGCTCCAGGGAAAACAGCCCCAGTCTGTTCAGCCTCTCCCTATAGCTCAAATCCTCCAACTCTAGCAACATCTTTGCAATCTTTTCTGAACCGTTTCAAGTTTCATAACATCTTTCCGATAGGAAGGAAACCAGAATTGCACGCAATATTCCAACAGTGGCCTAACCAATGTCTTGTACAGCCGCAATATGACCTCCCAGCTCCTGTACTGAATCTATGACTCTATAAGTTCAGTGGTAGCTTATATGTCCATTGACAGGATTCACAGAGGCAATGTCAGAGACAGCGTTAACAGGTCACTACGTACCTCTGGATGCAGGCAGAACCTGGATAGAGTTGGGAGGGGGAGTTAGATTAGATTACTTACAGGATGGAAACAGGCCCTTCGGCCCAACAAGTCCACACCGACCCGCCAAAGCGCCAACCACCTGTTCCCCTACATTTACCCCTTTACTTAACACTACGGGCAATTTAGCATGACCAATTCACCTGACTTGCACATCTTTGGACTGTGGGAGGAAACCGGGGAGAATGTGCAAACTCCACACAGTCAGTCACCTGAGTCGGGAATTGAACCCCGGTCTCTGGCGCTGTGAGGCAGCAGTGCTAACCACTGTGCCACCGTGCCGCCCATAGCGTGAAAAGGGGAGAAGGTGCAACCTCTGCAGAAAAGTGATCAAGTGACTAATCAGTAGTAAGAAAGCAGACTTTGATTGTAAAGGAAAGGCTTGGTTTGGGGCCTTTTATAGAGCTATGTCAGCTCAAAGCTCTTTTCGATCAAGTAAGTATTCAAAATCAAGAGGAGTGTAAACAGAGGAGATTGAGAGAAATTATTCCACATTTGAAAGGATGGAGAATGAGAGATTTAAAGTAATTAGTTAAAAGAAGCAACAGTGACATGAGTAGTTATCTTTTCACACAGTGACTGGAATGTATCAGGAAATGTCAGATTCAATTATAGTAATTGAAGGTAAGTAAGACTCATCCAGAAAAGACAGAATTAGATTAGATCACTTACAGTGTGGAAACAAGCTCTTCGGCCCAACAAGTCCACACCGACACGCAACCCAACCAGACCCATTCCCCTACACCTAACGCTACGGGCAATTTAGCATGGCCAATTCTAACCTGCACATTTTTGGATTGTGGGAGGAGCCCCACACAGAGAATGTGCAAACTCCACACAGAGAGTCACCTGAGGCAGGAATTGAACCCAAGTCTCTGGCACTGTGAGGCAACAGTGCTAACCACTGTGCCACCGTGCCACCCAGGGAGAAGATAGGAGAAGGGCACTATACAAATGATACATTCAGAGAGCCAGCGCAGACATGATGGGCTGAATGCCTTCCTTTTGGCACAGCAATGATTCTAAGTTTTGAGAGTCACTGTTTGAATGTGGCAGGTAATTTGCCCATGGCAAGGTCCTGAAAGAAGCAATGCTAATGACCATGTAATTGTTTTGTGGAGGTTGATAAAATCACGAGGGATGTAGATAAGGTGAATGTCCAGGGTCATTTCCCTCGGGTGGCAGAGTTCAAAATTACGACCATACTTTTACAGTGAGAGGGGAAAGATTCTAAAAAGATATGAGAGGCAAATTTTTCACACGGAGAGGTTTGTATGTGGAATGAGCTGCTAGAGGAAGGGGTGGATGCAGGTATGGTTAAAAGGCATTTAGATAAGTACATGAATGAGAAATGGTTGGAGGGATAGGGGTCAAGTGCAGGCGGGTGGGAGTAATTTAGATTGGGTCCTGGTCAGTGTGGACTGGTTGTACTGAACAGTCTGTTTCCGTGCTGTATGACTCTGAGTTGACTGAGGGATAAATATTGGCCAGGACACTCGGGAAAACTTCCACCCTTCTTCAAAGTAGACTATGAGATCTTGCCTACCCATCCGAGAGAGCACACATGGTGTTGGTTTGTAGTCTCCCCTGAAGGATAGTACCTGGAATAGCTTGGTATTCCCTGCAGCAGAGTGCCAGGCGGGATTCAGTGTCCGATTCTCTGCACTGGGATCTGAATTAACAATCAGAGGCAAGTAAGCTAAAGATGGCACTTTGCAAAGTTTAGAATAACAACATAAATGCTTGCCCTGTAAATTTTAAATCTACTGCCAAGCCTTTCTGAAACCTAAAACAGCAGGGATAAGGGCCAAATGCTGGTAGGTGGGACTAGATTAATTTAGGATATCTGGTCGACATGGACAAGTTGAACTGAAGGGTCTGTTTCTATGCTGCACATCTCTACTCTGATTTGTGCTTGTCAATTTGCAAGTGATATCAAAGTATTTAAGCAATGCTAAAGGGGTATAGGCTTCATTCACAGTCACCAACTTCGTCTCAACAAACTGCGCTCAACTTCTTACCATATGTAATGTGTTATTGGGATGGTACAATGGACGAGGGTAATTGGACAGTGAGGGGACTAACTCCTGGCAAATTACATCAAATTAGATTATAGAGAGCTAGGATGAACTCCTTCAGCAGGATAAAAATTTGATGAATTCACTAATGGCCCAGTTACTTAATTCATTTTGTATCGGTCACAAGATTATTTAGGATGAAGGCCCTTCAGCCCATCAATAACTTGTTTGCAGAATCAACTATGATATCTTTACAAGATTGTTGCCAGGGTTGGAAGGCTTGAGCTATCAGGAGAGGCTGAATAGGCTGGGGCTGTTTTCCCTGGAGCTGAGGAGTCAAGTCACAGAGGTTTATAAAATCATGAAGGGCATGGATAGGATAAATATACAAGGTCTTTTCCCTGGGGTGGGGGAATCCAGAACTAGAGGGCATAGGTTTAGGGTGAGAGGGGAAAGATATAAAAGGGATCTTTTCCCGCATTGGATGATGCATATATGGAATGAGCTGCCAGAGGAAGTGTGGAGGCAGGTACAATTACAGCATTTAAAAGGCATCTGGCTGGGTATCTGAATAGGAAGGGTTCATAGGGATATGGGCCAAGTGCTGGCAAATGGGACTAGATTAGGTTGGGATATCTGGTCGGCATGGACGAGCTGGACTGAAGGGTCTGTTTCCGTGCTGTACATCTCTACGACTCTATTAGATCAATTTTGTAAATAAGTCCACCATCTTTCTTGCTCTCACCTACAACCCCACTGCAGCTGCTCATCTCCCTTTGAGAAGGAATCCCCCAAATCTGTAGCTATTGTCCACTGAAGGCAGGTCCAAGGAGTTAGATCCGAGAGAGTGAATGGAGGTACATCCAGGAATCAGCTTTAACATCACACATTAGGGGAGGGTGCGGAATCCTTGCAGATATTTTTAATCATCCTATTGAGATCAAGTAATGACACATATCTGAAGCAGGTAGGACTTGAACCCAGGTGTTCTGGGGTCTGAGGCAGGGACACTACCACTGTGCCACCAAAGCCTTATTGGAGACCTTGTAGATGTTTTTTAATCATCTTGTTTAGAGATGTTATGACCCACCTTCAGAGTAGGTAGGCCTCTTGGCTCAGAGGTAGGGACACTGTACCTCAAAATGCTTAATGAGGACCACGTGGTCTTAATGAAAATATTAAAGGGACAAGGAGATGAGATCTGGTGGATCCCTGGTATTTGTTCTGAGCGGAGTGTTGGTGAAGGCGGTCTCCATGGAAACGGTAAACAAAGGATCTGAAAGTGACACATTGAAAGTGACACACATGCACCTAAGCCTGGTCAATGTTCTTGCAGAGACATGGCATCGCTTTGCCCTATATCCCGTGAAGATCGATTTGCCCCTGATCCCTTGGCAACACTGCCCAGTTGGAAAATACAACAGCGCTATCAGAACCGTGTGCTGGTCGGCAACTGGGCAGAGGAAAGGGAGAAGGTAAGACTGAGGAGCCACATGGGGCTGGAAGGACAGGGTCGGGGATTGATGAATGAAGGTCACTTCTAGCCTGAGTGTGACTCCAGGGAGAGCTTGCCATGCCTCATTCAGCTCATGCAGGAGCCAGAAGGAGAGAGAAACACAGTAATGGGGCTGATGGGCATTGAACATAAAAGTGGGCAAAGCTGGAACTACATCATGGGCAGGAGACACCAGTCTGTGACCTTTCATCAGAACGTTGAGATGTAACAAGTGCAGAGGAGGGGTCATAAAATTCCTACAGTGTGGAAACAGGCAATTTGGCCCAACAAGTCCACACCAACCCTCCAAAGAGCAACCCATCCCCCTATTAATCTACATTTCCCCCTGACTAATGCACCTAACCTACACATCCCTGAACATGATGGGCAATTTAGCATGGCCAATCACCTAACCTGCACATCTTTGGATTGTGGGAGGAAACCCATTCCGACATGGGAGAACATGCATTCTCCACACAGACAGTCGCCTAGGGCTGGAATCGAGCCTTCATCCCTGGCACTATGAGGCAGCAGTGCTAACTACTGAGCCACCGTGCCACCAGGTGGAGGGATAGAGATCCAATGGGAATGTCTGTGTGTTCATTTTTATTAATTCATGGGATGAGGGCAACACTGGCTATGCCAGCATTTATTGCCCATCCCTAATTGCCCAGAGAGCAGATAGGGGTCACCCACATTGTTGTGACAGGATTAAGACCTCTAGATGCTAAACGTATTTTCATTTTGCCTCTGTAATTTAATTTAAACTCTTGCTGAAAATCCCTGAATTACTTACCTTCTTGGTCAGAGATGGGAGGTAATGTAACAGTTTTAGATTAGATTACTTACAGTGTGGAAACAGGCCCTTCGGCCCAACAAGTCCACACCAACCCACTGAAGCACACCCACCCAGACCCATTCCCCTAAATTTACTCCTGCACCTAACACTATGGGCAATTTAGCATGGCCAATCCACCTGACCCGCACATCTTTGGACTGTGGGAGGAAACCGGAGCACCCGGAGGAAACCCACACAGACACGGGGTGAATGTGCAAACTCCATACAGTCAGTTGCCTGAGGCGGGAATTGAACCCAGGTCTCTGGCACTGTGAGGCAGCAGTGCTAACCGCTGTGCCACCGTGCCACCCACAGGGACAGGACTTGCTCCACCCAAGGTCTGACCTTTCAGTGGGAGCCTATGCTGGAGGCTATTGGCTTGCAAATGACAAACAGAAGTGAAATAGATGCTATTGTCAAGAGTCTCACCTTCAGCATCCCCTACACCTGAGGAGAAAGGTTAGCTGGTGCTCCAATGGATGTACTCCACACATTTTACCTTACGGGGCTGCTTTGCGAAAAGGAAGATATAAACTGCCCAACCAAGTTGAATAACAAATTATTTTGGAGTGGGCCAAGATGTTGCGGAAGCCAAATAGTTATACCTTGACAGGACATGAGCACCTCAGCATTTGTTGCCCATTCCAAATTTCCTTTTGATGGAGTGCTTTGCTCAGCCATCTCCAATGTGTTCACCAGGGTGCCTGGATTACTGGTCCTGTGACCTTACGTGTCTACCCCTGCTCTGGAGATGAAGAGTGAGCAGTTTCACATGTACAAAAACAGGGACATTGCGGTTTTACAGAACACTGGTATAACCTCCAAATCATGACTGGTACACCCTCAATGTAAAATAATTATTGCTCATGCCTTTTTTAAATCCCTCTCCTGTCAGCTTTAACATGTACCCTCTGGTCCTGAAATCCTCAGTCCTAGGGACAACTGCCGTTAACATTATCGACACCCCTCATTATTTCATAAACTTCTATAAGGTTGTCTCTCAACCTCTTACGCTCTAGTGAAAAAGTCCCAGTCGACCCAGCCTTTCTTCATAACTCAAACCTTCCATACCTGGCAAACCCTGGTAAATCTTTCCTGAACCCTCTCCAGCTTAATAATATCCTTCCTATTACTGGGCAATCAAAACTGGGCACAATATTCCAGAAGAGGCCTCACCAATTTTCTGTACAACCTCAACATGACTTCCCAACTCCTATACTCAAAGGCCAGAGCAATGAAGACAAGCGTGCTAAACACCTTCTTAACCATCCTGTCTATATGTGATGCAAACTTCAAAGAGTTGTGTACCTGAACCCCTAGGTCCCTCTGTTCTACAACACTACCCACGGCCCTGCCATTAATTGTATAAGCCATGCAACTATAGGGATTGTAAACACCAGGTAGTGATGGCTAAACCCATAAAGGGAATCAGAATCAACCTCTCCAATTAAAGTAGCAGTGTAATGTGGGGATTGGTTAGCTCAGCTAGCTGGCGGGTCAGTGATGCCAACAGCATGGGTTCAGTTCCCACACCAGCTGAGCTCACCATGAAGAATTGTCCTTCTCAACCTCTCCCCACGTGAGGTATAGTGACCCTCAGGTCACCCAGGTAAATAGTGCTGTGAAGAAGGCATATGGCGTACTGGCTTTTATTGGTAGAGGAATTGAGTTCCGGAGTCCTGAGGTCATGTTGCAGTTGTATAAGACTCTGGTGTGGCCGCATCTGGAGTATTGTGTGCAGTTTTGGTCGCCATATTATAGGAAGGATGTGGAGGCACTGGAATGGGTGCAGAGGAGGTTTACCAGGATGTTGCCTGGTATGGTAGGAAGATCGTATGAGGAAAGGCTGAGGCACTTGGGGCTGTTTTCATTGGAGAAAAGAAGGTTTAGGGGTGACTTGATAGAGGTGTACAAGATGATTAGGGGTTTAGATAGGGTTGACTATGAGAACCTTTTTCCACGTATGGAGTCAGCTATTACGAGGGGGCATAGCTTTAAATTAAGGGGTGGTAGATATAGGACAGATGTTTGGGGTAGATTCATTACTCAGCAAGTCGTGAGTTCATGGAATGCCCTGCCAGTAACAGAGGTGGACTCTCCCTCTTTATGGGCATTTAAACGGACATTGGATAGACATATGGAGGATAGGGGGTGAGTGTAGGTTAGGTGGGCTTGGGTCGGTGCAACATCGAGGGCCAAAGGGCCTGTACTGCACTGTATTTTTCTATGTTCTATGTTCTATATTCAGATTAAACTGCCACCACACTCCCTTTCTAATCCCTACACGCTGGTGACTTCACCTAGTTAGAATGTCAAACTTGTTATAACAGTGTGTAACTGTGACAAATAACACAAATAAATACAGGGAACGAAAGAAGAGGATTTGTTTTATTTATTATATTATAATAGTGGGCATTATTCACTAGCTCATCCTTATTTGCACTGGTTATGTCAATGGAGAGAGATGATGTAGGATGGGAAGGGGCTTGAGAGCAGTATAGATGCTAGCATGGACAAATTGGGCTGAATGGTCTGGGTCTGTGCAGTAAAACTCCACAATGTGCTGGCTACATCAGCCGAACACAGCACTGACTCAGCATATAGTTGTAACGCCTGAAGCGGGCCCTTTAGAAGGTTTTAACCCTTCACAGCCCACTAGGTGTTGAGGGAAATTGTACAACATCCCCTATCACTCTGGCTGGTGTCAGAAAACAGCCCAAAATGTTCTTGTGCTCTGCAGCTATCCTCCTGCCATCACTGACTGAACCGCGAGAGGAACTGGACCATTCAAAACAAAAGCAGATACACCAACCTTTTCCCAGCTACAACCAGTTCTGAGGAAGGGTCACTTGACCCAAAACATTAACTCTGCTTTCTCATCACAGATTCTGCCAAAGCTGCTGAGATTTTCTAGCAATTTCTGATTCTGTTTCAGAACAAGGTGAAATTTATTCTCAGGAGCTCGGGGTTACTGGAAAAGCTGGTATTTATTTCCCCAACTCGAGCTGCCCTTAAGGAGCTTGACTCACTGACCATGTGGTCACTGCCTTTGCCCTCACTTCAACCTTTTTTAAAGTGCCTTTGTTTTGATTTCCTTTTCCCCCAAAGTTCCAAAACAATGCAACAGCTTATAAAACTGTGGCTCAATGGTTAGTACTGCTGCCTCACAGTGCCAGGGACCTGGGTTTGATCCTAGTCTCGGGTGATTGTCTGTGTGAAGTTTGTACATTTTCCTCATGTCTGTGGGCTTCCTCTGGGTGCTACGGTTTCCTCCCACAATCCAAAGATATGCAGGTGAGGTGAATTACCATGCTAAATTGCTCATAGTGTTCAGTGATTAGATGCAATAGTCAAGGGTAAATGTAGAGTAATAGGGTAGGGGAGTGGGTCTGGGTGAGTTACTCTTTGGAGGGTTGGTGTGGACTTTTTGGACTGAATGGCCTATTTCCATACCGCAGGGATTCTATGAAAACAGTAATTATTGCTCCAATTATTGTTGGAAATCATCTCCAACACTGAAAATGCCTCAAAGAAAGAGCAGTTCTTACAACCACAGTTTTTTTCCCGTCCTCCATCTTGGGGAGGCTATAGGGAGAGACTGAACAGGCTGGGGCTGTTTTCCCTGGAGGATCAGAGGCTGAGGGGTGACCTTACAGAGGTTTATAAAATCATCAGGGGCATGGATAGGGCAAATAGACAAGGTCTTTTCCGTGGGGTGGGGGCGTCCAGAACTAGAGGGCATAGGTTTAGGGTGAGAGAGGAAAGATTTAAAGGGGACATAAGGTGCAACGTTTTCATGCAGAGGGTGGTGCGTGTATGGAATGAACTGCCAGACGAAGTGGGGGAGGCTGGTACAATTATAACATTTAAAAGGCATCTGGATAGGTATATGCATAGGAAGAGTTTAGAGGATATGGGCAAACAGGACTAGGTTAGGTTAGGATATCCGGTCGTCATGGGCGAGTTGGATTAAAGGGTCTATTTTAATGCTGTACATCTCTATGACTAAATGGTTGTGAGCTGTTGGAGATCTTTCTCTGAAATATCTGCAGTGAGGGTACAACGATGGTACTTTTAGGGGGGGGAGTTCCAGAATTTTGACCCAGTAACAGTGAAGACACAGCAATGTTTTGCCAAGCATGTAGTTTGCAGGATGGCTGACAGGTGGCAGAGTAAGCATGTGTCCGCTGTCCTGCTCTTTCTGGGTGGTTGAAGCTGTGGGTTTGGGAGATGTTGTTGAAGGAGTCTTGGCAAGTTGTTGCAGTGTATCTCGTGGACAGTATGTGATGGGTTGGTGGTGCAGTGAGTGGATGGTTAAGGTAACGGATGGGCTATCAGTCAAGCAGGCTGCTTTTAATTCTACTGTAGATCACCAGAGACTCTTTCTTTTGGTTCATACAGTTCATCAAAGGGACTTGCTTCGGGACCACCACATACCGAGCTGACTACAAACGCTATCCATACACCACGCCAGATATCAGAGAGAAAGTTCTAATCCAGAAAAAGCATCAGGTGAGATGAAGAGGGGGCAAAGGGTGGGGGTGAGGGTAAGATAGGTGGTCCTTCGAATCAGGAATGTTGAATAGCATTTGGGAAAAATCCTTTCTGAACCCTGGCGATCAGACAGATGCGTGTCACAGTGCTGGTTAGGGAGGAAGTGTGTGCTGGAGTCTGTTTCAGTCGACACCAGCTAGTGTCTGGTTCCTGCTCCAAATATCTGAGTCCAGTCAGTGAATCTGTTTGGGTAAGGGGTATTGCCCACACTTAGCAGCAAGGGTGGATGGAAAGCAACCTGAAACAGGAGCCCTTGCTGATTTGTCTTGGCTGCTTGTTGCTATTATCTTGGTCACAAAGAAAAGTGATCTGTGGGCCGACATGCAGAATCCTGCCGGGGAGTCGGGGACCCATGACACCCCAAAGTCTGAGCATCCACTGCTGTTTGCAGGTTCCCCTTGTATCCGAAGATGCCATCTGAGTGCTAATTGGGAGTGAATGTCTCCTTGGTGCTCTATTTCAACAGCAAACATTGTCTACCTCTCATATTGCTTTGGTCAGCTTCAAATTCACCTCCATTAACATATGCCGTTGTGCGGTGATTTATCAGTTTAATAACAAGGAGTTGATGACTTTCCTATTACAATAGGATTCACCACACTGATATTGTGACTAGTCAATCTGGTCATAGACTGGTATAGTATTACAGCCTAGAAAGAGACCCTTTGGCCCATTATGTCAGTGTCAGTCATCAAGTACTGACCCACTCTCCTTCCATTTCCCATTCGGGTCAGTCCATTTGCAAGGTGGAATTTGGAAGCCATCAGTGAGCTGAAATACCTCTGAAGGTGGTTCACTCTGAGATAGTGGTCATCACAGCTCCTTCCAGGGACCTTTGCTGAGAAGTGATCTTGATCTGTTTTCACCAGAACTCCACCTCCCTCTGTCTGAGCTGCACGAAACTGATGGAAAGTGCTTTGCTAGGTGTGTACCACTCTGCACTGGTAATGAAGTTTGGGGGAAATTCCTATGGACTGGCGTAATCCTCTCAGTGTCTGGGGGATTCGGATGTTTAGCCAACAATAAAACAGTTGGTGTGTGTCCCTCTGAATATTAATCTCAACAACCCTGTAATCTCAGGTAAGAAAGACAGGATTTGATTCATTGTAAATCAGGAGCTCTTGAATCATAGAAGCTTACAGCGTAGCAGCAGGCTATTCAGCCCATCAAGTCCACACTGGCCTTCCAAAGAGCATCCCACTCAGACCTACCCACTATCCCATCTCTGTAACCCTGCATTCCAATTGCTAATCCACTAGGGTCCGCACATCCCTGGACATTGTGGGTAATTTAGTATTACCAATCCACTTAATCTGCACATCTTTGGACAGTGGGAGGAAACTGGAGCACCCGAAGGAAACCCATGTAGACTCAGGGAAAGTGTGCAAACTCCAGACAGACAGTTATCCAAAGATGGAAGCGAACCCGGGTCACTGGAGCTGTGAGCCACCTTGAAAACCCTTATGATTAACGCTTCCTCAGACAATAGTTGACCAGGAAGAGACTCGAGGAGAAAGTGAGGCCTGCAGATGCTAGAGGGTCAAAGTTGAAAAGTATAGTGCTGGCAAAGCACAGCAAGTCAGGCAGCATCCGAGGAGCAGGATAATCGACGTTTCAAGCATAAGCCCTTCATCAGGAATGTGGAGGGGGTAGGGGGATGAGTGATGAATAGGAGAGTGGGGGTGGGGCTGGGGGGGAAGAACTGGGAAGGTGAAAGGTGGACGTAGTTGGGGGGTGATAGTGATAAGTCAGTGGAGAAACTGTAAATGAGCTGCTTTGTTTTTTTTCAGGGTGTACCTATTACAGTATTATTCCCTCATCACAACATTCCACGCTCCTGGTACTATGTTACTCACTACGATGAACATATTAATCAGCGTCCAAACCCATGTTTGCCTCCACTTCGTAAATGGAATGCGAGGCGTTCAGCCTGGGTCCCAGAGCGTACTGACTTCCCATTAATAGGTATGGATCACAGAGTGTATTGTACGTATTCTCTCCCCTTTCTGTATCTTCTTCCTCCTGTGAAGAGACTGATGATTAGCAGGGTATGGTTTACTGGGTGTTAGCAACTCCTTTGCTTGGACAGTTATTCATCAGTAAGATGTCTTGGCAACTTATTTCTCCAAAGGTGATTTTGGGGACTGAAGAGCCTGGGAGGTTCTAAGACCCATGCTTGTGCTAGTCACACCTGAGTTTTCTAGCAGATAATGCTAAAGAATCCAGAGCTGTTTCCCTGTTGCAACATTTGTGCTGCTAAGCCCCACCTGGCTCTGGCCACTGAGATCAGTTAGTTCAGTCCTGAACAAGGATGAAGCCTGTAAATATCTGGTGTGTAACTACTCTTCCTACTGGCAGCCCTATATGTCTGTTGGAGATTGCCTACAGTTTGGAAACAGGCCCTTCAGTCCAACAAGTCCACACCGACCCTATGAAGGGTAACCCACCCAGACGCATTCCCCAACATTTACCCCTGACTAATGCACCTAACACTGTGGGCAATTTAGCATGGCCAATTCACCTAACCTGCACATCTTTGGATTGTGGGAGGAAATCCACACAGACACGGAGAGAATGTGCAAACTCCACACAGACAATCCCCCAAGGTGGGAATCGAACCCAGGTCCTTGGCACTAAGAGGTAGCAGTGCTAACCACTGAGCCACCATACCACCCTAGTGAAAGCAATGGAGAAGGATAGTTCTTGAGAGTAACCTCAGCCACTTTGGGAATTGAACCCATGCTTTTAGCATCTTCCTGTATCAGAGACCAGGTGCCCAGCCAACTGAGCTAACGGAGGTCAGTTTAATCCCTCCTAAGACACGCTCCCCTTTTCTTCTCTATCTCACTTCCCTGTTCAAGATGTTCCTTAAGACTTCCTTCTTTGACCATGTTCTGTGTTACATGGCTTGGCACCCATTTTAATTGGGAGACCACAATGGGATATTTTACCACATGACTGTGAATATTAGCTGCTGTAGTTGGAACTCAGAGATGTCTTTTATATCTGTTTACTTTCAGCTCCTCCTACAAATTTTGGCCTTTTGGAGGAGAAGTTAGCTAAATTGAAGAGAAAAGAAGAGAACCAGCCAGCAGCATATGACACTATCTACACTCTCTCCTACGGTCCCAAATCCCTTATTCCACAAGAGCCCATAAGTAGCTACCACCAGCCCGTCAGGGAAAAATGAGATTCATTGCTTCAGTATTTCTTACTTGGACCTAACTTGATGTCAAAAATAGGAGCATGGCAATCTGTCCAGCAATGTGCGTTCATTTTCCTGGAACATGTTAGGAACACTGCATCAGGCACATCTGATCATGACCAAACAAACTTTGGAGGAGTTGTCAACAGAATTAATGTCAAACAAGAAACTCTCAGTAATAAATGGTTGATTTTTGAAACCTGTGCTGTCCCACTTTGCTTCTTTCTGTTTTAGAGGGGATACGAACATTGTAAACTGGATTGTCCTCCTCACCTCCTGCACATGGTATGAGTTTCTGGCCAAAGTCCGTGATTGGATTTGGGGGTGTTGGTGCCTGGAAGGGGAGATGGCTCTACTACTACTTTACAATGGGAAGGGGAGCAAAGAATACCCACAATGTAGGAGGGTAAAAACAGAGGAGCTGAATAGACATGGAAAACAATTGGAAACAAGGCAAATTCAGAATGACTCCAACAAACTCGCAACAAGGATGTTAGAAAAGGATTCAAATATCAATGAACTGTTGGAGACACCAAGGGCTTTGAAGATACAACTTCAGACAGATAATTAATCCTGCAGGATTGCCAATCAGAACAAAGGATTCACAAATTCATGACGCATTATACATCTGGTCACTACGCTGGGGGTTTGCTAGAAAATGTAGACTTATGGATCTTGAATAAGGATAAGATAACAGAAAGGGAATAGCAAGGTGAAATGTTGTGTTGGTTTTCAAACTCTTCAAATGATGAAGACGAGTCATTGCAGTAACAGAAATCCTCATTCTCATGCAGAGTGTTGATCCAAACCAAAGCTAGTGAATCTATGTGAAATTACTGTAGCTAATGTTCTTTTCTGAATTGCTCTGCTTTTATAAGAATCATTTGATACTTACGATGTAAAAGGAATGAATTGCCCATATGCTGGGTATTTGCCAATGTAACTGGGTGTTTGCAGTGGCCGTATAAGTTGTGCAGTAACTTACTGGGTGCTGCAGACTTGTTACCAAGCTTTTCATTTGCAGTTTTTTTAAAAAATGCACTGACTCCTGTCTCAGCAAACATAATTGCCATGCAGCAAGATGTCCCACAGACATCAATAAAAGTAAAATACTGCAGATGCTGCAAATATGAAGTAAAAACAGAAATTGCTGGAGAAACTCAGAAGATCTGGCAGCATCTGTGGAGAGAGAAACAGTTTACAGTTTGAGACCAGTGTGACACTCCTTCAAAACTGCAGTTCTGAAAAAAGATCATGTTGGACTCAAAGCATTAACTCTATTCCTCTCGCCATAGATGCTACCAAACTGCTGAGATTTTTCAGCACTTTCTGTATGTACCACAGTCACCAATAACTATGTAACCCCAGTGCAAAGGTGTGCAGGTTAGGTGGATTGGCCATGGGAAATGGAGGGTTACAGAAGTACAGTGTGGGGGTGGGTCTGGGTAGGATGCCCTTTGGAGGGTCAGTGTCGACTCAATGGGCCAAATGGCCTGCTTCCACACTGTAGGGATTCTATGATTCTATATTTGATTGTTTGGTGTCAGTTAATGGAGAATTGTTGTCCAGGGTACAGGGAGAACTTCCCTTCAAATAGTGCCTGGAATCTTTCTGACCACTTTAGAACTCCAGCGTATCAGCTTAAATGAGGGCCATCACAGCTAACACCATCCTTAGTACAAGAGTGTCAGATTATGTTGTATGTTCAAATCCTGACATGGAACCTTCTGACTCTGTACCAGTCGAGTCAAGTTATTGCTGTCAATTAGGAACCATGCACAGTAACCTGTCAGGCAGTGAACTGTTGTCCTGTAGAACCCTGATATTTGAAGGAAAGGACAGATGTATTCAAGATCATTACTCGGAAACTACACAACATGATGATATCCCTCAATATATGAAATGATTTATCTACAATTTAACAGAAGTGTTAAGTGATATTAAAGGAAAGTTTTTTGAGTAGGGTGCATTAATCATTTAGGAGAAAGTGAGGACTGCAGATGCTGAAGATCAGAGCTGAAAAATGGGTTGCTGGAAAAGCGCAGCAGGTCAGGCAGCATCCAAGGAACAGGAGATTCGACGTTTCGGGCTTGAGCCCTTCTTCAGGAATGAGGGAAGTGTGTCCAGCAGGCATTAATCATTTGTGTGGTAACATTACAAAGGCTGATGTCACTGTACTGATATGTAATTACACATGCCCCCACCAGAGGGAGCCAGCCATGCACCTATTTATTTTTAATATCTTCAGTTCCATTATCTTCACTTTTAATAACCAACGGTTTTTACTAGAACCCAGATTGTGAGACTCAACTGTCGTCACTGCGAGAAATAGAGAGAGAGAGAGAGGAGACTTATATCTCTTCTGTTTGAGGCAGGCTGCAATTCTGGTTCCTGAAATTAAATAGCTTCCCTTTTAATCAAGATTTCTGGGAAGACGCACATGAGTACTGGGGTGCTGCCAATTCAGTTACGTCTGGTGTTGGGTGGGGGGATGGAGAGATTCAAGTCCGATAGACTTACAACATTACTCAGAGAGGAAAATATGAGAGGCACAGACTGCAATGAAAAAATAAAGTCTGTGATTCTATTGGAAATCCAGTGTAACTAAGGAAATGCAACAATTCCTGCAAGGAAGGGTTGACAGAATGTGGAACTAATATTGAACAGACAAAACAAAATGGAAGTGGTTGAGAGAGAGAGAGAGAGAGCATAAAAATATGACAAGAAGGAAAACAATGAATGAGAGAGAAAACCAGATCCGGGGCAGCACGGTGGCACAGTGGTTAGCACTGCTGACTCACAGCGCCAGAGACCCAGTTTCAATTCCCACCTCAGGCGACTGACTGTGTGGAGTTTGCACATTCTCTGTGTGGGTTTCCTCCGGGTGCTCCGGTTTCCTCCCACAGTCCAAAAAGGTGCAGGTTAGGTGAATTGGCCATGCTAAATTGCCTGTAGTGTTAGGTAAGGGGTAAATGTAGGGGTATGGGTTGGTGTGGACTTGTTGGGCCAAAATGGCCTGTTTCCACACTGTCAGTAATCTAATCAAATAAGTGTTTGAAACAAGGAACACCACCAACGTTTTAGTAACTGCATTGAACAGTGAGGCCCAATGGGACAGATCTCCACTTCAATCTCTAGCTCTTACTGTTTGTAGTTTGGAAGTTGGAGCATAGCATTGTCACTGGGCCAAGGGATAGGAAGTCAGCAAGGGTACCCAGTCCTGACGGCTATACAGTAAGGCTCCATTGGAAAAGCTTAGGGCCAAGATGCATTGAGCTCGGTGATGGCCATCATGACGACGATTAAATAGGGAACATGCTCCAATAGGAAGGAGACCAAAATTGCACATAATATTCCAAAAGTGGCCTAACTAATGTCTTATGCAGCAGCAACATGACCTCCCAACTCCTGTCATCAATATTCTGACCAATCAAGGAAAGCATACCAAATGCCTTCTTCACTATCCTATCTACCTGCAAACTCACTGTCAAGGAGAGCAGGTGCTAACAGAAATACAAGCAGTAAAAGTCAACCCTTCAGGAGAAGGCAAAAATTGGTGTGGGACTGGTGGAGGAATTATTCACCAAGAACTGCAAGGAGTGGAGGACATAGGCAAAGCTTAGAGCTTAGAGCCACGGAGTCATAGAGCTGTTCCGCGCAGTAGCAGACCCTTTGGTTCAACTTGTCCATGCCTATCAGATATCCCAACCCAATCTTGTCCCATTTGCCAGCTCTTGGCCCATATCCCTCTAAACCCTTCTCATTCATATACCCATCCTAATGCCTTTTAAATGTTGTAATTGTACCAGCCTCCACCACTTCCTCTGCCAGCTCATTCCATACACGCACCTTCTTCTGTGTGAAAACGTTATCCCTTAGGTCCCTTTAATATCTTTCATCTCTCACCCTAAACCTATGCCCTCTAGTTCTGGACTCCTCCACCCTAGGGAAAAGACCCTGTCTATTTACTCTATCCATGCCCCTTATGGATTTATAAACTCTATAAGGTCACCCCTCAGCCTCCGATGCTCCAGGGAAAGCAGCCCCAGCCTATTCAGCCTCTCCCTATAGCTCAAAACAGCAACCCTGGCAACATCCTTGTAAATGTTTTCTGATCCCTTTCAAGTTTCACAACATCCTTCCAATAGGAAGGAGACCAGAATTGCATGCAATATTCCAACAGTGGCCTAACCAATGTCTTATACAGCTGCAACATGACCTCCCAACTCCTGTCATTAATATTCTGACCAATAAAGGAAAGCATACCAAATGCCTTCTTCAATATCCTATCTACCCGCGACTCCACTTTCAAGGAGCTATGAACCTGCACTCCAAGGTCTCTTTGTTCAGCAACTCTCCCTCGGACCTTACCATTAAGTGTATAAGCCCTGCTAAGATTTACTTTCCCAAAATGCAGCGCCTCACATTTATCTAAATTAAACTCCATCTGCCACTCCCCAGCCCATTGGTCCATCTGATCAAGATCCCATTGTACTCTGAAGTAACCTTCTTCACTGTCCACTACACCTCCAACTTATTTAAAATATATTTTTGTTGAAAAAATAGATATTTTAATATTACAACAAGTACAAAACAATACAATTCAAAACAGTACAAAAGAACACCCGAAATAAAAAATCTCCAAACCACCCTCGTACAAATGTATAAACATGTCTAGAGAAATATAGAATTAAAAAAAAACCAACTGGCTATTTAACGAAATAAATAAATAACCAACAACAAACAAATAAATAGTAATAACTCAGCCCAGCCAAACAAAACACTCATACATTCACAGTTCCTCCTCCCTGGATATTGGACTCATGAAACACAATCGTTACGGCGATATAAAAACCCTCGTTAGTGTGGCAGATAAATCTGTGTCCAGGTATTTCAAAAAGGGTTGCCATGCCTTGTAAAACTTCTCAGTTTTGTGGTGTACCATATTTGTGAGAAAATCCAGGGGAATATGCTCCATAACAATCTTCCGCCAACCCGACAGGCCTGGGGGGTTTTCTGATATCCAACCTAGCAAGATATTCTTCCTTTCATAGAACGTGAGAATATTGAAAAGGTTTTTCTTATGCACGTCTGCAGGAAATATAGTGGGCCGGCCCAAAAGGAGAGAGATGGGGTCCTTCTCCACCCCTACAGCTAAAATCCTCTCCACTGCACCCACCACAGCGCTCCAATATGTTTGAAGCTTGTCACAAGACCAAAGACAATGGGTAAGAGTGCCCATACAGACCTTGCACTTGGGACATGCTGAAGATACCCCTGGTTTAAATTTTGACAAAAGGTCTGGGGCTAAGTGGACCCTGTGGAGAATCTTCAACTGTAAAGCATGGGTCCTATTGCAAATTGATATCTTCCTTGCATTCTCCCAAATATCCTCCCATGTCTCTGAGGAAACTTCAACACCCAGCTCCCTTTCCCACATCTTGCAGAGTCGATCAAACTCATCTGAAGTGGCACCCCCCAGTTAGTGATATAGAGTACTGACAGAGAGTTGAAAATGTGTTGCTGGTTAAAGCACAGCAGGTTAGGCAGCATCCAAGGAACAGGAAATTCGACGTTTCGGGCCAGAGCCCTTCATCAGGAATGAGGAGAGGGTGCCAGGCAGGCTAAGATAAAAGATAGGGAGGAGGGACTTGGGGGAGGGGCGATGGAGATGTGATAGGTGGAAGGAGGTCAAGGTGAGGGTGATAGGCCGAGGTGGGGTGGGGGCGGAGAGGTCAGGAAGAGGATTGCAGGTTAGGAGGGTGGTGCTGAGTTCAAAGGAATCGACTGAGACAAGGTGGGGGGAGGGGAAATGAGGAAACTGGAGAAATCCGAGTTCATCCCTTGTGGCTGGAGGGTTCCCAGGTGGAAGATGAGGGGCTCTTCCTCCAACCGTCGTGTTGTTATGTTCTGGTGATGGAGGAGTCCAGGACCTGCATGTCTTCGGTGGAGTGGGAGGGAGAGTTAAAGTGTTGAGCCATGGGGTGGTTGGGTTGGTTGGTTCGGGCGTCCCAGAGGTGTTCCCTGAAGCATTCTGCAAGTAAGCGGCCTGTCTCCCCAATATAGAGGAGGCCACATCGGGTGCAGCAGATGCAATAGGTGATGTGTGTGGAGGTGCAGGTGAATTTGTGGCGGATATGGAAGGATCCCTTGGGGCCTTGGGGAGAAGTAAGGGAGGAGGTGTGGACGCAAGTTTTGCATTTCCTGCGGTTGCAGGGGAAGGTGCCGAGAGTGGAGGTTGGATTGGTGGGGGGGTGTGGACCTGACGAGGGAGTCACGAAGGGAGTGGTCTTTGCGGAACGCTGATAGGGGAGGGGAGGGAAATATATCCCTGGTGGTGGGGTCCGTTTGGAGTTGGCGGAAATGACGGCAGATGATACGCTGTATACGGAGGTTGGTGGGGTGGTAGGTGAGAACCAGTGGGGTTCTGTCTTGGTGGCAGTTGGAGGGGTGGGGCTCAAGGGCGGAGGAGCGGGAAGTGGAGGAGATGCGGTGGAGGGCATCGTTGATCACTTCTGGGGGGAATCTGCAGTCCTTGAAGAAGGAGGCCATCTGGGCTGTACGGTATTGGAACTGGTCCTCCTGGGAGCAGATGCGGCGGAGACGAAGGAATTGGGAATATGGGATGGAGTTTTTACAGGGGGCAGGGTGGGAGGAGGTGTAGTCCAGGTAGCTGTGGGAGTCAGTCGGTTTATAGTAGATGTCTGTGTTGAGTCGGTCACCCGAGATAGAAATGGAAAGGTCTAGGAAGGGGAGGGAGGAGTCTGAGACAGTCCAGATGAATTTGAGGTCGGGATGGAAGGTGTTGGTAAAGTTGATGAACTGTTCAACCTCCTCGCTGCCTCGTGCTCCCACGAGGAGGTTGAACAGTTCATCAACTTTACCAACACCTTCCATCCTGACCTCAAATTCACCTGGACTGTCTCAGACTCCTCCCTCCCCTTCCTAGACCTGTCCATTTCTATCTCGGGTGACCGACTCAACACAGACATCTACTATAAACCGACTGACTCCCACAGCTACCTGGACTACACCTCCTCCCACCCTGCCCCCTGTAAAAACTCCATCCCATATTCCCAATTCCTTCGTCTCCGTCGCATCTGCTCCCAGGAGGACCAGTTCCAATACCGTACAGCCAAGATGGCCTCCTTCTTCAAGGACCGCAGATTCCCCCCAGACTTGATCGACGATGCCCTCCACCGCATCTCCTCCACTTCCCGCTCCTCCACCCTTGAGCCCCGCCCCTCCAACTGCCACCAAGACAGAACCCCACTGGTTCTCACCTACCACCCCACCAACCTCCGTATACAGCGTATCATCTGCCGTCATTTCCGCCAACTCCAAACGGACCCCACCACCAGGGATATATTTCCCTCCCCTCCCCTATCAGCGTTCCGCAAAGACCACTCCCTTCGTGACTCCCTCGTCAGGTCCACACCCCCCACCAACCCAACCTCCACTCCTGGCACCTTCCCCTGCAACCGCAGGAAATGCAAAACTTGCGCCCATACCTCCTCCCTTACTTCTCTCCAAAGCCCCAAGGGATCCTTCCATATCTGCCACAAATTCACCTGCACCTCCACACACATCATCTATTGCATCCGCTGCACCCGATGTGGCCTCCTCTATATTGGGGAGACAGGCCGCCTACTTGCAGAACATTTCAGGGAACACCTCTGGGACGCCCGAACCAACCAACCCAACCACCCCGTGGCTCAACACTTTAACTCTCCCTCTCACTCCACCGAAGACCTGCAGGTCCTTGGACTCCTCCATCGCCAGAACATAACAACACGACGGTTGGGAGGAAGAGCGCCTCATCTTCTGCCTGGGAACCCTCCAGCCACAAGGGATGAACTCGGATTTCTCCAGTTTCCTCATTTTCCCTCCTCCCACCTTGTCTCAGTCGATTCCCTTGAACTCAGCACCACCCTCCTAACCTGCAATCCTCTTCCTGACCTCTCCGCCCCCACCCCACTCCAGCCTATCACCCTCACCTTGACCTCCTTTCACCTATCACATCTCCATCGCCCCTCCCCCAAGTCCCTCCTCCCTACCTTTTATTTTAGCCTGCCTGGCACCCTCTCCTCATTCCTGATGAAGGGCTCTGGCCCAAAACATCGAATTTCCTGTTCCTTGGATGCTGCCTAACCTGCTGTGCTTTAACCAGCAACACATTTTCAGCTCTGATTTCCAGCATCTGCAGACCTCACTTTTTACTGACAGAGAGTGTACTCTTAGCACTGAGTACCCCTCTCTCTATGTCAGATTTGTAGGGATCAGTCAAAAGTGTAGTTTGTTTTTGAATAAAATCCCTGACTTTAAAAAAAGAAGAGGTCTCTATTAGGTAACTCGTCCTTCCGTACTAACTGATCGAAGGACATCATTACATCTCCCTCAAATCAATCACCCATACAAGATATACCCCTAGCTGCCCAACGTTTAAATCCTGAATCTATCATACCTGGTTGAAAACCCAGCATACCCAATAAAGGTGTAAACAAAGATGTTTTGCCAATATTACCTTCCCTCTGCCGAATTACCCTCCATGCTTTAACAGTATTGATGACTATTGGGTTATGGCAATATTCCCTAACTGTCCTCACCTTGTCCAAAAACAGCAAATTGGTAAGGGGGCACCTTGCCTGGGAGGCTTCGATATCTAGCCATATTGAAAGAGGGTCCCCACAAATCCAGTCACTCACGTAGATCAGAAGCGAGCTTAATTGGTCATTTTTAATGTCTGGAAAGTCCAGTTTGGTGAATTTAATGAGGGGCCGTTTACGATGCCAAATAAAGGAGCTGAACCAGCTGTTCAGCCTCCTGAGTGTTTGTTTATTGAAAATCAGGGGGAGCATCCGTATAGGGTATAGCAAACAAGGGAGAATATTCATCTTAATAAGCACTATCCGACCCAACCATGAGACTGGAAGTGCCTCTCATCTTTGAAGATCTTGTTTAATTTTTCCAAATAATTGGATAAAATTGGCTTTGAACAGCCGATCCAGAACTTGAGTAATGAATATCCCCAAACATACAAAACCCCCCCAGTGACCACGTCAGTGGGAATCTATAGTCACCCCAGCTCCTTTGTAAGACCACCCATAGACATAGTCTCTGATTTCACAAAATTAATCTTGTACCCTAAAAAGGCGGCAAACGCTGAATGCATTATATCAGGCAAGGCACTGAAACTGCTGGATTTGTCAAGAAAATTAGGACATCGTCTGCATACAGCTAGCTCTTATGTAATTTTGACCCCACTTCTGGAGCTGATATAGTGGGATCCCCACGAATGGCCTCCGCCAATGGTTCAATCACCAACGTAAAAAGTAGTGGTGAGAGGAGACAGCCCTGCCGGCTGTCCCTAAAAATATTAACATTGCTTGATCGTGCCCCGTTGGTGATGACAGCTGTGAGAGGGCCACCGTAGAGAACCTTTACCCATCTTATAAAGACTTCGCCCAGACCAAACCAGTCTAGAGTATAGAAAAGGTACAGCCACTCAACTCGGTCAAATGCCTTCTCTGATTTAGAGAAATCACCAGTCCCTGTATTGACTGTTGTTAGCATGCTTGAATTACATTAAGCAGCCTCCTAACGTTATTGGAGGATCTGCGACCCTTGATGAAGCCCATCTGATCCTCGTTAATAATAGAAGGTAACACAATCTCCAGCCTTAACACAAGAGCCTTAGAGAGGATCTTAAAGTCCACATTTAAGATGAAATGGGCCTGTATGAAGTACAGTCTTCCGGATCCTTCCCTTTTTTAAGGATAAGTGAAAGATTGGCCTCTCTCTGAGATGGTGGGAGATAATCATGACTGTATGAATCATTAAACATATTGAGCATTGGGCCTGATCGTATACTTATAAATTCCTTATAGAATTCACTGGGAAGTCTGTCAGGACCGGGTGCCTTTCCACTCTGAAGCTGCCTCACAGCTTCCTGCACTTCTTGCTCTGATAATGGGGCATTGAGAAAGGGCTGTTGTTCAGGACTCACACCCGGGAACTTCAGATCCCTAAAAAAGGATCCTATTTTGGCCTGCCCCTCCTCACAATCCTCGGATTGGAATAACTTAGAGTAAAACCTCTGGAATGCCACATTAATCGTTTTTGAATCACATGTTAGGTTCCCCAGACCCTTCCCTAATCGCTGTAATGGCTTGTGGAGCACTCCTTTTTCTGGCAAGGTATGCTAAGTATTTGCCTGGCTTGTCACCATGCTCATATAACCTTTGCTTTGCAAAAGCCAGCTCCTTCTTTGCTGTCTGCGTGAGCACGGAATTTAGTGCAGACCGCAGTGCCATAATTCTCTGTAGTTTGACCAACGAGGGTCTGTCAAAGTAGGCCTTCTCGGCTGCCTTCAACCGTGCTTCAAGGAGACGTTGCTGCTCACCCTTCTGCCACTTCCTATTGGTGGAATATGAAATAACTAATCCCCCTAGCATAGACTTTGACAGTTTCCCAGAGAACAGATCAGCTATCAACCGAGCCTATGTTGATGTCTAGGAACGGACGAAATTCCCTAGAGAAATACTCCACAAACATATTATCCTTGTGGATAAAGGAATCCATTTGCCAATACCTCAAACACACTGTAACATCCTTAATTTTAATTAGGTGCATGATCAGAGATGGTAATATTCCCAATCGTACAAGATGCCACCAAATCCAGGGTTACTGCAGGGGTCAAAAAAAACATTAATCCTGGTGTGATATCTGTGCGGATTGGAGAAAAATATAAAATCCCTACCTGTACGGTGGAGACACCTCCAGACATCTGCCAACCCTAACTCCCCGCACAGATCCACGAACTGTTTAGTTCGTACAGAGGGTATCGGGGGGCCTTTGGGCAACCTGTCTGCTGTGGGATCCGTGAGACAGTTAAAATCTCCCTCTATAATGATGTACTGGGACACTTACAATTTTGGTGTCATCTGCAAACTTACTAACTATACCTCTTATGCTCACATTCAAATCATTTATGTAAATGATGAAAAGTAGTGGACCCAGCATCGATCCTTGTGGCACTCCACTGGTCACAGGCCTCCAGTCTGAAAAACAACCCTCCACCACCACCTTCTGTCTTCTACCTTTGAGCCAGTTCTGTATCCAAGTGACTAGTTCTCTCTGTATTCCATGAGATCTAACCTTGCTAACCAGTCTCCCATGGGGAATCTTGTCAAACACCTTACTGAAGTGCATATAGATCACATCTACCACTCTGCCCTCATGTGTCTTCAAAATAATCAAGTTTGTGAGACATGATTTCTCATGCACAAAGCCATGTTGACTATCCCTAATCAGTCCTTGCCTTTCCAAATATATGTACATCCTGTCCCTCAGGATCCCCTCCAACAAATTGCACATCACCGACGTCAGGCTCACTGGTCTATAGTTCCCTGGCTTGTCCTTACCACCCTTCTTAAACAGTGGCACCACGTTTGCCAACCTCCAGTCTTCCAGCACCTCACCTGTGACTATCGATGATACAAATATCTCAGAAAGGGGCCCAGCAATCACTTCTCTAGCTTCCCACAGAATTCTTGGACATACATAACTCTATAACCTGATCAGGTCCTGGGAATTTATCCACTTTTATGCATTTCAAGATATCCAGCACTTCCTCCTCTGTAATATGGACATTTTTCAAGATGTTACCATTTATTTCCCTACATTCTATATCTTCCATATCCTTCTCAACAGTAAACACTGATGCAAACTACTCATTTAGTATCTTCCCCATCTTCTGCATCTCCACACAAAGGCCGTCTTGCTGATCTATTCTCTCCCTAGTTACCCTTTTGTCCTTAATGTATTTATAGAATCCTTTCGGATTCTCCTTAATCCTAATTGCCAAAGCTATCTCAGGTCCCCTTTTTACCCTCCTGATTTCCCTCTGAAGTATACTCCTACTTCCTTTATACTCTTCTAAGGCTTCACTTGATCTATCCTGTCTATACCTTACATATTCTTCGTTCCTCTAGGCATCCAGTATTCTCTACACCTATCCCGTTCCTTTCACCCTCACAGGAACATACTTTCTCTGAACTCTTGTTATCTCATTTCTGAAGGCTTCCCATTTTCCAGCCGTCCCTTTACCTATGAACATCTGCCCCCAATCCGCTTTTGAAAGTTCTTGCCTAAAAATTAGTCAAAATTAGCCATCCTCCAGTTTAGAACTTCAACTTTTAGATCTGGTCTATCCTTTTCCATCACTATTTTAAAATTCATAGAATTATGGTCGCTGGCCCCAAAGTGCTCCTCCACTGACACCTCAGTCACCCGCCCTGCCTTATTTCCCAAGAGTAGGTCAAGTTTTGCACCTTCTCTAGTAGGTACATCCACATACTGAATCAGAAAATTGTCTTGTACGCACTTAAGAAATTTCTCTCCATCTAAACCTTTAACACTATGGCAGTCCCAGTCGATGTTTGGAAAGTTAAATCCCCTACCATAACCGCCATATTATTCTTACAGATAGCTGAGATCTCCTTACAAGTTTGTTTCTCAATTTCCCTCTGACAATTAGGGGGTCTATAATACAATCCCAATAATGCGATCATCCCTTTCTTATTTCTCAGTTCCACCCAAATAACTTCCCTGCATATATTTCCGGGAATATCCTCCCTCAGCACAGCTGTAATGCTATCTCTTATCAAAAATGTCACTCCCCCTCCTTTCCTACCTCCCTTTCTCTCCTTCCTGCAGCATTTGTATCCTGGAACATTAAGCTGCCAGTCCTGTCCATCCCTGAGCCATGTTTCTGTAATTGCTATGATATCCCAGTCCCACGTTCCTAACCACGCCCTGAGTTCATCTGCCTTCCCTGTTAGGCCTCTTGCATTGAAATAAATGCAGTTTAATTTATCAGTCGTATTTTGTTCTCTGCTTCGCCCCTGCCTGCCCTGACTGTTTGACTCGCTTCTGTTCTCAACTGTACCAGTCTCAGATCGATCTCTTTCCTTACTATCTCCCTGGGTCCCACTCCCCCACCTTACGAGTTTAAATCCTCTTGAGCAGCTCTAGCAAATTTCCCTGCCAGTGTGTTAGTCTCCTTCCAATTTAGGTGCAATCCGTCCTTCTTGTACAGGTTACTTCTACCCCAGAAGAGATTCCAATGATCCAAAAATGTGAATTGGGATCTATCCTCCTATTCCTGCCCTCATTAGCTCATAGCACCGGGAGTAATCCAGATATCACTACCCTCAAGGACCTCCTTTTTAAATTCCTGCCTAACTCTTTGTAATCTCCATTCAGAGTTTCATCCTTTTCCCTTCCTAGGTCATTGGTCCCAATGTGTACAATGACCTCTTGCTGGTCCCTCTTTCCTTTGAGAACATTCTGCACCCTCTCTGAGATATCCTTGATCCTGGCACCAGAGAGGCAACACACCATTCTGATTTTTCACTGCTGGCTGCAGAAACATCTGCCTGTGCCTCTGACTAGAAAGTCCCCTATCACAATTGATCGTTTGGAACCCAACATACCCCTCATTACATTTGAGCCTGTCTTCATACCAGAAACTTGGCTGTTTGTGCTACATTCCCCTGAGAGTCCATACCCCCTGCATTTTCCAAAGCAGCATAATTGTTTGAAATGGGGATACCCACAGAAGACTCCTGCACTACCTGCCTACTCCCCCCCCCACCTCTCCTGGAATTAACCCATCTCCTTGACTATATCTGCGGCTTTTCTCCCTTCCTATAACTGCCATCCATCACATCCCTTGGCTCTTGTAAATTCTTTATTGCCTCTAACTGCCGCTCCAACTGATCTATGCGATCTGGTAGGATTCACAACCAAAGACACTTCTTGCAGACACTTCCTGCAGACATAATCATCAGTAACATGGAAACTCTCCCTAAACTCCCACATCCAACAGGAAGAGCATATTCCTCTCCTAAAGGTCATCTTTGCTCCTTCACAATCTACAGACCCAGAAAATAGCACTGTCTTATTGCTCTAGAAACAGTGCTCTCAGCTAACTTAGTACTTATGGTTTATATTTTAAAAATTTAATCAAGGGACAGATCTCAATAAAACATACAATCAAGAAAGAACCCACTCTACTCACTATTGTAAGCTTACAGCAAGATAACATGTTAAAAAAAAACTATGCACTTATCTGTTCTTGTGCTGTGAGCTCGCCCACACTGGTCCCTCCAAGGTTAGCTGTGAATTTTGCTGTTTGTTAATCTTTCTTAGATGCACTCTAATGTCCAGAGATATATGAACTGAGACAGCAAAGGCAGTAACTGTGCAGATTCACTGCTGTGTCAGTTAGCAGTGTAGGTTTCTTCCTCTCTCTCTCTCACTGACCATGTCCTCACTATCTTTTGTCTGTCTTCCTCCTTTTAAAAGTGCCGTTGTTTTGATCTTTTTTCCCCAAAGTTCCAAAACAATACGACAGCATATAAAACAGTAATTGCTGCTCCTGGAATTTGAGGAAATCACCTCCAGCACCTAAAATACCTCAAAAAAGGAGCAGCTCTTAAAGCCACAATTTGTTTCCCTATCCCCCACCTTGGAATGCATCCCTCTAAACCCAGATGATGGTTTGATGTATCAAATTGGCCTAAGTGTTCAGAAAACTAATCCACCAAAATCCACTTAAACTGACCTATCAGCCAGCAGTGCGCCATTCACGTTGTGAATGAGTGAACGAGTGACTCCTCACTCTGTGGAGTTCTGAACAGCATGGGACCAATCATTGTTCATTTTCTGTTCTTCTCACTTTGAGGATGATTCACTCCACGTGGCTCTAATTCCATTGCTCATCAGTTTGTGATGATGACTGAGCTGACAGTTGGGCCTGTTTCCCCACCACTTCTTCAATCTCTCCAGTGCTGGAATGCGAAGGAACGTTGTTAGGAGATGAATTTTTTTCAACTTCCATACGGTAAGTACATTTCAAAACAGAACCACAAAACTGGCGTTCCTATCATTTACTTTCTGTGGCTGTGAGACCATATTAGGCCTCCTGTTTGCAGAACCAATGTACGTTCTGCTAGGAGTCATGGGCAAGGAGGTCTCCCTGCCCCCAGTCCCTATCATTTCCAAGGTCACCACTCCTAAGCAAGACATGAGGTAAGAATGTGACTTTTGGAAAACGCATAGAAAACAATTATCATAACATTTGCATAAAGCTATTACTTGTTTGATGTTAGACTTTTACAGGACGCAGCACTGCTGGTGCCAGCTACTGATAAGTGACTCAGTCATTAGGTCATCAGATTTACTGTCAACCAAGTTGTTAGATAGAATCCAAGGTGACAATATCCAGTTGGAATGAATCTCCTCTATTTCAAAGTCTGTCACCAACAATTTACACAAAGCAGGATACGGAGCAGCGTACCTTGAGGCAATCAATTATGCTAAATGTTGGTGATTAGGGATGCTGGCTGTAAGGAGGTTATTGTATACACATACTCTTCACTGATTTCTTTTGACATTTCCCATATTTCAACAGGTGATGGTATCTTTAAGTTGACACACCTGGCTCATTCAGGTAAACTTCATCCTAAATGAAGCTCTGATCCAACCACTCAGCACTTCATCATTTTGAATGATCCTGAACAATTCATGGCAGTCAGTGAAGTGTGTAACCCAATAACTCTCTCTGTTTGTTGACGAAAGGTTGAAGTTTTTATTCTGAATTAAAGTGGGTAGTGAGCTCCCAGCTGTAGGCAGAGACATCGCTACATTTCCATTCAGAGTGATGGAGGAAGTTTATATTAATTCATTCTCCAGTCGAGTCAGTTTTCTTCCTGATGATATCTTTGGGTTACATTATGTCTGCTTTGTGGACTCCTTGGAGTTTTTTCTTGATAGTACCAAGGTTTAATTCATTGCTTGTGTGGACAGGTTAATTGTTGAGTTTTATTGGAGAGTTTGCGATGTCCCCTCACCGAGTTACCTCTGTGTAATGAATATAGGCCATATGTTCAACTTCTAAAGTAGAAAATCCTCCATTCTGTATTACTTTATGAAAGAGGCTCTGGGCTTTTTTGAAACATGAAAATGAAAGGTGTGAAAGGCACCAAATGCTAGAAATTCCTGTTGGTGATTTTAAGACAGTGAATGGTAATTGTGTTTGTAATGGATTCCTCTGCAATTTTACATTCTACCTGTTGATGCTTGTGTCAAAGCACTCGATAAATTAATTCATTCATCCACTAACGTCATCAGTGGTCATTCATAGACTTGTTTTGGAAAACCTGGACTACATTATTTCTCACGATTCACAGTATCAATCTGTCCTATAAGATGGGGAATGTCTCCAACCAGAATGATAAATGATAGGACTGTGAGCATGTGTATTCGTGATTCAATGCCTTTGAATTTCTGTTGGGTTGTATATGCAATGCATCACACTCCTACATTCCTAACAGGGAGGCTGTGCTTTTTAGGCACATTGGACAAATACACTGGGACCCCGATTTGATGATGCAAATAGCTCCAACCTGGGAGCTAAGGATAACAAGTTATTTGTACATAGTGCATATTATTGTCAGAAAAAGACGTTGGTGTGGTTAGCCTGTCAGAGTGACTCTGTCGCCTACAATTAGTAACTAAATATTTTGAAAGACTGAGGTAAAACCTGCAACTGACTGTATGGGGAGTCATTAACGTAGGCCCATCCCCTGCTATTTAATGTTACAGTGCTCCTGAAGTATTCTTCAAGTAAGATGTGAATTTCTACAGGTGCTTTGTAGGAGTAGTTGTCATTCATGTCTGCATTGTTCCTGTTTAGAGTCTGATCTAGCATCAATTATAAATCTGGATTCATTTTGTGTGTACAAGCACATTCTCGCCAAAAACTGTGTTGAACATTTTGAGCTAAAGGTCTTGCCATTGGTCACAGACGCCAGCTGACTGAAGGCGCCCCTTCTCACATTGATGAAGTTGCTGCATTCAGGCAGAAATCCAATATTGTTAGGAGAACCTCTGAAAAGAAATAGGTTGGCTCTCCTGCTTAAAAAAAAAGCTCAATGACTGTACTACATAACATGGCAGAATCACACTGGCCAATGTGGGTCTGGATACTAGAAGTGTTGCTGACTTCTCGTATCACTGATTGCTGCAATGTTGACTTTGTTCACCTTTCAGCCTGCCCCCCTCTCCACTTCCACTTCATTAACATTGGCTCATATTCTAACCTGCTCCAAGTTGCACTCACCAATCATCCCTTGCCCCATTACTCCCATCAATTTCCATTCACCCTTCTCCTTTAAGACTCTTGTCTCCTCACTCTCTGACTTGTATCTCCCTCTCTCTCTTATTCACCTCAGTGAAGAGTAGCGTAATAGTCATGATAGTGAAATCTATTGCTTATTACTGGTGTGGTGGTGACATTAGCTCAGCACTGTCCTCATGACCCATTCTACCTGCCAATCTCCCTTCCCACCTATCTGCTCCACCCTCCCCTCTGACCTATCACCTCCATCCCCACCCCCATTCATCTATTGTACTCTTTGCTACCTTTCCCCAGACCCCCTCAATTACCTCTCCACCCCGGAGGCTCCCTGCCTCCATTCTGACGAAGGGATTTTGCCCGAAATGTTGATTTTCCTTCTCCTCAGATGCTGCCTGACCTACTGTGCTTTTCTAGCACTACTCAGACCTCTACTCTGGTTTCCAGCATCTGCAATCCTCATGTTTGCCCTGGTGACATTAGCCGTCATGTGCAGAAATGCAATAGTCTGGACAAGAGAGAGACATATTTACTGAGAAGTATATATACCAAAACAGTTTTGAAGAAACATATTGGAGTTAGACCCAGGATTCACATAACTAAAGGATATCTTTCCCTATCACAACAGACCACAAATTCCCCAAAGAGAGATCCATCTAATATTCACAGGAACTCCACAAAGCATAAAGTACCATTAGCATTTTTTTCCATGAAAGGCTGTGTTCAAATGAAAATTCTTGTCCTTTGAACTCACTCGAAAAATGGTGTCTTGTGTGAGATACTAGAGGACAAACCAACCTCCAACAGATAATGCTCTACCTTACTATTGAGCACAGTCTTCTCCGAGTCCAGTAATGTTACTGGCTGAGTAATCCATAGGCCCAGGCCGTGGGGACACAGGTTCAAATATTACTAGGGCCATTGATGGATTTTTAATTCATTGAAAATTAATCTGAAATAAAACGTTAGCCTCAGTAATGGTGACCGTGACAATGGTGATCATTTTTTGCAAGACCTAGCTGGTTCGTGAATGTCCTTTGGGGAAGGAAATTGGGCATTTGTATATATCTGGCCTACACGTGACCCCAAATCCACAGCAATATGATTAACTCTGTCCTGATGAGAGCAAGACAAAAAACTTTGACAAATGTAATTTTTTTCAGCAACGCTCTTACAGATCTGATGTGACCCTTTCAGGACATTCCATGTTATAGCCGCATCCCTTTAACTTTCTTCCCTGTGTAGTTTTGCATTCCCAATGTCGGACTGAATTCTGCACTGAAGTCCAATTTATCTTAATTTATGTTAAGTGGTGGCAGTAGTAGAACTCTGGATGTCTTCAGTGCTGAATCTGTTTCTAGATACTGGGACATAAGCATCAGAAAATCAAGCAGAGACAGGGAGGAAATTGGAGAAAAGAACGTTTAATTTTGTGCGTCACTGAGAAAGGCTGTATCTTTTTCGGAAATAATCTTCTGTGGGAATCAAAGGACAAAGTGATGAGTCCCAGTAATAGTATTAATGGCTCAACTGCAGTACCTACGCTTGTTCACTGTAATCCTGGGATTAGAGGAAGTTTCCAATTTCCATAAAGACAAATCCTACAAGGAAATAGTGAACATTTTTAGGCTGGTAGCTCAGATTCACTAGATGATCAGATCTGTGTCTGAAAGGGTGACAAATGTTTGAAATGCAGGATTCTGGAGATAATATTCAATTTAGAATAGCAGCGGGATGCGCACCAATAAGAAAGTTGGGATGCCGTAAGATACGAGAGGCTGAAACTACTTTGCTTCCTATAAACTGTCACCGTTTAAAGAGAGTTCGATATCTAAAGTGAGAAGATTAGGAACAGTGTCAAAGCACACTATCTCTAGCCTCAGCTTTATGTCTGTGAAGGTATAATAGGTTCACACAGCCCTGTGAGCATTCAATATAGCCCGAGGACAGCATGACCGTGACATGATTAAGGATTTCTGAACATGTGAATTGGCCATGTCCACGGAAATCACACTCAACCCAAACAATCAGGAGCTCACTCATTAATTTGCTTCTCTGTCCTCTACTAAACCACACGTTGTACGTTCCCAACTGCACCGTGGTCCTATTAGCTCTGCAATTCTGTCCTCCAGCCTCCCTGCCTGCCTCTCAAACTGCTCCATCCCTTTGGAGGTGATCTGTAAAGCCGATCGCTTTGTATAAAGTTTTGGTCAATTATCCTGCCATTCCCTTTTGTGACGTGCCACCAGATTTCTTTTCGATAACGTTCTTGTGAATCGCTTTTGGATGTTTTCCAGCGTTCCCAGTGAGAATCAAACAAAACTGCAGAACATATTCCCATCCTCAATTCCATTTTCAGAGTGAACCTGTTGCCTCCAATAAGTGGTATTCTCCAAAAAGAGTTTCCAAAGAATGATAAGACCGTAAGTACTTGGAGCAGGAGTAGGCCATCAATAAGATCATGGTTGATCTTGTTGTGGGCTCAGCTCCACTTACTCACATGTTCACCATAACCCTTAATTCATTACTGTTCAAAAATCTATCTGTCTTTGCCTTAAAAGCATTCAATGAGATGTCGGTGTTTGGAACGTGTTGCCAGCAGAGGTGGTAGAGGCAGGCACGGTAGATTCATTTAAGATGTGTCTGGATAAATGCATGAGTAGAGGGATACAGATGCTTAGGACTTGACCGACAGGTTTAGACAGTACATTTGGATCGGCTCAGGCTTGGAGGGCCGAAGGGCCTGTTCTGGGCAGTAAATTTTCTTTGTTCTTTGAGATAGCCTCAACTGCAACACTGGACAGGGACTCTTGTGTCGAACATTTGTGGGCGGCACGGTGGTTAGCACTGCTGCTTCACAGCGCCAGAGACCTGGGTTCAATTCCCGATTCAGGTGACTGACTGTGTGGAGTTTGCACGTTCTCCCCGTGTCTGTGTGGATTTCCTCCAGGTGCTCCGGTTTCCTCCCACAGTCCAAAGATGTGCAGGTCAATTGAATTGGCCATGCTAAATTGCCCGTAGTGTTAGGTAAGGGGCAAATGTAGGGGTATGGGTTTCGCGTTGGTGTGGACTTGTTGGGCCGAAGAGCCTGTTTCCACACTGTAAGTAATCTAATCTAATCATTTCATCATCATTAGCTCCAATCTCCCACCCAACCATCCTTCTCTTTTTTTAAAAAATATTTTTATTAAAGACCTTTTTAAATCTTTTACAAAACACCTGTATACAAAAAAAACCCAAAAAACAGAAGAGTAGAGGCAGCACAAGAAAGTCATAACGCAACATTATTATTAATGAACGACCTAATATTCTACCAGAACAAATGTATCTACTTAACTTAAACTAAACTACAAACAAAGTAAATAAAACCCTGCTCTTCATAATGCATTCATGGCATGTGAGTATTACCAGCTAGGTCAAAACTTATTGCCCATTCCTAATTGTTAGGGACAAACCACATTGCTGTGGGTCTGGAGTCACATGTAGGCCAGACCAGTTAATAGTTTCCTCCCTTAAGGAGCATCAGTGAACCAGGTGGGGTTTTATTGACAATCAATAATAGTTTAATGGCCATCACTAGATTCTTAGTTCCACATTCCACATTCTGCCTTGGAAGGGTTCAAACCCAGGTCCCTGGAACAACACCCTGGGTTTCTGGATGAGCAGTCTCACAGCATTATCACTATCATCTTCCTTTAAAGCATTGAAGGTGTGAATGGAGTCAATCTCCATTTCTCTTGTTGGGGCTCTTTGAACAAAATAGAATGTATCTGTAAATGCAAATTCACCCTGTAGACTTACGTGTTTGTGTGCATGTATATGTGTGTGAGGGAGAGAGGGTAATTGTGTGTGTAATATTATTCAATTGAAATCTGCATCTCCATTCCAGGTGTTTAAAGACTTAACAGCCATCTAGATTTGTCTCATACATCACCTCAGTTGTATGACACTTTGATATTTTACTATAAATTCTGTGTCCTATGATCCTGCCCCACTAGCTACCTGATGAAAGAGTATCACTCTGAAAGCTAGTCCTTCCAAATAAACCTGTTGGACTATAACCTGGTGTTGTGTGATTTTTAATTTGTCCACCCTAGTTCAACACCAGCACCTCCAAATCATGGTCAGGAAAGCTACTTCAGAAATGAAACGCTGACTCAGTATGAACCAGTCCTAAATATTTCAACATGTGATGATATCTGGCTGTGTAATCCTGTTGAAATTCAGTCTTACACAAAAGGCTCATACTTCCTGTCACAACAGGTGTCCATTGGATTCACTTACTGAAGAAACTCCATCTGAGGTAGATTAATTTACAGTGTAGCATCCACAGATCAAATATAGATGGGAGACCCTTTGGAAAGAGATAGTGATGGTCTTCCACTTTAAGTAATGATTTGACTGTAACTTCCAATGTGGCAGTGAGCCACATTGGAAGTTACGAGGAATTAAGGGCTACGGGGAGAATGCTGGTAAGTGGAGTTGAAATGCCCATCAGCCATGATTGGATGGCGGAGTGGACTCGATGGGCCGAATGGCCTTACTTCCACTCCTATGTCTTACGGCCTTATGGTCTTATGAGCAGTGCAGACCAGGAGTTGTAGAATCTGTGTGCTTGCTCTGTGATGAGCTAATTGATCTCTTGCAGATCCAACTCGAACTTTGATTTCCATCAGAACTGTCAAAAGTGCACACATTCTTTCTCTTTCAATTACTGTCATTCTGCGTTTTTGTTTGACTGGTTTTGAAAAGCACTTGTTTAAATGATAAAAGTTGGGAAAAAAAAAGTTAGCTGGAGGCAATAATTCACCTTTGTGCCTTCAAGGAAAACAGCAATTTGGAATCTCATGCAGGAGTTTTCTTCTTTGTTCAGTCATTGGTTAGGCGGCTTTCCGAATACTGAGTTCAGTTCTGGTCTCTCTGCTACAGGAAAGATGTTGTGAAACTTGAAAGGGTTCAGAAAAGATCTACAAGGATGTTGCCTGGGTTGCAGGGTTTGAGCTATAGGGTGAGGCTGAATAGGCTGGGGCTGTTTTCCCTGGAGCGTCGGAGGCTGAGGGCTGAGGGCTATAGAGGTTTATAAAATCATAAGGGGCATGGATAGGGTGAATCGTCAAGTATTTTCCCCAGGGGAGTCCAGAACTAGAGGGCATAGGTTTAAGGTGAGAGGGGAAAGATTTAAAAGGGACCTAAGGGACAACTTTTTCACACAGAGGATGGTGCGTGTATGGAATGAACTGCCAGAGGAACTGGTGGAGGCTGGTACAATTGCAACACTTAAAAGGCATCTGGATTGGTATATGAATAGAAAGGGTTTGGAGAGATATGTGCCAAATGCTGGCAAATGGGACTAGATTAATTTAGGAAATCTGGTCAGCATGGACGAGTTGGATGAAGAGTCTGTGTACATCTCAATGGCACTGTGCCTCATCTCTCAAATTTCTTCCGTCTTCTCCTGAAGTGGGTTACCCTTAATCGAATATGGCTATACCTCACCAAAGGTCCAAGCCTTCCAGCATGATTCTGGGTACTAATCTTTAGAAAGCTGACCAATCATGAGAGGTGCATCATAGCTGAGCCCTATCCCATTCTTACCCAATAATAAATGCAACATATTTCTACTTGTATAGTCTTTCATGAGCTTAGATGCCCTAGAGTACCCTACAATCAGTGAAAGTGTAGGTCATGGTTGTAATGTAGCCAGCTGTTCATTCTTAAAGCATATACAAACAGCACTATCATCATGGAGTGCTGGAGTCCATTGCTCGGGAAATAGTAGCAGGATATGTAGAAAATCACAATACAATATGGCAGAGTCAACATGGTTTTGTGAAAGAGATGTTGTGTTTGACAAATGTATCAGAGTTCTTCAAGGATGTAACAAGCAGGTTAGAAAAACAGGTACAGTAAGTGTAATGTTTCTGGATTTCCAAAAGGCATTTGATAATGTGCTATGTAAAAGGTTACTATGTAGGGATGATAAATAGCATGGATAGAGGATTGAATAATGGAGAGAAAACAGAGAATTGTGCCAAATGGATTGGGGAAAACTGCCACAGGGATCAGAGCTGGGTCTTCAATTATTTATGAAGCATACTAATGACTTGGATAAAGGAACTGACTATGTTGTAGCCAAATTTGCTGACGATACAAAGATAAATAGGAAAACAAGTTGTGAGACGAACACATGCAGTCAGCCAAGGAGTAAGAGAAGGGCAAAGGAATTGGCAGCAGAATAGAATGGAAAAGCAGAATATTACTTAAATGAAGGGAGTGTTTGCAGAGCTCAATGGGTAACATATAGGTCTCCCTTGAATTAGTATGCATGTATGATGAGTGATTAGGAAGGCAAATGGATGTTGGGCATCATTGAGAAGTGGACAAAGTATAACAGGTGGGAATTCCTACTGGAACTGGACAGTATATTAGTGAATTACACTATTACACTAGAGTCTTGTGTATGGTTTTATTTTCCTTAGTTAAAGAAGGATATACTTGTGTGAGAAACAGTTTAGAGAAGGTGTATGATAGGCTGATAACTGGAATAAAGCAGTTGTCTTATGAGGAAAACATATACACTTTGGAGTTTACAAAAATGAGAGGTGATCTTATTGAAACAATTGAGACTCTGAGGGGGATTGTTGGGTAGTGCTGTCTGATCATTTCAGCACATTAGACCTCAGCATACTGAGTGGGCATGCCCCGGAGAGCAGGGGTGGAGCATTCCTCAATATGAACTCTTTCCGATTCTTTCAGATGAATACAGGACAGGTAAATGCTGAGAGGATCTGAAGACGTTTCCTGTCATAAGGGAGGGTAGAACTGAGGGGAGTAGTTTAAATAGGCAGGAGTCCCACTGAAGATGGAGATGAGATAGGAATCCTTCTTCGCCAGAGAGGAGTGGTGGCTCAGTTATTAGATAACAAAGCTGAGCTGCATAGATTTTCGATTGACAGGGGAGTCGAGGGTTATTGATGGGAGGGACTGGCAAGAAAGCAAAGGCCACGATTAATCTGCTTATTGTCATTAAATGGTGGAGCAGGCTGGATTAGCTCAAGGGCTACTCCTGCTCTTGTTTCTTATGAGCAATGTGATTATAATTAAATCTGTTTTAAGCTCTGTCTAGGCTATCAAGGAGAAGAGCCTTCGTCTGTGTGTGTGCATATCCATGAGTGTGAGTGTGTCAGTGACTGAACAAGCGACTCTGTGTGTGTGAGTCTGTGTGCCTGTATGTGCGTCTGTGTCTGCGCGTGTGTGTCTCTGTGTGTCTGCTTGTGTGTCTGTGTGTGTCTATGTGTATATATGCATCTGTCTGTGTGTCTGTGTCTGTGCATGTCTGTGTCTGTGTGCCTATGTTTGTATGTGTATGTGTGTGTCTGTGTGTCTGTGTGTGTGTGTGTGTCTGTGTGTATGTATTTGACTGTGTGTGTGTGTGTGTGTCTGTGTCTGTGCCTGTGTGTGTGTGCGTATGTTAGAGAGCGAGTGAAGTGGAGACCCCAGATGACAAGACTGTAGTGCCTCGAAAGTCACCCACCCCTCACCCTCACTTGAGTTAAGTTTGCAAATTGAACCTGGAATTGTTCTGATGTAGTTTTAAGCAGCGTCCTCTCTTCACCCTTCTGTTCATTCTGACATGCTTGAAGTCTGTCACTTATCTCAGACAGAGGTCAATGTCTCAACTGCTCCTACCCCACTGAGGTGAGCCCGGTCAGAAACTTTGGGTCTTGTTGAAGCCTTTTGGAGATGTGTAAATCCTGAGGGCTATAGATAAGCTGAATGGCGGGTTGCTATTCCCTGTGGTGGGTGATTTCAAAAAAAGACAAGATTGGCAACTTGTTTTGCACAGAGAGTGGTTTGTGTGCCAGGGGAAGTGATGGATGCAGATACAGTTATAACATTTAAATGACTTTTGATTATGTTCATGAATAAGAGAGGTTTGGAAGGGTATGGGCCAAGTGCAGGCAGGTGGGACTAGTTTAGTTTGGGATTATGGTTGGCACAAACTGGTTGGACCAAAGGGTCTGTTTCATGGCTGTATAACTCTATGTGTGAACTGGTCTTCTCAGCTGAGCTAACCAGAGTCCATGTGCATGTTGGCAATATTCCGTTAATTCAACAACGCCAGCCCAGACAAACAGGACATTGAGTAAAGAACCTACAAACGGACCCCACCACCAGTGATAAATTTCCCTCCCCACCCCCATCTGCTTTCTGTAAAGACCATTCCTTCCGTGACTCCCTTGTCAGGTCCACGTCCCCCACCAAACCACCCTCCCCTCCGGATCGTCCCCTGCCACCACAGGAATTGTGCACACCTCCCTCCTCACCTCCGTTCAAGCCCCCAAATGAATTTTACCTGCACTTCCTCAGATGGCATTCACTGTATCTGTTGCTCCCAATGTAGTTTCCACTACACTGGAAAGGGCGGCACGGTGGCACAGTGGTTAGCACTGCTGCCTCACAGCGCCAGGGACCTGGGTTCAATTCCTGCCTCAGGCGACTGACTGTGTGGAGTTTGCATGTTCTCCCTGTGTCTGCGTGGGTTTCCTCCGGGTGCTCCGGTTTCCTCCCACAGTCCAAAGATGTGCGGGTCAGGTGAATTGGCCATGCTAAATTGCCTGTAGTGTTAGGTAAGGGGTATATGTAGGGGTATGGGTGGGTTGCGCTTCGGCTGGTCGGTGTGGACTTGTTGGGCCGAAGGGCCTGTTTCCACACTGTAAGTAATCTAATCTACACTGTGGAGACAGGACGTCTAATCGCAGAATGCTTCAGAGAACATCTCCAGGACACCCGCATCAATCAACCCCACTGCTGCCTTGTGGCTGAACATTCAACTCCCCCCTCCCACTCCACCAAGGACATGCAGTTCCTCGGCCTCCTCCATCATGACATCCTAACCATCCAACGCCTGGAGGAAGATCAACTCATCTTCCACGATGGGCCCCTCCAACCACATGGCATCAATGTGGACTCCACCAGTTTCCTCATTTCCCCTCCCACCCCCACTTTATCTCAGTTTCAACCTTCCAGCTCAGCACCGCCCTCATGACCTGTCCTTCCAGTCCATCTTCCTTCCCAGCTATCTGCACCACCCTCCACTCTGACCTATCACCATTACCCCACCTCCAACTACCTATCGCACTCTCAGCCACATTGTCCCCAGCCCCACCCCCTCCTCGTTTATTTCTCCACCCCCTCAGCTCACAAGCCTCATTCCTGATGAAGGGCTCTTGCCCGAAACGTTGACTCTCCTGCTCCTCGGATGCTGCCTTCTCCAGCATCTGCAGACCTCACTTTCTCCTAGAACAGAGAGAGATACTCCACCTCCAGCATCACTGCTCTGTTGATGTTTATGATCTTTGCTGAAAGTCACTCTGCCCTCAAATCCACTCAGCTTTCAGGGAATGAGTAATTTGCCGTGCTTGATGTGAAAAGGTTTATCACACGCTTGGCTTTGGCACAGACAGTACTTGTGTCACTGTGCCCTTCATATGTGCCATCGAGATGCCCTCAGTTCTTTCTGCGATAGAGACTATCCACACACTGCTGACATTAAAAAGAATTAACTTGTTCGCTCCCGACAGACCATTGAAATGTGTAGCAGTTTGCTCATTTATTTGTTATGTACTTCTCCTGTAACTGCTCATTTCCTTTCCTTCAGCAATATCTTCCAAACCCACGGCCACTTCCATCTAGAAGGACAAGGGCAGCAGATACATGGGAACACTACTCCCTGCAAGTTCCCCTCCAAACCATTCACCACCCTGACCTATTCCTTCACTATCGCTGGGTCAAAATCTTAGAATTCCCTCCCTAATGCCATCATGGGTGATCCTACAGCATGTGGACTGCAGCAGTTCAAGAAGGCAGCTCACCACCACCTTCTCAAGAGCAACTTAGGACAGACAATAAATGCTGGCCTCGAATTGTGTGAACAAATTTTAAAAAAAGTTGCATTCTGCTCCTTCTCTCCCCTTTCCCGGGGCTAGGGTCCACAAGCATAGGAATAGTCTGGAGCATGGTAGAAATTTTCACTCTTCATATATGATCCAAGATACTCAGTGATGGTAAACTATTGGACCGTGATGAGCATCACAATCAAGTGTTTGTTTTAACCTCTACACACAGAGTCATAGGGTCATAGAGATGTACAGCAGGGAAACAGACCCTTCAAGTCCAACCCGTCCATGCAGATCAGATATCCCAACCCAATCTAGTCCCACCTGCCAGCACCCGGCCCATATCCCTCCAAACCCTTCCTATTCATATACCCAACCAAATGCCTTTTAAATGTTGCAATTGTACCAGCCTCCACCACTTCCTTTGGCAGCTCATTCCATACACGTATCACCCTCTGTGTGAAAATGTTGCCCCTTAGGTCTCTTTTATATCTTCCCCCCTCACCCTAATTTTATGCCCTCTAATTCTGGACTCCCCAACCCCAGGGAAAAGACTTTGTCTATTTATCCTATCCATGCCCCTCATAATTTTATAAAGCTCTAAGGTCACCCCTCAGCCTCCAACACTCAAGGGAAAACAGCCTATTCTACGTCTTCCTATCGCTCAAATGCTCCAACCCTGGCAACATGCTTGTAATTTTTTTCTGAACCCTTTCAAGTTTCACAACATCCTTTCGATGTTCAGTTCAGCTCGAAGCCAGACCATGTACATGCACATTCTCTAAAAAGGGTTGCTGGTCAGCACTTAGGAGATCCGCAGCTGATTTTCTACCCTGCTAACAAGGTTTTTAGATTAACTGTAGGCAGTCTCTGAGATCAACATAAGCAGGCAACTTGAATTTAGAATAATGAATCACAGGCAGTGAGTTACAGGCAGTAACCAAATCAAAGCAATAGGGAAGATAATATTGGAGTAATGGAAACGCAGGTGTGAGTTACAGATTTGAGTCTGTGGAAGGGTTGTGTGGTTTATATATAGAATAATGGGCACCCAGGAATGAGTTATTGGAACAGGGAAATGAATGAAGTGTTTTTGCTCTTTTGTTGCCCCTGGTCTGGCTGAACTTGTAGAGTCATAGATCGGGGCAGCATGGAAACAGACCCTTTGGTCCTACTCATCCATGCCAACCAGATATTCTAAATTAATCTAGTCCCATTTGGCAGCACTTGGCCCATAACCCTCTAAACCCTTCCTATTCATGTATACATCCCAATATCTTTGAAATGTTGTAATTGTACCAGTCTCCACCACTTCCTGCAGCAGCGCATTCCATACTCGCACTATCCTCTGTGTGAAAATATTGCCCCTGAGGTCCCTCTTAAATCTTTCCCCTCTCACCTGAAACTTATGCCCTCTAGTTTTGGACTCCCCCACCCTGGGGAAAAGACTTTGTCAATTTACCTGATCCGTGCTCCTCATAATTTTATAAACCTTTGTGTTTCAATAAGACCACGTTTCATTCTTCTAAATTCTGATGAAGTTAGACTCAGACTGCTCAGTCTTTCCTCATAAGACAATCACCTTCAATGCAGGTGTCAACCTAGTGAGATGTTTCTGAACTGTTTCCAAAGCAAGTAAGTTCTTCCTTTAAAAAAAAATGGAAACCATTACTGCACTCACTCCTGACACCAATTCCCTATACATGATAACATACCACTTATCCTCCACTCCACTTCCCCTTGCAACTAAGGCCTATTAAACAGGCCTACCTTTCACTGATTATCCTTATTTGCTAACTTCCTTTCCCTGCTTTGGTTATCGTTATAAACTGTCAAACCCCGACTTCTTCCAGCATTGAGGAAAATCCATTGGCCTGAAATATTACTCTGATTCTGAGATTAGATTAGATTCCCTACAGTGTGGAAACAGGCCCTTCGGCCCAACCAGTCCACACTGACCCTCTCTGAAGAGTAACCCACCCATTTCCCCTCTGACTAATGCACCTAACACTATGTGCAATTTAGCATGGCCAATTCATCTGGCCTACACATCTTTGTGACTGTGGGAGGAAACCCACGCAGACACGGGAAGAATGTGCAAACTCTACACAGGCGGTCACCCAAGGCGGGAATCGAACCCAGGCCCCTGGTGCTGTGAGGCAGCAGTGCTAACCACTAAGCTACCGTGCCATCCACAGACACGGCCAGACCCCTGTTGAGTATTGCCAACATTTAAAAATTTTATTTTAGATTCCCAGCATCTGCAGTATTTTAGTTTAATATCCAATCACTTTGTTTTCTCAGCATGAAGTGGCAGTGTGACTAATTACACACAACATATAAACTCTTCTTGTTTCAGTTTCCTGCTGTTTGAGTGACCTTGTCTCACTTACAACTGTTTTGCATGTTGTGCCCTGGTACTTAAACACAGAGTTAATATCTCTGACCCAGACAGGAGTAAATGTGAAGCTAGGATTACTATATGAGCATGCTAACCAGCAATGTTAGGCTTGCAATCCTCGATCATACAGGAAAATACACCCAGATCTTCTCTTGAATTTCAGAAGCAATCGGGGTAAATGAACTCCGTGCCGATCAGTGAAATTATTTATGGGGCATCTCAGTGAGATCGTGTTCCCAGTCATCTCCTCTCACTTAATTACAGCCTCGACCAACAGAGTGGAAAAATCAGCATTTAAATTGTCTTTCTCCATGATTAATTTTGCTGTATGTAAGTAACAAAATCATAGATTTGACAAGCACAGAAACAAAGTATTCAATACATCATAGTTGAGCCAGCTGTTGATAGAGCTGTCTAATTTGTTCCATTACTCTGCTCTTCCTCAAAGTCCTGCACTTTCAACTGCTTCAAGTAAATACCCCATCCCCTTTTTAAAGTCATAATTAATCCTGCTCCCCCCACCCATTGAACAACAGTAAGTGTTCTGTCATGTTTTTTTTAAACAGTGTGGGAATAGGCCCTTCGGCCCAACCAGTCCACACCAACCCTCTGAAAAGTAACTCATTTCCCTCTGAGTAATGCACCTAGCACTATGGTGTATTTAAGCATGGCCAATTCATCTGGCCTGCACATCTTTGGATTGTGGGAGGAAACCACAGCACCCAATGGAAACCCATGCAGATACGGTGAGAATATGCAAACTCCACATAGTCGCCCAAGGCTGGAACTGAACCTGGGACCCAGGTGCTGTGAGGCAGCAGTGCTAACCACTGAGCCACTGTATCTGGTTGAAGTATTGGTACTGGTTCTGAGCCCAAATAAACAATTAGATTATTCTAATTTCAACCTGTTTAGTGAACATGCTCCGTCATAGAGCTATCTAAATGATCTTATTTAGAATAGCAATAACACTGATATCATTGCAGAATAACTTGCCACTGATATCATTATGGAATACTTGACAATTTAACCAGTTATGTCATAACAGAAGCCACCTTATCACTAAGCAATTGCTATCATAACAAAACACTCCCAAGTTAAATGTTTATTGTGTTAAATAATTGATGTCATATTCCTTGTCACAAAACCAGTCATGCCTTAATTGGAGATCCTTTATGAATAAGTACTGTAAACTTCATACTTTTAAGATTTTTATGGCTAAACGAATGAAACCATAAAGGTTCATTGTTTGACTTTCTACTGATCGGAATGGCTGGAATATTTTGACCTGTGAATTTGAATTTAGGTTGGTTCCTTTTCATCTCATTAATGAACCAAGTGGCCATTTAAATGTCAGCTAGTCAGCCTGATTCAAGATACTCCCACAATCATCTTCTCTGTGGTCCTCACCTTGGGGAGATCGATGGAATTTCCAGACTTGACCATTCTAATATGGCTAAACACATTCTGGAGAGGAGGAAGAGAAACATTTGCAGAAATTAAGTCATGGAATAGAATAACAATTTTGAATCAATGCTCTGGTTAAAATGGGGGGCACGGTGGCTCTATTGCTGCCTCACAGTGCCAGGGACTGGAGTTCAAATCCATCCTCAGGTGGCTGTGTGGAGTTTGCACGTTCTCCCTGTGTCTGCGTGGGTTTCCTCTGGGTGCTCTAGTTTCCTTCCACAGTCCAAAGATGTGTAGGTTAGGTGCATTTGCCATGCTGACTTGCTCATAGGGACCAGGGATGTGCAGGTTAGGTAGATTAGCCATGGGAAATGCAAGGTTACAGGGATGGGGGTGGTTCTGGGTGCAATGCTCTTCAGAGGGTCAGTGTGGCCTCAATGAGCCAAATGGTCTGATTCCACACTGTAGGGATTCTATGTTACCCACAGAATCATTCTTTTGTGACTTCAGCCTGTACAAAGTGTTCAGTAATCAATGAACTGTCACGTAAGGATTGGAGCAACCAATTTGTGAAGAGCAAGACCCCCACTCAGTAATGAGAGGGATGAATGTTAGGCATTTATATATTTATATCAATACCAGGGCAAGTGTGCAATACTCTTTTGAATGTTTTTGATTTGTCTAAGAAGACAGATGAGATCTTGGTTTAGCATTTGATCTGAAAAATAGGACCCCTGATGGTGCAACACTTCCTCATTCCCAACATAAAGTGTTGTCTGTATTATGAATTTAAGGGGGTTACTTTAACCCAGTGAAGCTGATGGCATGGAGCGACCTATGTTCTTACTCTCTGCTGAAAGTGCTTTCCACTGAAGGCAAGGAAGGTCAAATCTGATGGGTCGTGAAATGGCTGTCTGATCTGATTAGCTTAGAGTGCAGTGCGAACCCTTACCTTTCTGACTCAAAGATGATGGAGAGCCTAACTCACTGAGCCAAGATAACCTTGTGATATCTAACCTCATTCAACTGAAATACTGATCCTCTTCTGAAGAAGCATCTAACCTGACACCAGCAATCATAATTATTGTTATTCAGCAACACTGAGGGCGTCGTGTGAGTGCGGACGTGCTCTAAGATTGTGGGCGGCACGGTGGCACAGTGGTCAGCACTGCTGCCTCACAGCGCCAGAGACCAGGGTTCAATTCCCGACTCAAGCGACTGACTGTGTGGAGTTTGCACATTCTCCCCCCCACAGTCCAAAGATGTGCAGGTCAATTGAATTGGCCATGCTAAATTGCCCGTAGTGTTAGGTAAAAGGGGTAAATCTAGGGGAATGGATGGGTTGCACTTCGGTGGGTCGGTGTGGACTTGTTGGGCCGAAGGGCCTGTTTCCACTCTGTAAGTAACCTAATAATCCATTCCTGTTGTAAGCCACCCCTATGTTATCAAATGGCAGTGCCCTGATCAGTGAAGTATCACTCTGTAGACTTTGAGACCTAAGTTTAGGTCCCTCTCACTGGATCTCATGACTGCCCAAGGTGGAAGAGATGAGGAAGCTCACAGTCTCCAGGAGCCAGTTTGCAAGGAGATTTTGCATAAGTTGCAGAATAAAGATGTTTGAAACAGTTCATTGGGGTGTGAGTGCTGACTGAGAAAAACAACCAACATTGGCCAAACAGAATAGTCGCAAGGGCAGCAGAAGTGGAAGCTGAGAAAGGGTTTGTATTGTGTCACATTGTATTTCTGGGAGGGGCTGAGGAAGTGGGGGAGACAGGGCCCAAAAGCACTGGGGCTGAGGTTTGATATTTCAGCACGATACGGAGAACGAGAAGTATGACAAGGAATCTAACATTGGCTGACCTGGTAAGAACATTACATTTCATCTTTAGTTGGAGGCAGTTGCTGGGAGCTAAGCTGCTGGCATTGACCTGTAACCCTGTGTACGATGTACGTGTAAATAAAGAGTAGCTTAGTGACAGGATTCCAGCCTCCTTGAAATTATCTCAACAAGAAACGCTGTTCACTTCCTCATGTCACCTTTGGCAGAACCTTCATCTTCTGGAAATTCTATCAAAACTCTTTGTGATTTTCAAATCCTCTGTGAATGTCCCCCCTCACCTTCTCTGCTGTCAGGAGATCAACACCAGCTTCTTTTGTCTCGCCACATTAGCTAATTAGTGCTGGCAGCTCGTCACTTGCACTTAAGTGAAGCCTGACAACTGAGATTGATCAAGCCTCCTGCTGGTGTCACTGAGTCCGGGGTGGAGTGGAACTGATACAGCCCATCACCCAATTGACCTGCAACAGAGGTGAAAATTAACGAGAGGGCAGCACTCAGAAAGGTGCCCTCTTAGAGCACAGTATACTGCAGTCTTTGACCTGAGAAACACCAGGAAATTGTGCCCATCTGAAACAGACTTCAGATCTCAATTGCCCTTCAATGCTTACTGCCTTACAGTGCCACAGCATATGTTCATTACTGTATAACATCCTTAAAGTGACAGACCCAGCTTCAACTAGCCTTAGTCCCAGATTACCAAGAATCAGGGTGAGTATGTGGGGTTCAGCTATAGATCAGCCAAAATGTAATTAAATGGAAATACAGGAGCAGGGGGAGGCATGTAGCACCTTCAGCCTGTTCCAACATTCAGCAAGACCATGGTTGTTCTACATCCTAATTGTATAAACCCACCTTTGTCTAATATCCCTTCATCCCTTTGGTTGTAATAATCTATTAATCTCAGGCTTCAAATTAACAACTGATATTAAAGAGATTTATTAAAGAGAGCTCCAAATGTCTTTATGTATTGAAGTGTTTCCTAATGTCACGAAACCGTTATGCAAAATACTGCTGGCTGATAGAAACAGTTTCACTATCAATCCTATCTATTTTTAACATCTTGGAAACATTGACCAATCAACTCCTTACCTTCTAAATTCGGGGAAACACAACGCTACACGTTCTGAGAAAATCTACATAACAATGGCCTATTCTTTCTGCTTGACAGAAATTATCTCTGTCATGGCAAAAATGGCATTAGAGGCCAAAACTTTGGAATTCTTGCCTCTGAATACAGCACTTCCCAATTTCAGGTGGGGGTGAGTAGATTCAGACTGAGTTATACCCATTCACATTTCTGGAGTTAGCTGGTCATTTACATCATCAGCTGCCTCTCCTGAAGTGGGATATTGAAATTCCTGTAGTGTGCATCCTGGACTTACGAAGAGCAGCTCTGAATATTGTATATTCACTGGGATAGCCAGGGTACCCCTTTGGAAAAGTAAAGTACACCTTCTAATATGGTCTTTGTGGTGAAGGGAAATCAGGTGTCCTTGGGGAGGGGGGAGGTGTGGTGAAGGGGGAACAGGTGCTTTTGTTTTAGGTGTCTGATACTTGTTGGTATCATTACAAGTAGAGTGGAATGTACCTACAAATGCATTAACCCATTGGAATGTCAAGCTGACAAAGAACTTCTAAAGAGCTGTCAAAGAACTGTCAAGGTGTCAAAAGTTTCAAAACCTTGTCAAATGTGAAAGGGACTTGTCAGGGCTGTCAAGGCATATAAACCTCCAAGCCTTTCCATCTTTGAAAAAAAAGTGTGGAGAGTTACAAAAGCATGGTTGCTTTCCATTTTGCCTGTCTTTTGCCATTATCTTGAGAATTTCCATTACTAGATGACTGCAGCAAGATCAACTTCACAAGGATCTATTATCTGAGTGAGGTGCCTTCCATTTTACAGTTTGATTGATAGACACAAATGGTTTTTGATTCTTGTATATAGGACTTTGAATGTCAATGCTTGTTGCAAGAATATTTTGTTTAAAGTTTTTATTTAAGTAAAGGATTTAAATGTGGTAAATGTGTTTGATGAATCAGTGTTTTTTTTTGTCAGCTCTGTATGGCTGCCATTGGAGACATTAGGTAATTTGGCATGGGATATGAAAGGTCCATTTGTAGTAGGTGAAGGGGTATGGTTTAGCACGAGTTGCCACTTTTGGCATAAGGGTTATAAAAGACAATGGTCAATACAGTATTGCAGTTATGAGGTAACATGCGAGAGAGTAGAAGGGTATAGGGGTTAGCAAGAGTGTGGAGTGTGTTTGGGAGGGAGGAGATATTAGAAATCAGGACTGGAGGGAAGATTTTGGTTTCATCAGGTTTTTTCGGGTAATCTTCTAGTTAGTACCAGTGCATACAGGCAGATCCTGTGTCCAACCTCCACCCACAGTCAGCAGCTTCCACTCTGAGGTTACCTAGTCTGCTCCCAGGGCACCCTAAATCCAACCTCCCAGGAAATTTGTTGTCAGGTGGAGCCAGGAAATATTCCACGTTTGTGATCCTGACCTAGTCAGGATCAATCTGTCATGGACAATATAGTCCTTCCTGAATGTAGCACTTGGAGTTGTTCATGGTACTCCATGTATCAACATACTAGGGGTCTGCTTGGCGGAAACATGACTTTTATTCCCTTGTTGTCTAGTCTTGAAGATAATAAAGACCATCATTCCATTAATCTGTTAGAGGAACAGGCTTAAGAACAGGCTTAATAGCCTAATCTTGTTCCTACATTCAAGTATATGGAGGGCAACCTTAACTAGAAAAACAAATTCATTTTAATATTTTCGTCTTTATCAACAGATGCATATTTCTTACTAATCAATGCATTATATAATGTGCAACTGTATATTTAAGTAAAAACACAATTCCTCTGCAAATGAAAAACGTAGGAATAAAATGATGAGTGTTCATTTGGTGTCTGTTTCTTTCTATTAATGATCCTCTTCATCATCATCACTTTCCTTGAATAATCCCAGTCTCTGGAAGCATTGAACAATATTGGCCAAGAAGAAGCTTGTTGTAATGGCAGTGATGGAGACACAAACTCCAGAGAAAAAGATAATCAAGTAGTCTGTCAGAGTCAGTGAGAACTCGCACTCTGTGAAACTGTTGTCGGATAACTCGTTGAGTGTAATCTTCCTCATATCCCTGGGCAAGGAACATTGGATTGCATCAAAGCCTTGAAGAAATGAATATAGATATTGTTTATACAGCAAGCAAAATGTCAGCAACTCATCAAATCTGCCCTCAATCCCTTGTGTCCCGAGAATTGCCCAGGGAGTGTATCTGAGCCCACCCACTCCCTGGCTCCTGACTCTCCCACACCAGAAGTTCACTAACAGCCCTCATTTCTAATATCTCCTCCCTCCCAAACACACTAACTTTATTACTGTGTCAATAACAAAGCTCAAAACTCCCACCTTCATGGCTTCTTGAGAACAGGAAATTTGGACCTGATCCAAAAGATAGCAAATTGGCACTTGTGACTTTTACGTTTCCAAGTATGTGTGAAACCATCTCAGAGAAGGATAGAATGGGGGATGGTTCACCCACTCTCATCTTACTGCATTAATACTCAGGAGAAAGTGAGGACTGCAGATGCTGGAGATCAGAGTCTAAACGTGTGGTGCTGGAAAAGCTTAGCAGGTCAGGCAGCATCTGAGGAGCAGGAGAATCGATGATTTGGGCATAAGTCTTTCGCCAGGAATGTGTGGAGAGAGGGGGGCTGAGAAATTTATAGGAAGGGAGAGTGCGCCTGGGAGGAAGGTAGCTTGGAAGGCGATAGATAGATGCAGGTGGGGGCTGATGGCAGTAGGTTAGAGCGGAGGGTAGAGAAGATAAGTGGGAAGGAAGATGGACAGGTAGGACAGTTCAAGAGGGTGGTGCCGAGTTGGATCTTGGATGAGGTGAGTGGATGGGAGATGAAACTGGTGAAATTGATGTTGATAGTATGTGGGTCAAGAGTCCCATGGCTGAAGATGAAGTGTTCTTCCTCCAGACATCGGGTGACTTGGATTTGGTGGTGGAGCAGGGCCAGGACTTGCATGTCCTTGGTGGAGCGGGAGAGGGGGTTGAAGTGGACAGCCACAGGGCATTAGGGTTGTTGGGTGCGCGTGTCCCAGAGATGTTCCCTGAAACATTCCACGTGTAGACGTCTTGTCTCCCCAATATAGAGGAGACCACATCAAGAGCAACCAACACAGATGATGAGATGTTTAGATGTGCTGGAAAATCTTTGTTGGATGGGGCCTTGGACGGAGGTGAGGGATGGAGGTGTGGGCGCTGTTTTTACACCTCCTGCAGCAACAAGGGAAGGTGTCGGGAGTGGAGGGTGGGTTGGTGGGGGTGGGGGATGGGGGTGTGGACCTAACGGTGTCGTGGAAGGAATGGTCTCTGTGGAATGCAGATAGGGGTGGGGAGGGTCTGACTGTAGATGGCAGAAATGGCAGAGGATGATGTGCTGTATCTGGAGATTGGTTTGGTGGAAGGTAAGGACCAGGGGAATTCTATCCTCGTTGTGGTTGGAGGGGTGGGGTTCAAGGGCGGAGGTGTGGGAAGTGGAGGGCATTGTTGACCATGTGGGAGGGGAAATTACGGCCACTGAAATAGGAGGCCATCTGGGAAGTTCTGGAGTGGAATTGCTCCTCCTGGGAGCAAATACGGCGGAGGAATTGGGAGTGAGGAATAGTGTTTTTACAGCAAGGGTGTGGGCAGAGGTGGGTTTGAAGTAGATGTCCGTGTAGAGTCAGTCACCGGAAATGGAGACAGGGAGGTCCAGGAAGGGGAGGGGGATATTTCCTCATGAAGGCTCATAAAGGTAGTAAGTTTGATTTGTATCCGAGCCCTTCTCCATTGTCTTGGGTCTATAAAGACAGGTCTGGGCAGTTTTCTACAATCTTTCATTGCTCAATGCTAGTAACATGTCACTGTGTATATTACTCAAATCAGGGAACCCTGCACAATAGACGTTTCATCCTAACAAGTCCACACCGACCCACCAAAGAGTATCCCACCCAGACCCATTACCCAGAATATTCCTTATTTAACCCTGATTAATGTACCTAACCTACATATCCCTGAAAACAATATGGGCAATTTTAGCATGGCCAATTCACTTGATCCGTACATCTTTGGATTGTGGGAGGAAACCAGAGCACCCAGAGGAATCCCACACAGACACGGGGAGAATATGCAAACTCCATACAGACCGTTGCCCGAGGCTGGAATTGAACCCAAGTCCCTAGCGCTGTGAGGCTGCAGTGCTAACCACTGAGTTACCGTGCTGCCCATGGGAGGTACCTCTCTCTCACATCAATTGCATTACATCATCATTAAAGTGATCAGAAAGTTAATTCTCTGAGTAAATATTTACATTTGCTAATTTAATTGTTTATGGAGCATATTAAAAAAATGAGGAAGTTAAGTGGAAAATGTGGGACAGGGTACTGGGAAAATCTTTCTCAATTGCACCTGTATCTGAAGAGGTTAAAGGCATCGCTTCAGTGAAAGCTGATCTGCCAACAAGTGTTGATTGACTCTTAACTGAGTCTAATTCTGACATTTTCCAATGTGAACACACAAAGTGTCAGGTTAGGAGAATCACATTCAATGGAAAAACAAACCAGTGCATTGTTCCCACCATCAGATACTCTAAACACCTGGACATGGCAACAGGATAGAAGCTTTTTTCATTCAGTAACTAAAGAAAAGAACAAAGAACAATACAGCACAGGAATAGGTCCTTCGGCCCATCAAGACAGTGCTGACCCATGATACCTTTCTCAACAAAAAGCTTTTTGCCTCCACACGCTCCATATCTCTCTATTCCGTGCCTATTCATATATCTGTCAAGATGCCTCTGAAACATTGACATTGATTCCACCTCCATCACCTCCTCTGGCAGCATACTCTGGGCACTTACCACCCTCTGGGCAAAACACTTGCCTCTCACATCTCCTTTAAACTTACTCTCTTTTACCTTAAACCTATGCCCCCTAGTAATTGGCTTTTTCACCCTGGGAAAAAGACTCTCCATCTATCCATGCCTCTCATAATTTTGTAAAATTCTATTAGTTATCACCCTTCAAGTGAAAACCAACCAAGTTTGTCAAAGCTCTCCTCATAGCTAATACCCTCCAAGTCAGACAACATCCTAGTAAGTTGTTTATGTAGCTTCCACATTCTTCTTGTACTATGGTCACCAGAATTGTACACAATGGAGGAAGAAGAATCAACTGGTGGTGAACGCTACCACACCTCAGGTGAGGGGAGAGGGAGGTTCCTTCCCAGTACTCTCAGCCAATGCAGGAATTGAACCCAAGCTGTTGGGATTGTTCTGTATCACAGGCCAACCACACATCCAATGTTGCTAACCAGCCCCCTTTGCCCAATCAGTAGGCATTACATGTGACCCAACCCCCCCACTCCCACCATGACCAAGCAGCTGAGGGATGTTTATTTTCTAAACATCACACAAGAGAATGGTTACTTGGGGCACATTTGACATGAGCGAAGGCAAAAGGCTAAAGCAATTAACATTGGGTCCAGCATCAAATTGCTGCAGGGCGGCCATTAGAATCATGGGAGTGCTCGCTCCTGACCATTTTTCAGAGACAGCGGGCTCTGTAAAATCCTCCATACATGAGGGGCTGCCTCCTGAAATTGTGCCTGTCCAGTCTAGGTCTAAATTTCAGGTATATTGGACGTGGTTGACATTCCAGCACCAGCCACCAGCATCTCTGGCTTCTAATTGGCCTAAAGTTCTCAGCAGGGGGTTAGCTCTGCAGCACACTTCCCCCTTCCCTACTCCACTCCCCCCAACCCGCATCCCTCACAAGCGTCAAGGACGGCCTCTCTATTGCTTGATTGGATTGTTGTTCTGGAAGGTCTTCCCCAAAGGCAGCAATGTGAGTCTCTCAACAGTTTCCCAGATGGCAGCTCACTCTGTCACCTCCACAAGATCCCACCTGATTGTTTCAATGTGGTTCTGATTGGCCTCTCACCTTCTTGAGCTCTTACAGTACTCTGCAGCTTCTAACTTAGAGCTAGTCCCAGAGGTCCCTCATCCCTGTGCTCACTGACCTACAGGCTCCCTGCCTGGTAAAGTCCCGATTTTAAAATTGTCACTCTCATTCTAAAGGCTCTCCACTGTCCCACCTGTCACTATCATTGCAACCTCCTCCAGCCCTGCAACATCCCGGAGGCACCTACAATCATTCAGTTACAGCCACCTGAACATCCTTGATCTTAATTGCTCAAACAGTAATGGCCATGTCTTCAGCTCCCAGAACACTAACATCTGGGGTTCTGCCTTTCTCTTTCTTTAACGACACCTGAAGACCACCTAATGGCGCTTTTGGTCACTGGTCCTAATAACTTCTTAAATGACTTAGAGTCAAAATTTGTTTTACAGTACTTCTGAGACGCCTTGGAATGCTTTATTCTATTAAATACTCCACATAATTGCAAGTTGTAGTTTTGATGTGTTTATTTTAAAGAGTGTGTCTTAAATTGGAAATCCTCATGTCCCCAGGACTGACACTCTTCTTCACCTTGATCAACGCAAAATGGTAATGATAAAGTCATTTATCTCCTTATTGATTATCCTGTTAGAATGTGTATACCCTTGTGGACTCTCATCCAGTTAATTGACTCTCATTTCACTCATCCAAGCATCAATCCATTAACTGCTCCACTAAATGTTGCTGTTTAATGTCTCATTATTCATTCACGTCATTGTCTAGACAAGATAAATGTTCTCTTGCATCCATTACTGTGCTTTGTTTTTGAAAATATTAAATGACAGTCCACACATTTTCTACTGTTACCTTTCTTTTTTTCCCTGGAGCTACATATAGTGTGTGGGTGCTTGCAAAGTGCTGAGCATGGGTCCACTCAGGATGTCAGCTGTTCAGAAAGGTAAGTCACTGGGCCACACAGGACAGAGTGTGGGGTTTGCTCCCGTGCTGATTTGAGTTGACTTGTCTCATTCAAGACAGCAGCAAGACCACTTCAGAGGGTCTCAGTGTCCTCGGACTTCTCCTCAAAAATATAGATGGTGAGCACTGGCTGGATTGAATTACGGTGACTCCTTTGATTTCTGCCTGCACTTGGGGGCTGCAATTAGTCTTTGATCAAAGTGCTGGTGAGCCCCTTGTATATTTAAGCTGATCCTCCTTTCCAGTGAATTCAGGAACTGTGTAAGCTGGGTGACTCATTCACTAAAAACCTGGTTTGGAAAACACACACCACCCTTCACCCCAACTCTCTCTTCTAATTCTGGAGTTCCTTCATTAATAACCATTAACAAATTCCTTTCACTCTTTCACAATAAGAAGACTGCAATCCGTAAAGTGTTATTTTAGGAACTGCTCCAATTTTAGCCCATCTCAGAACATCCAAAATGTAAGCATGGGATGGAATCTGAAGCCCTCCCTTTGAGACAGGTTTTGGTAGGGGTATTTAATTAGGTGGGGGAAGGGGGTTTGGGTGATGACCCTGCTACCTCCCCTCCTCTGCCTTGATTTAATCTAAGGGATGACTCAGGGCCAGCCTTCTCCCTGTCAATTTAGCATCCCAAGAGACCAATGAATGTAACATTCACACCACGCAACTGCCTGGCATTGACCATCTCCAAGAAGAGACAATCTAAGTGTTACCCCTTGACATTCAGTGGTATTACCATCAGTGAATCCCCCACTATCAACATCCTGGGGGTTACCATTGACCAGTAACTGAACTGGACTCACTATATAAACACAGTGGCTGCAAGAGCAGGTCAGAGGCTATGGAAGTTGCAGTGAGTAACTCACCTCCCTTACCCACCAAAGCCTGTCCACCATCTACAGGGCTCAAGTTGAGGACTGTGATTAAAAACCCCCACCTCCTTCGATGCATGCAGCTTCAATAACACTCAGGGGGCTTGACACCATCCAGGGCAAAGCAGCCCGCTTGATTGCCTCCACATTCACAAACATCCTTTTCAACTCCCACTGGGGTTCAGTAGCAGCAACGTGTACTATCTGCAAGATGTATTGCAGAAATTTACCAAGGCTGCTCACACAGCACCTTCCAGACCTATTTCCACTTCCACCTCAAAGGACAATGGCGGCATGTCCATGGGAACACCACTATCTGCAAGTTCCCCTCCAAGTCACTCACCATCCTGACCTGAAAATATTCTGTCGTTCCTTCAGTGTCATTGGTTCAAAATTCTGGAATTCCCTCCCTAAGGGCATTGTGGGTCAACCCACAGCAGGTGGACTGCAGTAGTTCGAGAAAACAGCTCACCACCACCTTCTCAAAGGCAAATAGGAATGGATAATAAATGCTGGCCCAGCTAGCAATGGTGTGAGTGGACCAAACACATACCAAGGGACTCATTCCACTATTTAGCCAATGGTGGGTGGGTGTCTCACTGTGTGAGAAGCTGGAAACTTGCTGGTGTATAGGGCTATCTTGGCCAAATGTCTAATCTTTGCATATGTGTCTAGGCCGTGAACATCAACAGGGTGGTCACCTGGGGACTGCATGACATTTCGCTTGATCCTGTTCTTGCTCCATACCCCCACACACAATCACTTTCCGGCTGATCACTAGTTAACAATCAGGAACAAGAACTCTGGCTGATTTCCTGAATCCAATAAAGCTGATAGCAACCCTCCTGCCTCACATGGATGCCTCACTGCGCACTAGCATTTTACCCTCCCCCTGAGAAGGGTGAATGGGGGAAAGAATAGCCATGTTAACATACATGTGCACTGCCACTATAGTTGGTAAAGAGCAAGAACGAGGGGGAAAATGGTAACACCAGATTAACACCCTAGAACTCCAACTCATTTGTAAAAGCCCTTCCATGGGATGTAGGTGTCATTGACAAGGCCAGCATTTGTTGTCCATCCCTAATTGCCCTTGAACTGAATGGCTCTCCAGACCTTTTCAGAGGGCATGTAAGGGTAAAGCACATTGGTGTGGATTTGGAGTCACACATAGGACAGAACAGGTAAGGATGGCAGATTTTGTTCCCTCAAAGGACATCAGTGACCGGATATTTGTGACAATGGATCATAGTTTGATGGCTACTTTTACTGAGACTCATAATTCTTGATTTATTGACTGAAATTAATTTCCACTGCCTTTTTCTGGATTACTAGTCCAATAGCATTCCCATGACTGCACTTTGACCAGAAATATTATCCAAATCCTGTAAAGCATTCGGTTTTAACCCTGTGCCTTCAAAGTACCTGGACAAGCCTGTAGAAGCCCTTTATCTTGGTGCCCCCGGCAGTATTGGAGACCTGGGCATTTATTTCCCGAAATGGGTTGAAGGACTGGGTCAGAAAGTTCAGGGTAAGCCAATGGCCACATTGTTCAGTTGGCTGAATGTGTGTTGCAGTTAAACAGGAACCCGGTTCAAAGCATGAAGCTGCTGAGATACATTTCCGTGTGCAGAAAGCTGCAGAATCAAGATTGTGGTGCTGGAAAAGCACAGCAGGTCAAGCAGCATCCGATGAGCAGGAGAATCAACATTTCAGGCATAAGCCCTTCATTCCTGATAAAGGGCTTTTGCCCGAAACATCGATTCTCCTGCTCCTCGGATGCTGCCTGACCTGCTGTGCTTTTCCAGCACCACACTCTCAACTCTAATCTCCAGCATCTGCAGTCCTCACTTTTTGCCTAGAAAGCTATAGAGACAAGTCACTGAGTATATTAAAGACAGAGATAGACAGGTTCTTAATCAATAAAGAGATCACGGGTTACGGGGAGAAGGCAGGAGAATGGGGTTGAGAAATATACCAGCCATGATCGAATGGTGGAGCAGATTCAATGGACCAGACGACCTGATTCTGCTCCTTTATCTTATTGTCTTACTGAAACTGGTCAAGTGCCTGAAGCCATTCTGTGAATTTTGCCAGTAAGAACAAGCAGGCTAGGTAGCTCTAGGAAGTACCACAGTTGAATCTGACCATGTCCTCACTCGAAGTACATGTATGTACACATATACACACACACAAACAGAGACATACACACACGCATATATGCATGCACTCATGTGGTCATCATGAACCCTGGTTACCACCCATGTGCCCTCACCGCCTTTCAAACCAAAGGTGCTGAGTCCAAAATAAATAACCCTATGCCCACTCTTGTCTCCAAATTAGGTAGCGCAGCAAGAGAATTGAGACCTAACCTTCCACTGAGCCAGTGAACCTTGTACTGCAACCAAACCATCTGGGAATCTCCAAATAACATATCAGGAACTCAGATAGGTGAAGTGAATGGCAGGTCAGATTTGTCTCCTTAACCCTCACCTAGCTAAAACAGGTGGACACAGGTGACATTGCCTTCAATATTCAATAAGCATTTAATACTAACCTGATTTTCCCCAGAACCTCTAGTGAATTCCCAACCTCTAACGGTTTAGTGAATATTAGTTCATTAAGATTGATTTTTTTTTAGTTATACTGCTGATCCCAATGTTGCTGATGGGGACGTCTATGAATTGATGTTTCTGTAGGTAGTCTTCAACTTACAAGGATTTAGAGTCATAGAGTCATAGAGATGTACAACATGAAAACAGACCCTTCGGTCCAACCCGTCCATGCCGACCAGATATCCCGACCCAATCTAGTGCCACCTGCCAGCACCCGGTGCATATCCCTCCAAACCCTTCCTATTCATATACCCATCCAGATGCCTCTTAAATGTTGCAATTGTACCAGCCTCCACCACTTCCTCTGGCTGCTCATTCCACACACGTACCACCCTCTGCGTGAAAACGTTGCCCCTTTGATCCCTTTCAAATTTTTCCCCTGTCACCCTAAACCTATGCCCTCTAGTTCTGGACTCACCCACCCCAGGGAAAAGATCTTATCTGTTTATCCTATCCATGCCCCTCATGATTTTATAAGCCTCTATAAGGTCACCCCTCAGCCTCGGACGCTCCAGGGAAAACAGCTATTCAGCCTCTCCCTGTAGCTCAAATCCTCCAACCCTGGCAACATCCTTGTACTCATTTGATATTCTGGCAAACTTGAATATTTAGAGGGCTGTCTATGAGAATAGTGCAGTTTCAATTAACACAATGATTTTCAGGAATTTAACTGTCAGGTTAATCAAGGACTATCTATAATTGTTAAACTCCTTCCAATGGACTTGTGGAATGCAGCATGCGTTCTCATTTGCGCCTTCTTGTTCCAGGGGGAACTAAAGGGCATCTATTTCACAGAGGGTGGTGAACTCGGCCTGGACAATCACAAAGGCCAACCTCCCATCTACAGAATCCATCAACCAGGCTCCATGTCAAGGAAAGGCTGCCAGCCTTCTCAAAGATCCATCCCACCCTGGCAATGTTTTTCTACAACCTCGAACATCAGGGAGAAGGTACAGAAGCCTGAACACACACACGTTTCAAAACAGCTTCAACCCAACTGTGTTAGAATACTGAATGGACTCACAAACTCTTAACATTCACCTGTACTTGTATTGTTGTTTTTCCCACTGTTTACCTATTATTTACTATCTATGCTACTTAACTCTGTCATCTGCCTGTATTGCTCACAAGACAAAGCTTTTCACTGTGCCTCAGTACACGTGACAATAAATTCAATTCAAATTCAAGTTCTAATTCATCCTAAGCTAAGGACCCTACCTGTCCAGTGAGTGTGACCTCTGCCTTCTGAGAGATAGGTTTAAAACCTATCCTGCCTTAATGTGACTGAGGCAGGTGGGAACCGAACTCAGAGCCCCTGGCCCAGGAATAAAACGTGAAGTCAATATAGTCCCACTCTCTCATCAGAGATAGATGACTTTAAACTGAGCGTCACTATACCTCAGGCAGGTGTCAAGGGTGAGAATGTTGACCCTTCGTGGGTGACCTCAGCTGGGCTGGGAATTGAACCTGCGCAGTTGGCATCACAAACCAGCCTTCCAGCCAACTGAGCTAACTGACCCCCAGGGAGAGAGGAAAAGACATTGAGCCACAAAGTGGCCTTCCTTGCCCTGTTGTACAGATGGGGCACTATAATGAAATAAGTTGAACAGAAACTTACATCAGGAAGTGGAAATGTACAACATTGAAGTAACGTGGTCTGGGGTTTTTTAGACTACTTACAGTGTGGAAACAGGCCCTTCAGCCCAACAAGTCCACACCAACCCTCCGAACGGCAACCCATCCATTTACCCCTTCACCTAACACTACAGGCAATTTAGCATGGCCAATTCACCAAACCTGCACATTTTTTTTGGACTGAGGGAGGAAACCAGAGCACCCGGAGGAAACCCACACAGACACGGGGAGAATGTGCAAACTCCACACAGACAATTGCCCAAAGTGGGAACTGAACTGGGTTTCTGGTGCTGTGAGGCAGCAGTGCTAACCACTGAGCCACCATGCCAGGTGATGATGCACTCCAGCCCCTGCGGTACCCACTGGTCTCGAAAGGTCTTTACCGGGCCAGTGAACTTTCCAGGGACACCTGAGCACAGACATAACCATGAAAGAGGGGCAGACGGTCAGATACAGTGACCCCCTCCACTACCCACTACCTAGCCCAGGAGCAGAGGCAGGAGAAGACCCTCTGCCCTGTCCAAGCACATGTGCATGGGCTGCCGGTAGATCAGGAGCCTGGGGCTGGTATCTAGGCGAAAGTGAGGACTGCAGATGCTGGAGATTAGAGTCAAGATCAAAGTGGTGCTGGAAAAGCACAGCAGGTCAGGCAGCATCCGAGGAGCAGGAAAACCGATGTTTCGGGCAAAAGCCTTTCATTAGGAACCTTGGGGCTGGTATCGACCCTGATCTAACCTCAAACAAAAAAAAATGCTCCAGCCTTGTGATCCAGGAAGGGTGCATTTCCAGTGGATTCCTACTTCCTTGCTTTGGACCATGGGCATTCCTGGGAAGGAGGGAGGTGCACCTGGGGGAAGGGGACAGTCAGATGGCACTCACCGGTGGCGAGGATTTCAGCGTTCGCCCTGAGCCACAGGAAGAGCTGGGCGAAGGTGCAATTGCAGAGCCAGGGGTTGCCCTCCAGGCGGACGGTGCGGAGGGAGGGGAGGGAGCGGAGGGTGGCCACACTCAGGGCCTCTAGCGCGTTGTCGTTCAGCTCCAGCACCTGCAGCAGGTTGAGGTGGAGGAAGGCTCCGTCTTCGACCTTCCTCAGGCGGGGGTTGTGGCCCAGGCGCAGCATGATGAGGCGCTGCGCCGAGCTGAACGCTCCCGGCGCTAGCTGAGCGAAGTTGTTGTAGCTGAGGTCCAGGTAGATGAGGTTGGTGCTGCTGAAGGTGCCCTGGGCGATACTCGACAGCGAGTTGTTGCTGAGGTCCAGGTAGACCAGGTCCCGGTGATACATGAAGAAGTCGGTGGGGATCTCCCGGATCCGGTTGTTGCTCATCAGGATCTTCCTGATCACCAGCGGGAAGGCGCCTCCTGGAAGCTCCGAGAGTCCCAGGTCCCTGCAGTCTATGGTGTGGCTATCCCTGCAAACACAGCCCCCTGGGCATCCCCTGACCACGGGCAAACACAGCAAGAGGAGGGGCAGCAGGTACAAAGCAAGACATGAAGGCATGGCAGGGTGGCAGAGAGCACTGGCAGCGCCTGGGTCATGCTGAGGGAGTGCAGGCAGTGCTGCACTCTGCATGGTCAGATCAAATAGCGAGAGATTGGATCAGAGAGAGAGGTAGCAGGCAGGCAGAGAGAGGTAGCAGGCAGTCAGAGAGAGAGAGAGATAGCAGGCAGTCAGAGAGCGAGAGAGAGATAGCAGGCAGTCAGAGAGAGAGAGAGAGATAGCAGGCAGTCAGAGAGCGAGAGAGATAGCAGGCAGTCAGAGAGAGAGAGAGAGATAGCAGTCAGAGAGAGAGAGAGATAGCAGTCAATCAGAGAGAGAGAGAGATAGCAGGCAGTCAGACAGAGAGAGAGATAGCAGGCAGTCAGAGAGAGAGAGAAAGAGAAAGCAGGCAGTCAGAGAGAGAGAGTGAGATAGCAGTCAGTCAGAGAGAGAGAGAAAGAGAAAGCAGGCAGTCAGAGAGAGAGAGATAGCAGGAGTCAGAGACAGAGAGAGATAGCAGGCAGAGAGAGATAGCAAGCAGGCAGAGAGAGAGATAGCAGGCAGCCAGTGAGAGAGAGAGAGAGATAGCAGGCAGTCAGAGAGAGAGAGAGATAGCAGGCAGTCAGAGAGAGAGAGAAAGAGAAAGCAGGCAGTCAGAGAGAGAGAGTGAGATAGCAGTCAGTCAGAGAGAGAGAGAAAGAGAAAGCAGGCAGTCAGAGAGAGAGAGATAGCAGGAGTCAGAGACAGAGAGAGATAGCAGGCAGAGAGAGATAGCAAGCAGGCAGAGAGAGAGATAGCAGGCAGCCAGTGAGAGAGAGAGAGAGATAGCAGGCAGTCAGAGAGAGAGAGAGATAGCAGGCAGTCAGAGAGAGAGAAAGAGAAAGCAGGCAGTCAGAGAGAGAGAGATAGCAGGCAGTCAGAGAGAGAGAAAGAGAAAGCAGGCAGTCAGAGAGAGATAGCAGGAGTCAGAGACAGAGAGAGATAGCAGGCAGTCAGAGAGAGATAGCAGGCAGTCAGAGAGAGAGAGAGAGATGACTAGAGGAGGGAACTGCGAGGCACCTTCAGGACAACTGGGAACAGTAAATCCAGCAGGACACGGGGGAGAAGAGAAATTCAGTTCCACAACCTTCCCACATTTACACACACACACAGAGCTTTAGGTGATAGATTGCATTGATAAGGGATCATATCTACCTCAGGGTTTTAAATTCCCCTCCGACAGTGGGTCGAAACACAACCAATCAACAATATTTACAGAGATCCGACAAAAGGGACACGTTTTCTGGACGTGGTCGAGTTGCATTGTTCTAGCGCCTTTTCGTACCGTCCGGGGATTCCCTCCCCAACGCGTCCTGGCCACCCGTGTGTATGGGGGATATGCGACGTGCGCACAGCGACATCCCACAAACAGCAATGTGACAAGGAGGCGTTCAACCTACTCCAGCTGGGGGGCGGGCTAGGAGAGAAACAAAAAGCCAATCCAAAACAAAACCTATCCAAGTCACTGCCTGCCGTGCCATTTGTATAGGGCCTTTCACCAAATCACATGCCCCGCGTGGTTTAACCTGGCTCAGGTAGGGCAAGTAAGGTGTGCGCACATTGGACAGGTTGGGGGTGAGGGTTGGAAGGATGGATGAAGCAACTATCAACTAGAAGTTCCTTCGAACAGATTCTGTTGCTGCGTGTCATCAGTTTTGACCTTGGAGAATGTGGATTGAGTTAGCCAGCCTCATTGGTGAAGCCAGAGTTGGCCTCAGCACCTGTAGCTCAGTGAGGAGAAAGAAATGTCAAGCTGGGTTGGGTTCCTGATTGGAAAGCAGAGAGTCCTGCTGGACAGCACAGTTGGTTCTGCTATAAATGGATGTTTTTCAGCACAATTTGGCTCTAAAGTGTTTGAGGAATTTAGAATGTTATTTGTGGAACCATACTTACCTGTTTTGGCTATAATGCGATTCCAGCCCCTTTAGTTTAAATGGCATAGCTATTACATGGTTTTATTCAAATGTGGGATTGCACAAGAATGGAGCTATGATGTTATATCAGAACTGATTGTATGTATAAGTGATCGCCACATAAAGACAGCCCCACTACCATAGTCACTGTCCAGAATCACATGGGAACTAATACCAGAACCTCACCATATCTTGTATGGAGTTCTTTGATGTGTAATCATCATCGTGGGTTAACATCGCTGACCTCTTCCATACAACAGGGTCAATCGGGATGAGGGGGTTTGGATGGGGTTGGTGTGGGACGTGGGTCAATGCTTGAGGGGAATGTCCACTTTTGGAGCATTGTATACAGTTCTGGTCGCACTGCTATAGGAAGATATTATTAAATTGAAAAGGGTGTAGAAATGATTTACTCGGATGTTACCGAGATTGGAGAGTTTGAGTTATAGGGAGAGGCTGGAAAGGCTGGGATATTTTCCCCTGGAATGCAGGAAGTTGAGGGGTTAACTTATAGAGGTTCATAAAAGCAGGAGGGGCATGGATAAGTTGAATAGAAAGGTCTTTTCCATAGAGTAAGCAAATTCAAAATTAGAGGATTTAAAATAGATTTAAGGTGAGAGGGGAAAGATTTAAAAGGGACCGGTGGGGGGGGGAGGAGGTCAGCTTTTTCACACAGAGGGTGCGGAATGAACTGGCAGAAGTGGTAGATGCAGGTACTGTTACAACATTTCAAAGATATTTGGACAGGTACCATGGATCAGAAAGTTTTAGAGGGATATGGGCTAAACTCGGGCAAATGGGGCTGGTTTAGATTGGGAATCTTGGAGGGATTGGACCGAACGGTTTGTTTCCGTGCTGTATGACTGTGTGACTCTTTTCAGTCAACCTCTTGGCTTAACACTTTAATGTGGAGGTACCATCTTGAACAGTGATGAAACCTATAACCTTTGATCTCAGAAAGGACCAAGATACTAAATGATCCAAGCAGACACCTAGAAGTAGGGAGGGTGGTACAGGGTTGTTGGCAGTGCTCATGCATTCATATCAAGAAACAAGGTTCTACATTTGACCAGAATCAGTAAAGAGTCCATTTTGATGAGTGTCATGGATTGGTTTTCTCTCTCTCAGCCTCAGCATGATTTATCGAGTTATTCTCCAAATTTGCCTCATCACTTTATGTACTATGTCTCTCTGACAGCCTGATCTTCCCCCTGGCCCAGACCTCCCAGGATTCCCAGTGCCACTGCCATGTGCCCAGTCAAACATTGCCAGTCAAGAGGTGTCCTTCACCATTGTGAGAGGACAACCAAAGAGATACACTTTTCAGGGCACATAGATGGCACAGCTGACATTTAGTGTATATACAACAGCAAATTCACAAAAGCGTTTCTATTTAAGGACCAAGCTACACAGGTTAGTGCCTTAGTGTAATCCATCTTCATACCCTATCTAAGGGAGTGTTACTCTTTACCCAGTGTAGGCTATATCTTGGATCTGCCCACCATTGTGCTGCACTTACCCATTGGAGCCAGGGTGACCGTCATTGACTCCCCTTTCTGCAGTAACCCATTTTTTCCAATGCACTATCATCTCGCCACCCCCCCCCCCAATTTATCTGTTGACCTGTTCACAAGTATCATTCACTTTGCACCCCAGCATGCTGCTTGAAGACACCAGAATTGACTCCCTAACATCCCTAGGAGAAAGTAAGAACTGCAGATGCTGGAGATCAGAGTCAAAACGTGTGGTGCTGGAAAAGCATAGCAGGTCAGGCAGCATAAACTCTTCATCAGGAAATAACTTCCCCCCCCCAGGCGCAGTGGTCTCAGATAACCACTCATTAGCTTTGATTGAGCTGACTCCCAGAGCTGACCATGCCCCAACTCCCTGGGTTGGGCAGACTAGGATGGACAAGGGTCTGCCTGATAACCAACTGGATCCCTTACTGCTCTCTGTGTAGCTCCCTGAGTGACGTACCTGAGTAACTCTGTAGATTGGTCCTGCAGAACTAAATGTGGCCCACACCCTGTACAGGTTCAGCCCCCCTCCCCGGACTGTGCTGGGCCCCCCCCACCCGGACTATGCTGGGATCCCCTGTCTGAAGGCTGTCTCCCTTGCCCTGACTGAGGATGACTCCCTGTAGACTTTGAGACGTGACCATTCAGTTGAAGCAGATGCAGGGGGTTTGCTGTGAGCGTTGCTGGCACATAACAAATGAGGCACGTTTGAGGACTCTGGATGGAGTTTGGGAGGATGAAGGGAGAATCTCATTGATACATACAGAATATTGAGTGGCCTGGACAGGATGATGGGAAAATGTTTCCATTGGTAGGAGAGATTAGGACCCGAGGGCACAGTCTTAGAGTAAAGGGAAACCGTTTAGAATGGAGATAAGGAGAAACCTCTTCAGCCAGAGAGTGGTGAATCTATGGAATTTATTGCCACAGAAGGCTGAGGAGGCCAGGTCAATAAATGTTTAAGACTGAGATAGATAAGTTCTTGAGTATCAAGGGGATCAAGGGTCACAGGGAGAAAGCAGGAGAATGAGGTTGAGAAACTTCGATGAGCTGAATGGCCTAATGTTTGCTCCCATGTCTTAGAGTGGAGGTGTGAGATTAATGTAACATGGTGCCCTCCAACAACACGTTCACTCCATTGACTGATCTCCATGTCAACCACAATCATCAGCCTGGCTCTCTGGCTGAACCAAACAGCACAGAAAGATGGAAGAATTCTGACCCTTTAACCTCTGGCTGAGGGGTCAAAGCACAAAAAGGCTTGTGGCAAAATGCTATGAACATTTAATTCAGCATGAAGTGAGTGAGCACTAAGACAGCATGCAATGAACCTGAGGCACTTCCTGGTGCAATTGAGGATCTGGGTGCCCGTCCCAATGCTCAAAGTGCCCTGGCAGCAACATTACGCTGCAAGATGCCAGTTAGCTCCAATGTGTAATGTAAGTGCAGCAGCATATGCCATGCAGATTGGAGATGTGTCATGACGGTGCAGAGCAGCTGGCACATGTCTGATGCCAATGTTTTAGAAGAGGAGCACCAGGAATCACTGCCCATGGTGATGTTAAGATCAGCTAACCAAGGTGAAACCTGGAGGGTCAAGCAGAGAGCTGGAGTTACGATGTCCCCACTCTGACCTCCATGAGAAGGTTCACAGTCTGATTTGTGTCCATCAGCTGTGAGAATGGGAAACTGCACTTCAATAAGGCCAGATTAGGGAGTAATAGTATTCTAACACAGGCAAATCGAGGCAAACAGACCTCTTGTTGCTCACCTGTGCGACTCCTGCCTCACGTTCAAATCTTGACTGCAGAACTAGTCCTTTCCCTGTCAACATCATTAGAAAATATCACCCAAAATGGCCAAGCCGATTAAAATGTGTGCATTCCTGTTTTTTTCCTTCTCAAATGAATACCTTGTAAATAAATTCAGTTATAGCGGGAACTGATTACATCAGCTCACTATTGGCTGCAAAGTGCCTCCAATGTTGGTCACCAAATACAGTGTCTTAGGATATACTACACAGCCACCAGCTGCACACACCCCTCATCCATGGACAGTGGCAACTGATACCAGGAAACCCCTCAAGATCCTCCAATCCAGGAGATTTAGGAAGCACACAGCTGCATTGCAGGGTACACCAGGAACTTGCATTGAAAGGCTGCTCCAAGGACTTTGCCTGCAGCAGCTCACACATTGTATCTGGGCTGTTTGCATGTTCTCTCAGCACTCACTCACTCACCTACCCTGGATGCACACTGTGACCAGACATTGTCTTGATTCGCAGAACGCTCACGCAATCAGTCAGCTTATCTTGGTGGCCAGCAATCCTCAGTCTAAGGGCTGTGCCTCTTGCTGTACAGCAGTGTGCTGTGTCAATCTCACACCTGCCCCATTGCCAGCAGCTTACACACTGAGTGTGCAGTAAGCCAGGTCTCCATCTGAGTGGAGATGTCAGTCAGAGGTTTCAGCAGAGCGCGTATAGGGCAGCCTGCAATAGCAGCCCAGGCGGTTGGATGCAGTCAGAAATCCAGTTGAGGTATTTTTGGTCAGGGAGTGCATGTCTATGGTGCCCTGGGACAGGCTTCACGATCAGTCGATAACTCCATTAGCAGTCAGTCCAGAGAGGGTCGTATGAACATAGCTGGGGAGACGTACAGTCAAGGTTCTGGTCAATTCTTGCCTGGCATTGTCCAGTTAGGGATGTCTCCTAAAGGGTGACAAATGGCCACTCTGTCAGACTGTGCATAGAAACACAGGGGAAAGGAGGATGTGGGAGGCAGGGGGATGGGAGTGGGTTGCTGCTGTGAGAAGGACAGTCAGGAGCCACATTATGGAGTTTGAGGGCAGCCAGCTGGGAGGGTTGATGTGGCAGAGTCTCCGCAGAGAAGCTGCACTCCACAGTCTCTGCACAATGAGGAAAATTGCTCCTGTATATTTACTCTTACTGTTCCTCTACCCCCCACTGTCTGGTCACAGTGTGCATCCAGGGTAGGTGAGTGAGTGAGTGCTGAGAGAACATGTAAACAGCCCAGATACAACGTGTGAGCCTCTGCAGGCAAAGTCCTTGCAGCAGCCTTTCAATGCAAGTTCCTGGTGTACCCTGCAATGCAGCTGTGTGCTTCCTAAATCTCCTGGATTGGAGGATCTTGAGGGGTTTCCTAGTATCAGATGCCACTGTCCATGGATGAGGAGTGTGTGCAGCTGGTGTCTGTGGAGTATATCCTAAGACAGTGTTCCTGTAAATATCTCCCCCCCCCCCCGCACCCCCCCCCCCCCCCCCCCCGATATACCTGCTTACTGTTCCTGTACCTCCACCCCCATATACCAGCTACTGTTCCTGTACCCCCCATAAACCTGCTTACTGTTCCCGTAACCCCCAATATACCTGCTTACTGTTCCTGTATGCCCCCATATACCTGCTTACTGTTCCTGTACCCCCCATATATCTACTTACAGTTCCTGTAACCCCCCATTATACCCACTTACTGTTCCTGTACACATCCTCCCATAAACCTGCTTACTGTTCCTGTACTCCCACCCCCATATATCTGCTTACTGTTCCTGGAACCCCACCGCCCCATATACTGCTTACTGTTCCTGTACCCCCCAATGTACCTGCTTACTGTTCCTGTACACATCCTCCCATATACCTACTTATTATTCCTGTATCCGTCCCCTGATACACCACTTTACTGTTCCTGTACCCGTCTCCCCCATATACCTGCTCACTGTTCCTGTACCTGCCCGAATACCCGCTTACTGTTCCTGTACACATCCTCCCCTATACCTACTTACTGTTCCTGTTCCCCTCATGAACCTGCTTACTGTTCCTGTAACACCCCATATACCTGTATCCTGTTTCTGTACACAGCCTCCCAGAAACCTGCTTACAGTTCCTGCATTCGTAAACCCCATATACCTGTACCTCCCCCATATACCTGCATACTGTTCCTCTACCCCCCATATACCTTCTTACTGTTGCTGTACCTCCCCCATATACCTTCTTACTGTTCCTGTACCCGTTCCCCCCATATACCTGCTTACTGTTCCTGTACCTGTCCCCCATATAACTGCTTACTGTTCATGTACCGGTCACCCTCATATACCTGCTTACTGTTCTTGTACCCCCCCATATACCTGCTTACTGTTCCTGTACCTGTCCCCCCATATAACTGCTTACTGTCCATGTACCGGTCGCCCTCATATACCTGCTTACTGTTCTTGTACCCCCCCCCATATACATGCTTACTGTTCCTGTACCCGTCCCCCAATGTACCTGCTTACTGTTCCTGTAACCCCCCATATACCTGCTTACTGTTCCTGTACCCAACCCACCCATATAACTGCTCACTGTTCCTGTACCCTGTCATATACCTGCTTACTGTTCCTGTAACCCCTCATATACCTGCTTACTGTTCCTGTACCTCCCCATATATCTGCTTACTGTTCTTGTATCCCCCATATATCTGCATACTGTTCCTGTAACCACCCATTATACCCACTTACTGTTCCTGTACACATCTTCTCATATACCTGCGTACTGTTCCTGTACCCCCCTCCCATATACCTACTTACTGTTCCTGTATCTGTCCCCCTGATACACCACTTTACTGTTCCTGTACCCATCTCCCCCATATACCTGCTCACTGTTCCTGTACCTGCCCGAATACCCACTTACTATTCCTGCACACATCCTCCCATATACCTGCTTACTGTTCCTGATCCCCCCCATGACCCTGCTTACTTGTCCTCTATCCCCCATATACTGCTTACTGTTCCTGTAACACCCCATATACCTGCATCCTGTTTCTGGACACGGCCTCCCAGAAACCTGCTTACAGTTCCTGCATCCGTAAGCCCCATATACCTGTTACCCCCCATATGCCTGCTTACTGTTCCTGTACCCGTTCCCCCAATATACCTTCTTACTGTTCCTGTACCTGTCCCCCATATACCTGCTTACTGTCCCTGTGCCCCCCCCATATACCTGCTTACTGTTCCTGTGCACCCCCATATACCTGCTTACTGTTCCTGTACCCCATCATATACCTGCTTACTTTTCCTGTACCCTCCCATATATCTGCTTACTGTTCCTGTAACCCCCCCATTATACCCACTTACTGTTCCTGTACCCCCCCCTCCCATATACCTACTTACTGTTCCTGTATCCGTCCCCCTGATACACCACTTTGCTGTTCCTGTACCCGTCTCCCCCATATACCTGCTTACTGTTCCTGTAACCACTCATATACCTGCTTACTGTTCATGTACCCCCCATATATCTGCTTACTGTTCCTGTAACCCCCCATTATCCCCACTTACTGTTCCTGCACACACCCTCACATATACCTGCGTACTGTTCCTGTACCCCCCCTCCCATATACCTACTTATTATTCCTGTATCCGTCCCCTGATACACCACTTTACTGTTCTTGTACCCGTCTCCCCCATATACCTGCTCACTGTTCCTGTACCGGCCCGAATACCCGCTTACTGTTCCTGCACACATCCTCCCATACACCTGCTTACTGTTCCTACTCCCCCCATGAACCTGCTTACTAGTCCTATACCCCCCATATACTGCTTACTGTTCCTGTAACACCCTCATGTACCTGCTTACTGTTCCTGTACCCCATCATATACCTGCTTACTGTTCCTGTACCCCCCCCCCCCACATACCTGCTTACTGTTCCTGAACACATCCTCCCATATACCTGCTTACTGTTCCTGTAACACCCCATATACCTGTATCCTGTTTCTGGACACGGCCTCCGGGAAACCTGCTTACAGTTCCTGCATTCCTAAGCCCCATATACCTGTACCCCCCCACATACCTGCTTACTGTTCTGTACCCGTCCCCCCCATATACCTGCCTACTGTTCCTGTACCCCCTCATATACCTGCTTACTGTTCCTGTACCCCGTCATATACCTGCTCACTGTTCCTGTACCACCCCGATATACCTGCTTGTTGTTCCTGAACCCCGTCATATACCTGCTTACTGTTCCAGTAACCCCTCATATACCTGCTTACTGCTCCTGTACGTCCCCATATATCTGCTTACTGTTCCTGTAACCCCCCAATATACACACTTACTGTTCCTGTACACATCCTCTCATATACCTGCTTACTGTTCCTGTAACCCCCCTTCCCATATACCTACTTACTGTTCCTGTATCCGTCTCCCCCATATACCTGCTCACTGTTCCTGTACCTGCCCGATTACCCGCTTACTATTCCTGCGCACATCCTCCCATATACCTGCTTACTGTTCCTGAAATCCCCATGACCCTGCTTACTTGTCCTATACCCCCCCATATACTGCTTACTGTTCCTGTAACACCCTCATGTACCTGCTTACTGTTCCTGTGCCCCCCCATATACCTGCATCCTGTTTCTGGACACGGCCTCCCAGAAACCTGCTTACAGTTCCTGCATCAGTAAGCCTCATATACCTGTATCCCCCCATATGCCTGCTTAATATTCCAGTACCCGCTCCCCCCATATACCTGCTTACTGTTCCTGTAACACACCCATATACCTGCTTACTGTTCCTGTGCCCCCCATATACCTGCTTACTGTTCCTGTACACCCCCATATACCTGCTTACTGTTCCTGTACCCCGTCATATACCTGCTCACTGTTCCTGTACACCCCGATATACCTGCTTACTGTTCCTGTAACCCCTCATATACCTGCTTACTGTTCCTGTAACACCCCCATATACCTGCTTACTGTTCCTGTACGCCCCATATACCTGCTTACTGTTCCTGTACCCCGTCATATACCTGCTCACTGTTCCTGTACACCCCAATATACCTTCTTACTGTTCCTGTAACACCCCATATATCTGTATCCTGTTTCTGGACACGGTCTCCCAGAAACCTGCTTACAGTTCCTGCATCCGTAAGCCCCATATACCTGTATCCCCCCATATGCCTGCTTACTGTTCCTGTACCCCCTCATATACTTGCTTACTGTTCCTGTACTTGTCCCCCATATACCTGCTTACTGTTCATGTACCCGTCACCCTCATATACCTGCTTACTGTTCCTGTACCCGTCCCCCCCATATACCTACTTACTGTTCCTGTAACAGCCCATATACCTGCTTACTGTCCCTGTTCCCCCCCCATATACCTGCTTAATGTTCCTGTACGCCCCCCTACACCTGCTTACTGTTCCTGTACCCCATCATATACCTGCTTACTGTTCCTGTACCCTCCCATATATCTGTTTACTGTTCCTGTATCCCCCATATATCTGCTTACTGTTCCTGTAACCCCCCTCTCCCATATACCTACTTACTGTTCCTGTATCCGTCCCCCGATACACCACTTTACTGTTTGTGTACCCGTCTCCCCCATATACCTGCTTACTGTTCCTGTACCCCATCATATACCTGCTTACTGTTCCTGTACCCTCCCATATATCTGCTTACTGTTCCTGTATCCCCCATATATCTGCTTATTGTTCCTGTAACCCCCCATTATACCCACTTACTGTTCCTGTACACATCCTCTCATATACCTGCGTACTGTTCCTGTACCCCCCCTCCCATATACCTACTTACTGTTCCTGTATCCGTCCCCCGATACACCACTTTACTGTTCCTGTACCGGTCTCCCCCATATACCTGCTCACTGTTCCGGTACCTGCCCGAATACCCGCTTACTATTCCTGCACACATCCTCCCATATACCTGCTTACTGTTCCTGTAACACCCTATATACCTGCTTACTGTTCCTGTAACACCCCATATACCTGCTTACTGTTCCTGTATCCCCCGATATGCCTGCTTACTGTTCCTGTACCCCCCCATATACCTGCTTACTGTTCCTGTACCCCATCATATACCTGCTTACTGTTCCTGTAACACCCCCATATACCTGCTTACTGTTTCCGTACCTGTCCTCCCATATACCTGCTGACTGTTCCTGTAACACCCCCATATACCTGCTTACTGTTCCTGTAACACCCCCATATACCTGCTTACTGTTCCTGTAACACCCCATTTACCTGCCTACTGTTACTGTAACACCCCCCTCCCGTATACCTACTTACTGTTCCTGTACCTGCCCGAATACCCGCTTACTGTTCCTGTACACATCCTCCCATATACCTGCTCACTGTTCCTGTTCCCCCCATGAACCTGCTTACTGGTCCTATACCCCCCATATACTGCTTACATTTCCTGTAACACTCCATATACCTGCTTACTGTTCCTGTAACACCCCATATACCTGCATCCTGTTTCTGGACACGGCCTCCCAGAAACCTGCTTACAGTTCCTGCATCCGTAAGCCCCATAAAACTGTATCCTCCCATATACCTGCTTACTGTTCCTGTACCTGTCACCCATAAACCTGCTTAATGTTCATGTACCTGTCGCCCTCATATACCTGCTTAATGTTCATGTACCTGTCGCCCTCATATACCTGCTTTCTGTTCTTATACCCCCCCCATATACCTGCTTACTATTCCTGTACCCGTCCCCCATCCACCTACTAACTGTTTCTGTACCCATCCCCCATATACCTGCTTACTGTTCCTGTAACCCACCCCCCATATACCTGCTTGCTGTTCCTGTACCCGTCCCCCATCCACCTACTAACTGTTTCTGTACCCATCCCCCATATATCTGCTTACTGTTCCTGTACCCACCCCACTATATACCTGTTTACTGTTCCTATAACCCCCCATATACCTGTTTACTGTTCCTGAACCCCCAATACCTGCTTACTGTTCCTGTAACCCCCCATATACCTGCTTGCTGTTCCTGTACCCATCCCCCATACACCTACTAACTGTTCCTGTACCCGTCCCCCCATATACCTGTTTACTGTTCCTGTACCCATCCCCCCATATACCTGCTTACTGTTCCTGTAACCCCCCCATACACCTGCTTACTGTTCCTGTACCTGTCCCCCCATATACCGGCTTTCTGTTCCTGTACACATCATCCCATATACCTGCTTATTGTTCCTGTATCCGTAACCCCTATGTACCTGCTTACTGTTCCTGTACCCATTCCCCCCATATACATGCTTACTGTTCCTGTATCCGTAACCCCTGTGTATCTGCTTACTGTTCCTGTACCCATTCCCCCCATATATCTGCTTACTGTTCCTGTACCCCCACATGTACCTGCTTACTTTTCCTGTATCCCCCCCCATATACCTGAATACTGTTCCTGTACCCTCTGATATACCTGATTACTGTTCCTGTACCCAACCCACCCATATAACTGCTCACTGTTCCTGTACCTGCCCGAATACCCGCTTACTGTTCCTGTACACATCCTCCCCTATACCTACTTACTGTTCCTGTTCCCCTCATGAACCTGCTTACTGTTCCTGTAGCACCCCCATATACCTGCTTACTGTTCCTGTAACACCCCATATACCTGTATCCTGTTTCTGTACACAGCCTCCCAGAAACCTGCTTACAGTTCCTGCATTCGTAAACCCCATATACCTGTACCTCCCCCATATACCTGCATACTGTTCCTCTACCCCCCATATACCTTCTTACTGTTGCTGTACCTCCCCCATATACCTTCTTACTGTTCCTGTACCCGTTCCCCCCATATACCTGCTTACTGTTCCTGTACCTGTCCCCCATATAACTGCTTACTGTTCATGTACCGGTCACCCTCATATACCTGCTTACTGTTCTTGTACCCCCCCATATACCTGCTTACTGTTCCTGTACCTGTCCCCCCATATAACTGCTTACTGTCCATGTACCGGTCGCCCTCATATACCTGCTTACTGTTCTTGTACCCCCCCCCACATACATGCTTACTGTTCCTGTACCTGTCCCCCTATGTACCTGCTTACTGTTCCTGTAACCCCCCATATACCTGCTTACTGTTCCTGTACCCAACCCACCCATATAACTGCTCACTGTTCCTGTACCCTGTCATATACCTGCTTACTGTTCCTGTAACCCCTCATATACCTGCTTACTGTTCCTGTACCTCCCCATATATCTGCTTACTGTTCTTGTATCCCCCATATATCTGCATACTGTTCCAGTAACCACCCATTATACCCACTTACTGTTCCTGTACACATCCTCTCATATACCTGCGTACTGTTCCTGTACCCCCCTCCCATATACCTACTTACTGTTCCTGTATCTGTCCCCCTGATACACCACTTTACTGTTCCTGCACCGCTCTCCCCCATACACCTGCTCACTGTTCCTGTACCTGCCCGAATACCCACTTACTGTTCATGTACACATCCTCTCATATACCTGCTTACTGTTCCTGTAACCCCTCATATACCTGCTTACTGCTCCTGTACCTCCCCATATAGCTGCTTACTGTTCCGGTAACCCCCCAATATAATCACTCACTGTTCCTGTACACATCCTCTCATATACCTGCTAACTTGTTCCTGTACCCCCCTCCCATCTACCTACTTACTGTTCCTGTATCCCCCATATATCTACGTACTGTTCCTGTACCCCCCCTCCCATATACCTACTTACTGTTCCTGCATCCGTCCCCCTGATACACCACTTTACTGTTCCTGTACCCATCTCCCCCATATACCTGCTCACTGTTCCTGTACCTGCCCGAATACCCACTTACTATTCCTGCACACATCCTCCCATATACCTGCTTACTGTTCCTGATCCCCCCCATGACCCTGCTTACTTGTCCTCTATCCCCTATATACCTGCTTACTGTTCCTGTAACACCCCATATACCTGCATCCTGTTTCTGGACACGGCCTCCCAGAAACCTGCTTACAGTTCCTGCATCCGTAAGCCCCATATACCTGTTACCCCCCATATGCCTGCTTACTGTTCCTGTACCCGTTCCCCCAATATACCTTCTTACTGTTCCTGTACCTGTCCCCCATATACCTGCTTACTGTCCCTGTGCCCCCCCCATATACCTGCTTACTGTTCCTGTGCGCCCCCATATACCTGCTTACTGTTCCTGTACCCCGTCATATACCTGCTTACTTTTCCTGTACCCTCCCATATATCTGCTTACTGTTCCTGTAACCCCCCATTATACCCACTTACTGTTCCTGTACCCCCCCCCCATATACCTACTTACTGTTCCTGTATCCGTCCCCCTGATACACCACTTTGCTGTTCCTGTCTCCCCCATATACCTGCTTACTGTTCCTGTAACCACTCATATACCTGCTTACTGTTCATGTACCCCCCATATATCTGCTTACTGTTCCTGTAACCCCCCATTATCCCCACTTACTGTTCCTGCACACACCCTCACATATACCTGCGTACTGTTCCTGTACCCCCCCTCCCATATACCTACTTATTATTCCTGTATCCGTCCCCGATACACCACTTTACTGTTCTTGTACCCGTCTCCCCCATATACCTGCTCACTGTTCCTGTACCGGCCCGAATACCCGCTTACTGTTCCTGCACACATCCTCCCATACACCTGCTTACTGTTCCTATTCCCCCCATGAACCTGCTTACTAGTCCTATACCCCCCATATACTGCTTACTGTTCCTGTAACACCCTCATGTACCTGCTTACTGTTCCTGTACCCCATCATATACCTGCTTACTGTTCCTGTACCCCCCACCACATACCTGCTTACTGTTCCTGAACACATCCTCCCATATACCTGCTTACTGTTCCTGTAACACCCCATATACCTGTATCCTGTTTCTGGACACGGCCTCCGGGAAACCTGCTTACAGTTCCTGCATTCCTAAGCCCCATATACCTGTACCCCCCCACATACCTGCTTACTGTTCTGTACCCGTCCCCCCCATATACCTGCTTACTGTTCCTGTACCCCATCATATACCTGCATACTGTTCCTGTGCACCCCCATATACCTGCCTACTGTTCCTGTACCCCCTCATATACCTGCTTACTGTTCCTGTACCCCGTCATATACCTGCTCACTGTTCCTGTACCCCCCCGATATACCTGCTTGTTGTTCCTGAACCCCGTCATATACCTGCTTACTGTTCCAGTAACCCCTCATATACCTGCTTACTGCTCCTGTACGTCCCCATATATCTGCTTACTGTTCCTGTAACCCCCCAATATACACACTTACTGTTCCTGTACACATCCTCTCATATACCTGCTTACTGTTCCTGTACCCCCCCTTCCCATATACCTACTTACTGTTCCTGTATCCGTCTCCCCCATATACCTGCTCACTGTTCCTGTACCTGCCCAAATACCCGCTTACTATTCCTGCGCACATCCTCCCATATACCTGCTTACTGTTCCTGAAATCCCCATGACCCTGCTTACTTGTCCTATACCCCCCCATATACTGCTTACTGTTCCTGTAACACCCTCATGTACCTGCTTACTGTTCCTGTAACACCCCATATACCTGCATCCTGTTTCTGGACACGGCCTCCCAGAAACCTGCTTACAGTTCCTGCATCAGTAAGCCTCATATACCTGTATCCCCCCATATGCCTGCTTAATATTCCAGTACCCGCTCCCCCCATATACCTGCTTACTGTTCCTGTAACACACCCATATACCTGCTTACTGTTCCTGTGCCCCCCCATATACCTGCTTACTGTTCCTGTACACCCCCATATACCTGCTTACTGTTCCTGTACCCCGTCATATACCTGCTTACTGTTCCTGTAACACACCCATATACCTGCTTACTGTTCCTGTGCCCCCCCATATACCTGCTTACTGTTCCTGTACACCCTCATATACCTGCTTACTGTTCCTGTACCCCGTCATATACCTGCTCACTGTTCCTGTACCCCCCCGATATACCTGCTTGTTGTTCCTGAACCCCGTCATATACCTGCTTACTGTTCCAGTAACCCCTCATATACCTGCTTACTGCTCCTGTACGTCCCCATATATCTGCTTACTGTTCCTGTAACCCCCCAATATACACACTTACTGTTCCTGTACACATCCTCTCATATACCTGCTTACTGTTCCTGTAACCCCCCTTCCCATATACCTACTTACTGTTCCTGTATCCGTCTCCCCTATATACCTGCTCACTGTTCCTGTACCTGCCCGATTACCTGCTTACTATTCCTGCGCACATCCTCCCATATACCTGCTTACTGTTCCTGAAATCCCCATGACCCTGCTTACTTGTCCTATACCCCCCCATATACTGCTTACTGTTCCTGTAACACCCTCATGTACCTGCATCCTGTTTCTGGACACGGTCTCCCAGAAACCTGCTTACAGTTCCTGCATCCGTAAGCCCCATATACCTGTATCCCCCCATATGCCTGCTTACTGTTCCTGTACCCCCTCATATACCTGCTTACTGTTCCTGTACCTGTCCCCCATATACCTGCTTACTGTTCCTGTACCCGTCCCCCCCATATACCTACTTACTGTTCCTGTAACAGCCCATATACCTGCTTACTGTCCCTGTTCCCCCCCCATATACCTGCTTAATGTTCCTGTACGCCCCCCTACACCTGCTTACTGTTCCTGTACCCCATCATATACCTGCTTACTGTTCCTGTACCCTCCCATATATCTGTTTACTGTTCCTGTATCCCCCATATATCTGCTTACTGTTCCTGTAACCCCCCTCTCCCATATACCTACTTACTGTTCCTGTATCCGTCCCCCGATACACTACTTTACTGTTCGTGTACCCGTCTCCCCCATATACCTGCTTACTGTTCCTGTACCCCATCATATACCTGCTTACTGTTCCTGTACCCTCCCATATATCTGCTTACTGTTCCTGTATCCCCCATATATCTGCTTACTGTTCCTGTAACCCCCCATTATACCCACTTACTGTTCCTGTACACATCCTCTCATATACCTGCGTACTGTTCCTGTACCCCCCCTCCCATATACCTACTTACTGTTCCTGTATCCGTCCCCCGATACACCACTTTACTGTTCCTGTACCGGTCTCCCCCATATACCTGCTCACTGTTCCGGTACCTGCCCGAATACCCGCTTACTATTCCTGCACACATCCTCCCATATACCTGCTTACTGTTCCTGTAACACCCCATATACCTGCTTACTGTTCCTGTAACACCCCATATACCTGCTTACTGTTCCTGTATCCCCCGATATGCCTGCTTACTGTTCCTGTACCCCCCCATATACCTGCTTACTGTTCCTGTACCCCATCATATACCTGCTTACTGTTCCTGTAACACCCCCATATACCTGCTTACTGTTTCCGTACCTGTCCTCCCATATACCTGCTGACTGTTCCTGTAACACCCCCATATACCTGCTTACTGTTCCTGTAACACCCCATGAACCTGCTTACTGGTCCTATACCCCCCATATACTGCTTACATTTCCTGTAACACTCCATATACCTGCTTACTGTTCCTGTAACACCCCATATACCTGCATCCTGTTTCTGGACACAGCCTCCCAGAAACCTGCTTACAGTTCCTGCATCCGTAAGCCCCATATACCTGTATCCTCCCATATACCTGCTTACTGTTCCTGTACCTGTCACCCATAAACCTGCTTAATGTTCATGTACCTGTCGCCCTCATATACCTGCTTTCTGTTCCTATACCCCCCCCATATACCTGCTTACTGTTCTTGTAACACCCCATATACCTGCTTACTGTTGCTGTACCTCTCCCATATGCCTGCTTACTGTTCCTGTACCCCCCCATATACCTGCTTACTGTTCCTGTAACCCACCCCCCCATATACCTGCTTACTGTTCCTGTAACCCACCCCCCATATACCTGCTTACTGTTCCTGTACCCGTCCCCCATCCACCTACTAACTGTTTCTGTACCCATCCCCCATATATCTGCTTACTGTTCCTGTACCCACCCCCCTATATACCTGTTTACTGTTCCTATAACCCCCCATATACCTGTTTACTGTTCCTTAACCCCCTAATACCTGCTTACTGTTCCTGTAACCCCCCATATACCTGCTTGCTGTTCCTGTACCCATCCCCCATACACCTACTAACTGTTCCTGTACCCGTCCCCCCATATACCTGTTTACTGTTCCTGTACCCATCCCCCCATATACCTGCTTACTGTTCCTGTAACCCCCCCATACACCTGCTTACTGTTCCTGTACCTGTCCCCCCATATACCGGCTTTCTGTTCCTGTACACATCATCCCATATACCTGCTTATTGTTCCTGTATCCGTAACCCCTATGTACCTGCTTACTGTTCCTGTACCCATTCCCCCCATATACCTGCTTACTGTTCCTGTATCCGTAACCCCTGTGTATCTGCTTACTGTTCCTGTACCCATTCCCCCCATATATCTGCTTACTGTTCCTGTACCCATCCCCCCATATACCTGCTTACTGTTCCTGTAACCCCCCCATACACCTGCTTACTGTTCCTGTACCTGTCCCCCCATATACCGGCTTTCTGTTCCTGTACACATCATCCCGTATACCTGCTTATTGTTCCTGTATCCGTAACCCCTATGTACCTGCTTACTGTTCCTGTAACCCACCCCCCCCATATACCTGCTTACTGTTCCTGTAACCCACCCCCCATATACCTGCTTACTGTTCCTGTACCCGTCCCCCATCCACCTACTAACTGTTTCTGTACCCATCCCCCATATATCTGCTTACTGTTCCTGTACCCACCCCCCTATATACCTGTTTACTGTTCCTATAACCCCCCATATACCTGTTTACTGTTCCTTAACCCCCTAATACCTGCTTACTGTTCCTGTAACCCCCCATATACCTGCTTGCTGTTCCTGTACCCATCCCCCATACACCTACTAACTGTTCCTGTACCCGTCCCCCCATATACCTGTTTACTGTTCCTGTACCCATCCCCCCATATACCTGCTTACTGTTCCTGTAACCCCCCCATACACCTGCTTACTGTTCCTGTACCTGTCCCCCCATATACCGGCTTTCTGTTCCTGTACACATCATCCCATATACCTGCTTATTGTTCCTGTATCCGTAACCCCTATGTACCTGCTTACTGTTCCTGTACCCATTCCCCCCATATACCTGCTTACTGTTCCTGTATCCGTAACCCCTGTGTATCTGCTTACTGTTCCTGTACCCATTCCCCCCATATATCTGCTTACTGTTCCTGTACCCATCCCCCCATATACCTGCTTACTGTTCCTGTAACCCCCCCATACACCTGCTTACTGTTCCTGTACCTGTCCCCCCATATACCGGCTTTCTGTTCCTGTACACATCATCCCGTATACCTGCTTATTGTTCCTGTATCCGTAACCCCTATGTACCTGCTTACTGTTCCTGTACCCATTCCCCCCATATACCTGCTTACTGTTCCTGTATCCGTAACCCCTGTGTATCTGCTTACTGTTCCTGTACCCATTCCCCCCATATATCTGCTTACTGTTCCTGTACCCATCCCCCCATATACCTGCTTACTGTTCCTGTACCCCCACATGTACCTGCTTACTTTTCCTGTATCCCCCCCCCATATACCTGAATACTGTTCCTGTACCCTCTGATATACCTGATTACTGTTCCTGTACCCTCCGTATATATGCGTACTGTTCCAGTACCCGTCCCCCCCATATACCTGTTTACTGCTCCTGTAACCCCCATATACCTGCTTACTGTTCCTGTATCCCCATTCCATATACCTGCTTACTGTTCCTGTAACCCCCCCATATACCTGCTTACTGTTCCCGTACCTGTCCTCCCATATACCTGCTGACTCTTCCTGTACCCGTCCCACCCATATACCTGCTTTCTGTTCCTGTATCCGTCTCCGCCACATACCTGCTTAATGTTCCTGTACCCCCCCATATACATGCCTAATGTTCCTGTACCAGTCCCCCCATATACCTGCTTACTGTTCCTGTATCCGTAACCCCTATGTACCTGCTTACTGTTCCTGTACCCCCACATATACATGCTTACTTTTCCTTATCCCCCCATATACCTGCTTACTGTTCCTGTACCCCCCATATACCTGCTCACTGTTCCTGTAACCCCACCCCATATACCTGCTTACTGTTCCTGCACCCATCCCCCCAAATATCTGCTTACTGTTCCTGTATCAGTCCTCCTATATAGCTGCTTACTGTTCCAGTACCCCCCGTATACCTGCTTACTCTTCCTGTACCCGCCCTCCCCATATTTCTGCTAACGGTTCCTATAACCCACCCACCCATACACCTGTTTACTGGTCCTGGTGACCCTATACACCTGCTTGCTCTTCATGTTCACTCCACCCCCATCCCAATACCTTCTTTCTGTTCCTGTAACAATACCTTATACCTGGTTTCTGCCCCTGCATCATTGAGCATGTGCAGAACGTGCCTGATTGCTGACCTCACTGGTTCCTGTCCTGTCTGATGCTGAGCTGGTTCCTGTTCTACAGTACATCCTGTAGCTGCCTCAGACCTGAGATGTCTCTTTCTCAGACAGCTCTGGAGCTGTCGCAGTCAGGTGCACACCAGGACGTGCTCCCACATTTACCTAACTTGACCTTTCCATTGAGCTGTCAGCAGCTGAGCTAGTGGGGATTGTCGGAGGGAGCCCCGCCACTGCTTTCTCTGAGGCCCGGAATCCTCATCCTCAGAAGATGAGGAGGTCGCCACTAGTGGAGTGGAACGTTGCTGTGCAGTGATCATGGCCATTCAGCTGGTTCCTGCAAGGCATTGTGGTGGAGGTTAGAAGTTTTGTGCCATGAATGAGTCAGATGGGAGGTTAACAGGGGAGTTGATAGGAATTCCCTTTGCCCTATGTTTAATTCTTTACTAGTTATTCCCATCCAAAAGGGAAGCTCCTTGTTTTGTTTCTAATGACCCCAAATCTCCTTATAGGTTTATCAAGAAAATGGATATCTTTGAGTAAACACAACTTCTAAATGCATAGTAATGCAAGCTGCAAGGTTAAAATTAGGAATTCGCAAGATTTTCCCAATGGTCCTGGTCAATTTTGGGCATGAGTTATCCAGACACAGCATATGTAGACTTTATCTCTTCACTGAAGACTGGTGAGATGGAAGGGATTGGACTGGAGTTCCCCATCCCAATGTGTGTTTACATCTGTGCGCATCTTCATATATGTGTGCCTGCATTTGTGTGCATGTGTCGATTTATACATGTGTCTGTGTGCAAGTGTATGTGTAAGTGTGTGTGTGTAAGTGTGTGTGTGTAAGTGTGTGTGTATGTGTACTTCGCTGAGGACTGAATTGGGTTAGACAGTGCTGCTCCCTATGCTGGCATATTTTGTTTAAACTGACATAAAGATGACACAACAGTGATATAGTAAAAGCAAAATACTGCAAGTGCTGGAAACCTGAAATAAAAAAATTGTATTTTCGGTATTCTGAAGAGAGTTATATTCGACTCCAAATGTTTCACCCTTCATTGATGTTGCCTGACACTTTAACAAGGTATGAGAAGCAGGCAACAGATCTTTAGCCTTAACTCTGAACCATGCTCACATCACTAAGGTCAGGCTTACATTGTGTAATGTTATGGGTGGCATGGTTACACAATGGATAATGCTGCTGCCTCATTGTGCTAGGGAAAAGGGAATTCATATCAATAATTCTCTAAGTAGAACCGAGGACACTTCTGTGTGGACCCAACTTTCATGGAAGGTTGTAATCTAGTGACCTAGTGGGTGCCATTTACTCCTCCTTGTGTCATCTGAGCAGGTACAAAGTGAGGAAGAAAAGTGGACACCCTGAGACAACAGTCACTTCAATTCTGAACCAGTAGATGGCCACCTTGCACTGGCCCAGGGTCAGATCTCCAACCGGAATGTCCTTTACCTGTTCAGAATTAGCTGAGAACATTTAGCTCAAAATGTTGACCTGTTGGACATGGGGTTTGGACCTGGGATCAGTACCATATCAGCCTGTGCATTTACTCTCCAAACCAGTCTTTCTGTCCCCGATTCCTTCAGCACTTGGTGTAGGTCCATCAAGCATACAGTCTTTACCTTTGGCTTCCTAAAGGCCCCATATTAAGTCCTCAAGACAGCAAGAGCTCAGTAGGAGACTATTTGACCTGACATTCCTGCGCTGTCTCTCTGAAAGTGCAATTTACTTAGTGCCAGTCCTTTGCCCTCTCCTTGTAACATTGTACATTGTCTCAGTTCAAAAGCAGGGCTCTCTGTCACTGCACAGATTGTTGGGTCTGCAGACTCCTGTACCCCACCCCAAGACCATTAATTCTGGAATTCCCTCTAGCCCTCACCTCTCTGGCACCTCCCCATCTCAAAGCTCCAATCTGAATCACCAGTCACCATTGCCAAGAGACCCACACGGTGGTCTTCTGCCAATGCCGTTCCTGCCCAGTCATCTGCCAGGCTTGGTGATTTGGAAGAAAAGAAATGGAAAATGATGTATTCCTGTTAAATTTAACAGGGCGTCCACACCCCTGGCCTTGGGGATTCATGGGTTGATTCTGGTCTTCCTCACAACCCACTTCCCCGTAAATATTTAGGCCAGAGAATTTGTCATTAAGCTGTCAACATTTATGAGGCTTGAATCTGATGACTGTTCAGTGAATGAGAATGTATTTTTAGAACTGAAAGGTGAGATCGGAATTCAAGCCCAGAGTTAATTTAGGAAATGTCCTCCTCCTGATCTGAGATCCCATTGAATGACCTCTGGGTGTTTGCCATTTGGCATTGAGATAGTAACATCACGTGTGTAGTGACTCAATGCCCTCTACCTACCTCAAATATGAGTGAGTCACTCCTTGGCCTTTATTGAATTGAATTTCCTTTTCTCATCGGCTGGACCAGTTATTACATTTGTCTTTCAGAGAACATTAAATTACCAGGTTGCTGAATTAATTTGTCCAATGTCAAAATGAACTGGGTGACAAGAACTTTTTTTGGCCTTATTTGCATATTTTCCATCAGCGGTAAAACTTGGAGATGAAAGGAACTCTTGATTCTCCAGAGAATACAGGGCAGAATGGTCTCAAGGACATCACCACCCAATTTCATTCTTAACATCAGAACTGCTTTCAACACTTCACAAACCCTCCCATCTTCATTTTACTCAATCTGGGAGCAACTGAATAACAGCCAGTTTTCAGCTAAAATAAAAACGGCAAGTGCTTGCTCTGAAAGCAGTTAGGAATACTTGGCAGTGAATAAATATTCTTTTCATTAAAAAGTAGGACCTTGATTTGAGTTGTGCAGGACCATTCCACACCCAGGAGTATTAATAAGCACTTGAAAATGAATCAATGAGTCTCATTGAACAAAAAAAGAACTGTGGATGCTGGTTGGAGAATTTGAGCTATAGGGAGAGGCTGAACAGGCTAGGGCTATTTTCCCTGGCGCATCGCAGGCTGAGGGGTGACTTTACAGAAGTTTACAGGATCATGAGAGGCCTGGATAGGGTGATTAGCTGAAAATATGTTGCTGGTTAAAGCACAGCAGGTCAGGCAGCATCCAAGGAACAGGAAATTCGACGTTTCGGGCCAGAGCCCTTCATCAGGAATGAGGAGAGGGTGCCAGGCAGGCTAAGATAAAAGGTAGGGAGGAGGGACTTGGGGGAGGGGCGATGGAGATGTGATAGGTGGAAGGAGGTCAAGGTGAGGGTGATAGGCCGGAGTGGGGTGGGGGTGGAGAGGTCAGGAAGAAGATTGCAGGTTAGGAGGGCAGTGCTGAGTTCAAGGGAATCGACTGAGACAAGGTGGGGGGAGGGGAAATGAGGAAACTGGAGAAATCTGAGTTCATCCCTTGTGGTTGGAGGGTTCCCAGGCGGAAGATGAGGCGCTCCTCCTCCAACCGTCGTGTTGTTATGTTCTGGCGATGGAGGAGTCCAAGGACCTGCATGTCTTCGGTGGAGTGGGAGGGAGAGTTAAAGTGTTGAGCCACGGGGTGGTTGGGTTGGTTGGTCCGGGCGTCCCAGAGGTGTTCCCTGAAGCATTCCGCAAGTAGGCGGCCCATCTCCCCAGTATAGAGGAGGCCACATCGGGTGCAGTGGATGCAATAGATGATATGTGTGGAGGTCCAGGTGAATTTGTGGCGGATATGGAAGGATTTTGATATGGCTAGGAAGAATTGTTTGTTTAATGTGTGGATTCTTCTGTAGATGAAGAACAGTAGAGGTCCTTTGCAGGTCTGTGAGAGTGTTGTCCTGAGCTGGGGTAGGGCTGACTGTAGGGAATGTAGGTAGCGACGCATGGCTGCAAGGGTGGAGCGGAGGATCCGGAGGGAGGTCTGTTGCTGGAGGCTTCGGATTTGTTGTAGGTACAGGTTGTCCGGGTTGGGTCCAAATTTTGTTGGTTGGAATGTAGTTCGGAGTCCGTGTGGGATCAGTCGGTTCCGTCGGCAGGTGCTGAGGAAGGAGATGTGGCTGTGGTAACGAGTCTGTTTGAGAACGTGGCTGAAGAGCTTCTGTGCAGAGGAGATGACCTGGGGGGTGCAGTGAGAGAGAGACTCACTGAAATCCTTGTAGAGGGAGGAAGAGAGCTTCTTCAAGGAAGGCATCTTCGAATAAAAAGTGAGGTCTGCAGATGCTGGAGATCACAGCTGAAAATGTGTTGCTGGTTAAAGCACAGCAGGTCAGGCAGCATCCAAGGAACAGGAAATTCGACGTTTCGGGCCAGAGCCCTTCATCAGGAATGAGGAGAGGGTGCCAGGCAGGCTAAGATAAAAGGTAGGGAGTAAATAACACGACGGTTGGAGGAAGAGCGCCTCATCTTCCGCCTGCGAACCCTCCAACCACAAGGGATGAACTCAGATTTCTCCAGTTTCCTCATTTCCCCCCCCCCCACCTTGTCTCAGTCGATTCCCTTGAACTCAGCACCGCCCTCCTAACCTGCAATCTTCTTCCTGACCTCTCCGCCCCCACCCCACTCCAGCCTATCACCCTCACCTTGACCTCCTTCCACCTATCACATCTCCATCGCCCTCCCCCAATTCCCTCCTCCCTACCTTTTATCTTAGCCTGCCTGGCACTCTCTCCTCATTCCTGATGAAGGGCTTTGGCCCGAAACGTCGAATTTCCTGTTCCTTGGATGCTGCCTGACCTGCTGTGCTTTAACCAGCAACACATTTTCAGCTGTGATCTCCAGCATCTGTAGACCTCACTTGAATAGGGTGATTAGCCAAGGTCTTTTCCCTGGGTTCAGGGAGTCCAAAACTAGAGGGCATAGGTTTAAGGTGAGAGGAGAAAGATATAAAAGGGATCTAAGGGGTAGTGTGTGTATGGAATGAGCTGCCAGAGGAAGTGGTGGAGGCTGGTACAATTACATCATTTAAAAGGCATCTGGTTGGGTATGAATAGAAAAGGGTTAGAGGGATATGGGTGAAATGCTGGCAAATGGGACTACATTAATTTAGTGTATCTGGTCAGCATGGACAAGTTGGACCGAAGGGTCTGTTTCTGTGCTGTACATCTCTGTGCCTCTAAAATGCAATATGAGTTGACCCACACCTTAGCTTAGTGAAGGTTCAGAAATGAACAACCAGTTTGAACTTTAGCAAAGCTTTATTTTTCTTCATCATGAGTAATGCAATTTTCAGCATCTCTATTGATAATAATACAATGTTTAGCTGATAGACTCATAGCAAGCGTTAACAACAAAAACAGAAATTTCTGGAAAAGCTCAGCAAATCTGGCAACATCTGTGGAGAGAAATCAGAGTTATCGTTTCAGGTCAAGTGACCCTTCCTCAGAACAGATTTCTCTCCACAGCTGCTTACCAGACCTGCTGTGCTTTTCCAGCGATTTTTGGGTCTTTTTTGGGCTTTTATACAGCAAGTATTATTTGAGTTCAACATCATATGATATTGTTCAGTTAGCTAGTATTTGGAATGAATGTAATATTGAGATTTGCTTAATGTGTAATGTCTTATGGTTGCATGGCCAAACTTAACCGGCAGCAATTTTGAACTACAGTTGAATCCTTTGTAACCAAATTTATTGTTGTCTGCTTCAAGACTGAGGAGATTATGGTCTCTTGGTTATCCTGTTATCATATTCTCAGATTATCCCTGGTGCAGCAATACTTGCCTTCCCATCTCCTTCTGTCTTCTCTATAGGTATTTAAATGTTAACATTAAAAGCTGGATTTTCTTATTCCTCATCAATTGAAATTAGTGGATAGAAAATTGTAGATCTCTGTAATTCTTTAACTTCCTCAAGCCTTACGATCTCTATGCTGGGCCACATCTCAGCGATGATATTCAAAGTCAGAATGTCATGTCTTCAAATCTCAATCCAGTGACTTGGACCGAAACATTTTCTCTGCCTCTGCAGTGTATTCTGAGGGAGTGATTATTTGGATGAGATGTTTAAATCGAGCTTCTGTCTGCTTGCTCAGATCATTGCAGAAGATCACATGACACTACTTGAAGAAGAGAAGGGGCCTGGTGTCCTTGCCTGGTGTCCTTGCCAGTGTTTATCCCTCAATCAACATCACTTGAAAGAAACAAATTTCCCGGTCACTACTACATTGCTGTTTGTGGGAGCAGGCTATGCACAAATGAGCTATCATGTTTCCTATATTACAACACTGACCACATTTCAAAAATACTTATCGGTTCTAAAGTGTTTTGAGACACTCTGACCTTTTGAAGTTGTCTTTCTGTTGTTTGTTTTCCATTTTGTTGATGCTAGGATCTTGCAACTGCCCATATCCTCATTCCACTCCCTTTGCCTCTCCACTAATGGTCAGGCTCCTCAAAATCTCCCACGTTTCCACTTTCCTCTCCACATTAACTCACGCCATCAAACCCAACTGTTGGACAAAAATGTAGGTCACCCTTCCTAACATCTCTTTTGATGGTCCAGGGTCTATTTTTTGTTCCATTGCCTCTTTTCAGTGCCTTTGGGGTAGTTTTCTTTGTTATAGGTGCTTTAATACTGCTTGTTGTTATTGGCTTTGTATTTCTTTAGATTTCCTGGACTCAAAATGTCTCCATTAACATTAGTACACATTAAGTAATTAGTCCCATATGCACTGCAGGTTCTCTCTCTCTGATCTGAATGCAAGTGAGTGCTCTGAACGTTTCTGGCTTTCACTTCCTTTCCCACCGTCTCTGATTCTCTGATGAGCGTCCTTTTGTCTGACTTGGCCTTTTGTCAGAATTTGAACATTCATCGGTGCCACCATCTTCCCAGATAGCTCACCACTTGGGTCTTCCACTCTGTCCTTACACAGGTCATCAGTATCCAGTCCATTATATCCTTCATCCGTTTTCATCCCAGCTTTCCTTTCCTACATTTTCTTGTTCATCCTTCCTTGCAATAATTATTTCTCTCAGCTCCAATGAAGTGACCAGAATTCCATATCTTTTCCAATTTGTCTGTCTAAACTGAATTAAAATGAATCATTTGTCTTCCTTCTTTAGCTGCAGAAGTCTGATAATGTTGTCTGACTTTAAAGTTGCTTTTTGTAGACATCAAGCGTCAGTATTTAATTTTTTATTTATAAAGTCACTTTAGCTCCATTATTAATGCTTTTGTTCCTTCCCGGTGATCTTGATTGAATCTTTCACCATTATTTGTTGAGGTCCAATTTTCCAAATCTCTATCTCTGAGCATGGGACTCAACAGAAAATATTGACCAGGGAACTATGGGCAGTGTCCTCATTATTTTAATATCTACATGAATACATAAAGAATGGGTTTGATAACGCGTTCATTATAGTAAACTTATATGTTGAGTTGAACTATGAGATATACCTATTAATACAAATCGAGATTTAATTCTTCCAACCTTGGTTTGTATAGTGAGCTATATTACACTTTGAAGCATTGGTGGTTAAAGGTCCATCCCAGGCAGCAGAGGGCAATATGGACGTGATGTATAAGTAAATGGGGTCAAACTGAAGACTTTTTTCTATAGCCTATTGATAAAAGTACATTAACAGCTATTGCACTGGAGTGTTAGCCTAGACCATGCTCTCTTATCTCCAGAGGTGAATTTGAATTCTGATTTAGAAGGGACAATTACTGCACATTGATCCATTGCTGACAATATAATCCAGAACCTTGAATCCAATTTTAGTTAGGACCTTAGATTCCAGAGTTCAAAGTATCTCCTGACTCTGATAATGTCATGGTAGACAGTTTGCTGCCCGGTTTGGTGTATTTCTTCATAGTCTTCGGACTGATGCAGCCAATAGCACTGAAGATCTGGAGCAGGTTTCTCCTGAACTTCACTCCAGCAAAAGCATACACAAATGGGTTGAGACAACAGTGGAAATAGCCCAGATTGGATGTCATGGAGATGGCAATGTCCAACCTAAATTCAATGATACAGCTCCTGGCTATGATGCCCAACCTCTGCAGAGTGTCTATGAAGAGGACCACGTTGTAAGGGACCCAGCAGATGAAAAAGGCACTGACGACCAGGACAATGACCTTCATGGCCCTACGCTCCTTGTTCTTTTGTATGTTGTGGGATCCATGTAGGGTTTTGATGATCATGATGTAACAGTAGAACATTATTGTCATCGGTGCAAGGAAGCTGGTGATGTGGTAGAAAAATCTCAAGCCCACCATCCAAGCCTTGGCAGTGTCAGCATTAAAATCATAGTGGCATTTCAAAGCACCACTGGGGTGTGATTCTGTCAAGTATATGAAATCGGGTATAGCTAAAAGAAAGCAGAGGAGCCAAACAACAAGACAGTTGATATGGACTGACAAAGACCTGTGCTTCTTATACATCTGGACTGCATGTACAATGGAAAGGTAGCGATTAAAGCTAATGCAACCCAGAAGATAGATGCCACTGTTAAAATTGATGTTGAACATTGCCCCAATTATCTTGCAAGCTATTGACCCAAAGACCCAACCCTTGACTGTCTCCACAGCCCAGAATGGCAGACTGGCCACCAGGAGGATATCAGCAAATGCCAAGTAGAGAATGTAGGTGTCAGTCATGGCCAAGGTCTTTCTGTTCTTCAGGAGAACAGCCACTGCTATTCCATTCCCCAACAGACCTACGAAAAAGATGGCAAGGTAAAAGATGGGGAGGAAGATCCTGTTAAAAGATGCAACCTTGAAGGTGCCACAGTTAACGTAGGCTTCAGTGAGGAGATCATCTTTGTAGCTGGCGTTTGAGAAATAATCCCAACTCTGACTGGAGTTGAAGATATCCTGAAAGCCATCCATAGTGAACTCCTGAAAGAAATGAACAATATTTAGTTATCATAGTTAAAGCAAGAACTGTGGTGTCACAAATGTGAAATATGACAGAAAATTGGCTTCAGAAAGTATCTCCTAGATGTATTTACCAGTTAAAACAGAAAGTCCTTTTTAAATGGCACCAGTCTCCTTATGGTAATGCAGCTAACTCTGATACTGTTACTGCTCATTAAGGCAGATCCTTTGAACTCTACTTCCCTCGGGTTTCATTCATTTCTGAATCCACAAAATCTAAAAGCTAATCTAGATATAACCTAATTAATACGCAGTGACATACTTTGCATGGGAAGATCATGCCCTAAAGCTATGCTTTGTAAACTAATCAAACCCATGTATTTAAATTTAATAGCTTTAAAATATATCTGTATAGGTTTGGACACTTCAAGGGAACATGTGTAACCTTGGCTTGTACACTAATTGCATGAAACTGTATCAATCTTGTTCAGACCAGTATGAATTGATCATGAGTCTGGATGTGTGAGGTTCTTTTTATTAAGGCATGTAACAGATTAGGAGCTAATAACAGATTCTCACGGCCAATTCAGAATCAGTTATGGGGCCAAGTGTTTCTAAGGGAGGAGACTAGTTAAGTATTGAGAATTTGAGGGAGGAGGTCAATACTTTAGCCTGAGGTTTCTCTCCCAAGTTGGGAATGCAGATTTGAGAAAAGTTCCAGTTGTCAAGAGCCTCCTTCAACACAAAACTGTATTTCAAGGTACAATCCCTGGCACCTCCTCATCCACAACATTGGCATCCAAGATTTACTGGCCCCTCACATTCCTCTTGGCACTTTTCTGATCCATTTGCAAGATGCTTAGGAAGCACAGGGCTCGCCAGCAACTTGCATTGAAACTTTATGTGCACGGCCAGGCACCCAGCTCATGGACTCTGGGCTGCACGCTCAGTTAGGAACAACCTGCATACTTGCAGTATCCTTGCCTGGCCATGCTCTGCATGTTAACTTGCCAGCAGTCTGCTAGTATTGCCGTATGAACATGTTCTTTAGTGCAGCCACACACACAGGCTGCTTGTTCTTCTTGTCAATTGGCACCAGGCCGTTGGCGATGGCACATCTCACAATGCCACCTCGATGATGCTGAGGTCAGTGGCAATTCTTTAAAATGAGGAGACTGCTGATCAAAAATGTCAAGTGACAAGGGTGCTGTGGGAGGAGGGAAATATCGCTGCATCACCCGACATGTAAATATTAGATTACTTACAGTGTGGAAACAGGCCCTTCGGCCCAACAAGTCCACACCGACCTGCCGAAGCACAATCCACCCAAGCCCATTCCCCTACACCTAACACTACAGGCAATTTAGCATGGCCAATTCACCTAACCTGCACGTTTTTGGACTGTGGGAGGAAATTGGAGCACCCGGAGGAAACCCACGCAGACACGGGGAGAATGTGCAAACTCCACACAGACAGTTGCCTGAGGTGGGAATTGAACCTGCGTCTCTGGCGCTGTGAGGCAGCAGTGCTAACCACTGTGCTACCGTGCCGCCCTCATGATGATGGGCTCTACTGAAAGCAATGATTGACGTGGGAGTCTGGGATGTGAAGGGGGACAGAGTGCAACTGGCACTCCCTTCACCAAGTGGTGCCCAGGCTGTGATCAGGCCATGGGATGGGCAGGCCATAGGGTTCCTGAAAATGTGGTTCTGCTGTTTGGGCCAGTCTGGGGTGAAGAGGGCGTCTCCAGTATAATCCAGACTGGCTGTGCATGCACATCCTGGTGTATTGTGCACTGTGCAAATGGAGCAGAGAACAAGGCAATGTGATAGTCTCTGAGAAACTGGGGGAATAGGAGCAGCCTTCCGAGGAGAACAACAAGAAGATTGGAGAGGTGGAGGAAGGTGAAGCTGTCCTTCAGCAGCAGCAGTGGGCACTATATGCCAAACACAAGTGGATAGCCACCCTCGTGCCAGTCAATGAGAGTTGGGTGCAGCAGGTCATCATGGAATTACAGAATGGCCATTGGTCATCTGGTCAGTATTGGTTTGCATAGTAGACATGAGCTGCAGCTTCTATTTGATTTGCTTGTGTTTGCTTTCTCTGCCTTAAATACAAACTCACCTTTTGAAATTGTCTGAATGCTTTCCAGTGTTTCCCAACTGGCCAGTGAAGGCTGTGGGTCTCCATGGTGACAAGTAGTGGTGATGTAGAGAGAGTGATTAGGTAGACTATAGCCAAGGACAGGTAAACTGTGTGGCCTGCTAGTTAAACAGTGACACGGGTGAGAAAACAGGGTTGTGTGCACAAGGGAATGTCAGCCATGGTGGCTATATGCTCTATCATGTATCACATATACATATATATCCATCAGCTATGTGCTCTGAACAGCATGGCTTACTGGCTGTTAGTTTGTTGGTGAAAGGCAATGCTAGTTAGCCAACACTTCCAGGATGAATAGTGTCCTATTAAAGATGGTGAGGGCACAAGGGAGAGTGGCCTCAGCAGATACCTACTGACCAGTGAGTTGTTCTGGGGATGGTGCGTGGTAAGATGAGATTAGAGTTAGACAAGGGGGTGCCATAGGGGTGGTGTAGGTGGTTAACGAGGCAGGTTTGGCAAGATATGGTGAGAAATCTCACCAGGCCTCATCGCATAAAACCCTCCAAGAAATGTGATGCAACCAACAGCTAACCTGACCAAAACAAAAGCAAAAAACTGTGGACGCTGGAAATGAGGAACAAAGACAGAAATCACTGGTAAAACTCAGCAGGTCTGGCAGCATCTATGGAGAGAGAGAGCAGAGTTAATGTTTCAGATCCAGTGACCCTTCTTCAGAATGGATTTAGCCCTGGGTACTTTTCGTCTCTCCATCTCTTCTCCAACTTGATGACATTCTGCTCTCAAACCCAAGTTGCTCAGTTAAAGGAGAGACAGCCAAATTGTTGCTAAGGTCCGTACGGAAAATATCAATAAAACCCTGGTGCCTCCCACTTACTCATGCTTAGAAACTGAAAAGGGAAGGAGCTAATAAAATTGATACAACTTCTTCACTGTGGTAAAGGTGGGTAGACGGTTTCACTGACTGTTAGGATTTACTTAACATCTGAGCATGGAATTAAAAACTGACAAACCCATCTGTTTCTTACACAGATTCATGCATAATGATCTTCATTTAATCTTGTGTCTAAGGCCATTTATTTTATCCATCCATCAGCACAGGCACCACGGGGCAATGTTCTATGGTCAGCTGCCTGATATTGCTGGAACAACTCTGTCCCTGCAGCTCAAAGCTCTGCAGATTTTGCAGAGCGTGCATGGAAGCTGAAAATGAGTGTACACTAAAGACCAAAGAGGAAGGAGAGAACCCTTGGAATTTCAGAGGCACATCCCAGCGATCACTTTAGCAGAAACTGCTGTTTATGATGACTGAGCATTGTCAGGTTCAGATTTGTTAGGTCAAGAAACGTTGTCACTGTTTGTTGATTGTAAAAGGATAAGGAGACACAGTTTTAATATTCTGGGCAAGAGATACAGCTGCAGGGAGAGAGAGGAAAACTTTTTAATGGAGCAAGTGATATTAACCTGGAACTTTCTGCCTCCAAGATTTGCGGTTGTGGAGATGATCAATGATTTTGTAAGGTTGTTGGATGGGCAGTTGAGCGACTTAAGATGGTAGCACATGGGATAGGACATTAGAATTGGGATTGATTGGTTTGTTATGGAGGGAGCATGACGTCCAAGGGTCAATAGCCTCCTTCTGTACTGTAATGACTCTATAACACATTCTGATACATTTATGATATAAGCTCAGGGGTATAGCACAGACATTGTGCCCACCCCCTCCACCACCAACCCATACTTCCACATGACAGAAATTCCACATTTATTTACCCCCACCAAATAAGCTGCAGTTTAACTGAGCCAAACTCTGAACTGTACTGCACGGCATCGGATTCCCCATTATAATCGAATAATTCACTAATTACTGATCCTAGAAATCGCTCAGGGATTACTTTGTAAGGCTGATTCACAGTATTGACAATCTCAAGCAGATCAATTTGAGAATGTGACTGTCATCAGCAGAGAGGGAATAGCACTCTTATATCATTCACAAGGCTACTCACTAGCCAGCAACTGAAAAAGCCCAGAATCCACTGGAACTGTAGGAAAAGTTGGTAAATATACTAGGGGAAAGCCACATTTAAACTATCTGGGACAGGAGTTGATTCAAAGTGGCCAACAGCCCAAAATTGCTGTCCGTGACCATTCAAATATTGGGCCTCATGATGTCACCCTGGCTTACTTTAGATGGAAATTGTCAATTTAAGGGTCAGAATCCTGGAAAATCCATCTGGTTCCATTCTGTATCCAGTCCCATAGTGAGTCCTGGACTGGGATTGAAGTAAATGTCCATTGTGTCCATGCCAGGATTTTGCCGGAACTGTGGTGCCCTCACACAACACCCAGTGTGTCCCTCTGCCTCAAATAGTTATCCACTTTCCCCTTAAAGGGACTGTTTGTTCCACTAACTGCTTTCAATGTACACTTGTAGCAGCAAAGCTCTGCACAAGCAACTCTTTAACAACCTGAATGAAGCCTTGACGACCGCCTACCAATTTCCTTTCCAACTCATTTTTAATAAATGTTTGACATTTTTTTGGAAAGGGTGAGAACTCTGGGACCATAAGCAGGCTTTTTCAACACTGCTTTCCTGGTGTGTTAAATCAGTGGTTCTCAGTGTGTGGGCCATTGATCGGGGGGTGGTCCATGAAGGTGGGATCACGTGATGTTCCAAAACATGATTCTCTCTCGCACAACACCGCAGGCAAGGCCAAACGGGAGAGACTAGGCCTAAACCCACATCTGCACCACTCAGATCACATCGCACAAACGTACCAGCTCTCTCTCTCTCTCTCTCTCTCTCTCACACACACACACACACACACGCGCAACAAAGGTGCGTGTTATGAAGCAGGATATAAACACTGTTGATTTTGCTTGATGACTATAGATGTGAGATAAATCTTTATATCTCAGAAGCTGACTATTGTGATGCTTTTATAACATATATCGCAATGTTTCAAATAAATGTAAAATTAATGCACTATGAAAATATCTGTACTTCTGCATATTAAAAATGTACAGAAATGTAATACATTCAGTGGTAAACCGCAGCGAGATGTTTACAGTTACCCTCTGTTCTCATTAATTCTGATCAGTTTTTTTCGCAGTGAAAGTGGGTGGGGTGGGATGGTGAGGTGGTTTGTGGGGGTCTGCTATCTTGCATTGATAGGCTCATGGGTGAAAATGTATGAGAATCATTGGATTAGCTCATGACTTATCTGCTGCCCATTGTTCCCTGTCACTTGGCACCCTTACCTAAGAAAAACTGATCAGGTAGTGATTGGAACGAGGTCAGCCAGGTGTGAGTTCCCATATTAGGGCTATTAACTTGGTCTAATCAGGGAGTCCTGGCTGACAGATATAAACAGAGATTCTCAGAAAATACTTACAGTGTGGAAACAAGCCCAACAAGTCCACACTGACCCTCCAAAGAGTAACTCACCCAGACCCATCCCCCACCCTACATTTACCCTGACTAATGCACCTAACCTCCACACCCCTGAATACTATAGGTAATTTAGCATGGCCAATCCACCTAACCTACACACCTTTGGACTGCGGGAGGAAACCGGAACACCCGGAGGAAATCCAAACAGACATGGGGAGAATGTGCAAACTCCACACAGACAGTCGCCCGAGGCTGGAATCACACTTGGATCCCTGGTGCTGTGAGGCTACAGTGCTAACCACTGAGCTACTGTGCCATTCACTTTTGGGAGCCAACTCTGAGCTAGCTGGGTCAGTGTCATGTACTTTGGACGGGTAAATAAAGGATAGCGTGCTGATAGGATACTGGCCTTCATGGAGTTATTTCAGTTCAACCTTAGACTTTACATTTCTAAATATACTGAGGAATTGAGAGAGAGTTCAGGATTGTCACTATCATTTGTGGGGTAAAGGTTTTCTAATTTGGAGCTCTGATTTAAGGATTTTTCTCAATGTTCTGCATTGCTGCAACCCAAGAGTGTTTCCTGAAGCTATCCTTTCAAATTCTTTTAACAGTTAAGACATCTTAATATTGTACAGTCAAGAGAGTACAAGCCAAATTTTGTGCAAATATTTTCACAGTTAATCTTTTAAATGCAGCAATCCACAGAGATAAATAGTCTGCCATCTAAATGCAACCAGCATTTTGCCCACACCATTTTCTTTTTAACTGAAACCAGCAGAGAGAGGAATTTCGGCCAATGGAGTCTGTCCTCTGATGTCCACAGGCTAAGGCAGACCTAACCACCTTCTACTCAAGCCCTTGACAGCATAAGACAATCGGGAATCCCAGGAAGAGTGAAACACTTGAGTCGGGGCAGCTCCTAGCTCTGTAATGTTCCATTCTTCAATCATTGTGTATTAAATAATGTGAGCCAAGAGTGTGGTGCTGGAAAAGTACAGCCGGTCAGGCAGCATCTGAGGAGCAGGAGAATCGACGTTTTGGGCATAAGCCCTTCATTCCTGACTGGCTGTACTTTCCCAGCACCACACTCTCAACTCTGATCTCCAGCATCTGCAGTCCTCTCTGTTTCCTATTAAATGGTATGAGTCTGTCTACAATTGATGCTCTCAGGGTTTGATTGTTTAAATCTGGGAGTGGACTCAGAGCAAAGTAAACCACAGAAGTTACTGGAAGCCATAGCTGCGTCAAACATGGCAGAAGACATTTTGTCAAGGCAGAAATACATTAAAGCACTCACAAATAAACTTTTTGCACACTTGAAAACGAATGTCGTTTCTGCATTGTTCTAAGATATACAATATGTACAACAAGCTCGACACTAGGAGAATTGATTTGGCCACCAACGGGGAAGCACAGAAATGTAGAATCACTGTTTTGGGTAGGGTGGGTAGGGTGGGAAAAAGCAGAAAAAGTAGCAACAATGAGAGAAAGCTGCAGATAGAGAGACTCAAAGAGCTGAAAGATAGAGAGTCATAAGAAAAGAGGCAATGACTTGTCATCAGGAATGTGAGTTTGGAGAGGCTAACGCAACGTAAAGACAGCCAAGAACCCATTGCTGACAATACTGCCAATTTTTAATTTAGTAGATTCAAAGAATTTCGTTTTGCCACCAGCTTGTAATTCCACGTAAATTGTTCACTGAACGTACCACAGATTATAATACTCAATGTGATGGAATGCCATTATATTTGAATCATTGAATTAGCTGCTCATTCAAGTTAACGCAAAGGAGTATAAAGGAGAGATGTATAATGGATAGCTAATCTGACATGGTCAGTTTTCAATCAGCCTATAAAGTCAAAATGATGATCGGAGGACAACTTCCCTAAACAGACAGTAAAAACAGAGCAATGCTTATCCTGCAAATACAAAAATATCAAATCAGAGACTTTAACATTTGATTTCACCAAACTGATAAATCTTACCAATATCCTGAACCAAATCATTATTACCAATACTGACTTGCTGCACCATTACCCCACACCATCATCTAATTGCCCCCTCTCCAACTATATTCCACATTCCCAGCTTGACTGACATTTCCTGCTGATCCAAGCCTCATGTACCCCACTGTAATAAGCCAATGTGGTAGGGGACAACAAAAGGGTAAGCATTACATTTTTCACTATTGTCCAAGAGCAAGATTGCCCAGGCAAGATCAGTGAGTAACGACTAAACTTGGTACAAAGTCAGAGTTTGGAGACAAACAGAACAAACTTACTGCGAATATCCATTCAGTTTGGTCCATGTCTAGTGCGATACCAGCTTTAGATGACAACCTGGTTTGTTATCTAGACTTTCTCTCTAACTTATTCTCCTCGCTGACAACACAGGCTGGGCAAATTCCTCACCGAAAGCAGTGAACAGGAAATAGCTGTCACTCAATCTTTAATAACAAAAACCTGGTATTTTACAGCGCCTGTTGGTGGGATCTGGTTGAGGTGTATATTTAACTGATCAGCTGTCTATGACTGTGACAATCCAGCTGGTCTTCCTGGTATATTTACTTTCAAAGCTCAATATTACCTCACCCCAAACATACACACATATACACACACACATACATACACATCCACACACGCATGCTCTTGTGCACACACACGTAAACACACACATACGTATACACGCACATGCACACACACATACATACATACACACGCGTGCTCTCACACACACGCACATGTGTGCACACACACGTACGCATACATATACACACATACACACACACACATTTTTACATACACACACATATGTGTGCGCTCTCGCACTCACACATGTGCACTCGCACATACATAAACACAGTCACACACGTACACATATATACATGCACACACATATACACACATACATCACACACATACACACATATATACATACACACATGTACACACACGTGTAGACACACGCACACACACGCACATATATGCATACACACACCACATGCATATGTATGCGCACACACATACACACATACATACACGCACACACATGCACACACACGCGCACACACTTCCTTGCACACACAATTCCTTTGGATTTTTAATGTATTTATTTGCCATTTTTCTCCGGAAGGAGTTGGCTTCTGCAGTGTGCAATGCCAGGGTCACCAGCTAGTCTCCAGTGACAGGCAGCTGAAGGGTTATTTCTATTCTTATTTAAAAGGGGGATTAAGGCCTTTGAGCTGATCTAGCTTTTTAAAACAATCAGAGGAAATCTCTAAGCTGTATGAAGAAAGGGATTTTGCACATAGAAAGATGATTACAAAATAAGATGATCATGAACCAAACAAGGCAAGTTCTGCCTAAACTGATTCAACGAACAGATGCCATATACCCAGTGCCATGAGAGATTCTCTCAATCCCTCTGTCACACTCCTGGGCAGGATTTAGAGACAAAATATTGTCTGATACTCAGTCTCTCTCTATCTAACTTTCAGAGTCTCTGCCTGTCTTATCCCTTTCTATATATAGAATACCTACACAGTAGAAGCAAGTCGATTGGCCCATTCAGTCCACACTGACCCTCTGAAGAGCATCCCACCCAGACCCACCCCATCTCTGTCAGTCTGCATTTCCCATGGCCAATCCACCTAACCCACACATCCCTGGACACTACAGGGTAGTTTAGCATGGCCAATCCACCTAACCCACACATCCCTAGCTCACTTCAAATCTAGGAAGAGCTAGCCAACTGGATACAAAATTGTCTTGAAGGTGGTAAGAGGATTGTTTTCAGACTGGAGAATGGCCAATCCACCTAACTCACACATCCCTGGACACTACAGGGCAGTTTAGCATGGCCAATCCACCTAACTTGCAGACCTTTGGAGCAAACCGCACAGACACAAGGGAGAATGCGCAAACTCCACATGGACAGTTGCCTGAGGGTGGAATTGAACCCAGGTCCCTGGTGCTGTGAGGCAGCAGTGCTAACCACTGAGCCACCATGCCACTCTCATGTTTTCCCCAGTGAAAATCTCTCATATACTGGTCTCCAAGCTCCCTCTATATCACGATCATTGAGAAACCATGTCTGCCCAGCAGAGGGTTGCCAAGCAGCTAAAATCATCCCCAGTGTGGTACCCGCCATCTCTACATTATACCCATCAACCATTGAGCCTAATACATAGGCAGTCCAGAAACCAGGTCAGTCTCTGATGTGAGCCTCATTAATGTAAGCATGACAAAATGCCACTAGTGGGTAGTCCATATGATGGTCCTGCTCAGTGAATCGTGGCCTACTGGAGGATAAAGACAACGTCCTTTGTAGGCCAGAAGGACTGGCTGAGTTCCCAGACCCAATGAGGTATGCCTGCCCCAAGCTCCATCTGGAGGACCTTGTCAAAACCTCACTTTCTTCTGACTTTTTCTAGGCCGGGCCTAGAAATGGAGTTGAGTCATAGATCAGCCATGAACAGGAGTAATGGCAGAATTAGCTCAAGGGGATGAAAGGCCTTATTCCCTTCTTGTGCTCCCTTAGGTGGGTGGTTCCTCTGTTCTGACCAAGCGACTGGAGTATGAATGAAGATTGACAGAGGTTAAGAGAACTCAGAATTAATGAAGTTAGGGAGAAACTTGCCCCTCCCCCCTTAGTGGAGGAGCTAATAACCAAGGGGCACAGTTTTAAGGCATAGAGCAGGACGTTTAGAGGGGATTTGAGAAAATAATGTTTCATTCAGAGGGTTGTAGGCATCTGGAACTCATTGAAAGAATGATAACGGTGGGAAATCTTAACAAGAAGAGTAACTTCTTTTTTTTTGGGCAAGAGTGACTGGGCCTCAGAGAGTTGTCCATCAGACCGTGTCCACCAAGGGAAAAAAATGCCACAAGGATTTAAAGGGACCTTAGATTGTCAGAATTTAGTCTATGCTCCAGGACATCCCTCAGAGTTTGCGACTCTCCCTCCAGAGCACGGGGAACCCGAATCTATGGCTTCTTGAGCTGAAAGCTCAACATCAGCTGATTCAGTTTGTCATTCATCTTCCAGGTCTTGATGCATGCTGCAGTCTGGGTCTTAGCTCTCACCTCACAGTTTTGAATTTTCAGAAAAGGGAAATACTGACTGTGTTAAATTATTCTGGAATGGTGGGGGGAGAGTGTGCAGGGTGATTCAATTATGTATTCAGCTAGGGCTGGAAGGATGTGGGTTTTATCTGTTGGCAAAAATGGGAAATGGTCCCGAATCTCATACAAAATTGCATTTGAACGTCAGTACTTTGTTCCTATGTTAAGAAAAACAAACATTGTTATGTCCTGTGGTCAGAACTTTTAAAGGCACCTCACACCACAAATGACTTTCTGCAGAGCAGATATTTGTGAAAGGTGACAATCATTTCCCTTCAGGTAACTACCCACAAACTCTAGTGTGATGAATTCTTAAAGAGGCTTCCCCTGTTCTCTTTCTTGTTGTATTTTATAACCATCTGGACAAGAACCAGGGCCTCAACGTAACATCGCATTCAAAAGATGGCACTTCCAACTGTACAACAACCTCTCGTTACTGCACTGGGATATCAGACCAGAGGACAAATAGCTGACGTTGGCTCAGTCTCAAGAATGTCAGTCAACTTTTATTGCTCCGTGAATCTTTCCCAGCTAAATTTTAAGATGGCCTGATGCAGAAGTAGCTGCCACATACTGCTGGGTGTGTAATACAGACCCAGGGGAATTCACCATATCACCCGCTCTGATCTACAAGCCTTCCTTGGGAGAACTAACATCAGACATTTGTGTGGGGTCTGTGACAGCAAACCCGACAGAAATGTCCTTCTTAAAACGAAAGCAAAAGACTGCAGACGTTACAATCTGAAAGAAAAGCAGTTCCAAAGAAGAGTAATTTGACACATTACCTTGTTTCCTTCTCCTGACAGGCTGCCAGGCTTCCAAGTTTCTCCAGCACTTTCTACTTTAATTTCTGTCATAATCCCAGCTGATGTTATTACTGGACAAGTCAGATCCCAGACAGAAACCTGGCTTGATAGATCATATTTTTTACCGTTTTGGTTTTAACAGACTGGTGTCTCACTGAAGAATAAGCACCCAAATGCGACAGGTTTTGCTTTAACACCGTGGGCGGCACGGTGGCACAGCAGTTAGCACTGCGCCTCACACCGCCAGAGACCCGGGTTCAATTCCCGACTCAGGCGACTAACTGTGTGGAGTTTGCACATTCTCCCTGTGTCTGTGTGGGTTTCCTCCAGGTGCTCTGGTTTCCTCCCGCAGTCCAAAGATGTGCGGGTTAGGTGAATTGGCCATGCTAAATTGCTCCTAGTGTTAGGCAAGGGGTAAATGTAGAGGTATGGGTGGGTTGCGCTTTGGAGGGTCGGTGTGGACTTGTTGGCCCAAAGGGCCTGTTTCCACACTGTAAGTAATCTAATCTAATCTTAACAGTAAAACAGAAGTTTATTCATAAAATAAATTAAGATAAAATAGAATAAACCAAGCTATCTATTTGTAAAAGGCATTCGAAGGACTTTAAACACACAGGAAAGGTATGATCCTGTTGATCCTAAAAGGTATGTGTTCAACACAGAGATCTTTGAGAGTAAGCAGCATCAAATGGAAGGAAGATGAGATGTCAGGATGGTGAGGAGGATGGAGATTGTTTAGAATTGTTTAAGACCAGAGAGGTGTGAATAAACTGGGGGGAGACTGGAAGTTGGTGAGGGAGGGAGCAGGGAAACGTCCAGCCTGATTGTGGGCAGGTAACTGGGTTTGCTTGGTGGATCTTAGTTTAGAAGGAATCCTGCTCCTGTTGCCCCACAAGCAGTGCTAGAAAAATCCTTTCCTGGTTGATCTGGCCCGACTCACCTCCCTTCAATTTGATACTTTCCTGAAGTCTGAGAGGCTTTGAAAGTGATACTGTATAGAACATAGAGCAGTACAGCACAGTACAGGCCCTTTGGCTCACAATGTTGTATTGAGCATTTATTTTAATCTAAGATTAACCTAACATACACAACCCTCAATTTACTGCTGTTCATGTGCAGTTGCTTAAATGTCCCTAATGTATCCGACGCTACTACCACCACTGGCAGTGCATTTCTTGCACCTACCATTGTGTAAAGAACCTGTCTCTGACATCTCCCCATCCCTTCCTCCAATCACCTTAAAATTATGACCCCTTGTGACAGCCATTTCTGCCCTGGGGAAAAGTCTCTGGCTATCTACTCTAGATATGCCTCTCATTATCATATACACCTCTGTCAAGTCACCTGTCTTCCTCCTTCTCTCCACTGTGAAAAGCCAGAGCTCCTTCAATCTCTCTTCATAAGACATGCCCTCCAATCCAGGCAGCTTCCTGGTAAATCTCCTCTGCATCCTCTCTAAAGCATCCACATCCTTCCTCTAATGAGGCAACCAGAAGTGGTCATAATATTCCAAATGTGGTCTAACCAGGGATTTATAGAGCTGCAGAAAAACCTCGAGGCTCTTAAACTCAAACCCTGTTAATGAAAGCCCAAACACCATATACCTTCTTAACCACCCTATCAACTTGGGTGGCAACTTTGAGGGATCTATGTACATGGACCTCAAGATCCTGATGTTCCTCCACACTGCCAAAAATTCTGTCTTTAATCATGTATTCAGCCTTCAAGTTCAACCTTCCAAAATGAAGCGCTTCACATTTATCCAGGTTGAACTCTATCTGGCACTTCTCAGCCCAGCTCTGCATCCTGTCAATGTCTTATAGCCTGCAACAGCCCTTGGCACTAGCTACAACACCACCCATCTTTGTGTCATCGGCAAAATTAATAATCCACATTTGCACTTCTTCATCAAAGTCATTTATAGAAACTACAAAGAGCAGAGGCCCAAGAACAGATCCCTGTGGGACACCACAGGTCACCGACCTCCAGGCGGAATATTTTACATCCACTACCACTCGCTGTCTTCTTTTGGCCAGCCAATTCTGTGCCCAGACAGCCAAACCTCCCTGTATCCCATACCTCCTAACTTTCTGAATGAGCCTACCAAATGTCTTACTGAAATCTATATGGAATGAGCTGCTAGAGGAAGAAGTGGAGGCTGGTACAATTACAACATTTAAGAGATATTTGGATGGGTATATGAATAGGAAGGGTTTGGAGGGATGTGGGCCAGGTGCAGGCAGGTGGGACTAGATTGGATTGGGATATCTGGTCGGCATGGATGGGTTGGACCGAAGGGTCTGTTTCCATGCTGTACATCTCTATGACTCTATGACTCTATACATACCACATCCAATGCTCAACTTTTGTCAACTGGTCTCGTCTCATCTTCAAATAAGTCAATAAGGCTTGTGAGGCATGACCTGTCCCTCACAAAGCCATTCTGACTATCTCTAATCAAACTATGCATTTCCAAATAGTCATGAAGCATTCCTCGTAACTTGCTTACTTTGCTTACCATGCTCTTTCTAAATTGGCGACACCAGCTCATTTTAGTGATGGACTTGCACCATCAGATGTGTTTGCTTGTCCACATTCAAGTTCAACTCTATCAAAACTCAAAATAGTTAGTTTGGAGTTGGGTATCTCATGTGGGGAATATTGCCAAAACCTTTGTTATTTCCCACCCTTATTGCTGAAATAGTTGTCCTTTTACTTTAATGGTGAATTTTACAACATTTAGACTAAAAAATGAACATTTTCTGTTGGCTTATCCCTTGGTGGCTGTTGTATAATCAGTTCTACTCCAGTACAAAGCCATAAGAACCATCTCAAAACTACTAGCTTTATCATTCACATATCCACGCTTTGTAGCTGGGATTGGTTAGCTGGTCAGCTGGTTTGTGAGCCAAAGTGATGCCAACAGCATGGGTTCAATTCCCACACTAGCTGAGGTTACCATAAAGGAATCCCCTCCTCAACTTCTTGCCTTGCCTGAGGCATGGTGACCCTCAGGTTAAAACACCAGACATCTCATTCTCACATGAGAGTGTGAAACTTTCAATATTCTCCGTCACTAGTCCCCAGAGTCCCCAGGGGTCTGCACATGCCTAGTTAAACACAAAACTCCACATGTTGTTATTGTTGGTTCGCTACTTTCAGTAGTGTGCATTGCTGAAGCCTCCATGACTACAATCCCGAGAAATCACTGACCAGATGAGAACATTCCTTCCTACAATGTTGATATCACTATGAAAACATTTGAAACACTTCTACCTTGTTGAATAAGATATCGTCTGGCTTTTTAGGTGTATTCATACTTAAATAATTAACCTTAATTGCCCTAAATGAGAAATTTTATATTTGTTTAATATCAAATGTTACTATTAAGTTAAGAAGTTCTAAGTATGTAAAAACAAATTGTTTTAAAGCTTATTCTAGCTCTCACCTTAAACCCAAGTTTGTTTCACTACCTGCACCATGCACAGTACAACCGTGATTATCTGAATATCAATTATCTGAATTTTGGATTATCCAAACAAGATCTCAAGGGCCCTTAAAAACAGCATGAGGCAACTCAGCATTTGGTTATCGGTTAAACTGCATTATGGTGTACATTGCCAGATAACCGAAGCGTACTCAATAACCGGCACTCAAATTACCACTTGTTTACAATCATATCGACTATCTGAACGATCAATTATCCGAACAAAATACTCCCCATCTGTCTCGTTCAGATAATTGAGTTTCTGCTGTAAACGTCAAAAGTGAAGGGATTCAATGGTTACTGTTTCTGTGTTTGATGACCGAGGAGGAGATAGCCCGCTCTCCACCAACTGAAGCCCCCTGTCAGAACCTTCCTCTCAGCCTATCCTCAGCCTTTCTGACTTTCCTTCCTTGTAAAATTCTGTGTCTGTGTGTGTGTCTGTGTGTCTGTGTGTGTCTGTGTGTTTGTGTGTGTGTGTGTGTGTGTCTGTGTGTGTGTGTGTGTCTGTGTGTTTGTGTGTGTGTGTGTGTGTGTGTGTGTATCTACACTCACACCATCGCAGTCCCTGAAATTCCTAGTCGGGGTTTGTGTCAAGGTTTGTAGCTCGGTTGCAGTTGTTGTGGGTATGTTCGCTGAGCTGGGAAGTTGGTTTGCAGACGTTTTGTCCCTTTTCCGGGTGACATCCTCAGTGCTGTGGAGCCTCCGGTGAAGCGCTTCTGTATTGTGTCGGGTGGTATTTATTTGGTTTCGTTCCCACTGTTTCCGGTTGCTGGTTCCGCTCGCTCGTTGCAGTGGTCAGTATATTGGGTCTAGATCAATGTGTTTATTGATGGAGTCAGTGGATCAGTGCCATGCTTTGAGAAATTCTCTTGCTGTCCTCTGTTTGCCTTGTCCTATTATTGTTGCATTGTCCCAGTCAAATTTGTGGTCCTGTTTGTCTGGGTTTATACCTACTTGGGACAGCTGGTCATGGCCTATCATGTCCCTATCGTGACCAGAAGTAACAGGAATTATACCAAATAAATTCCACCTGACACAGTATAACAGCACTTCATGGGAGGCTCCATAACATTAAGGATGTCACTCAGAAAGGGGACGAAATGTCTGCAAACCAACTTCCCAGCTTGGCCAACATACCCAGAACAACTGCATTCCTAGCCAAGTCTACAGTGTTACAGTCTCATCTGTATTCAAGCACTCACTGTCCCCTTTCTGAACAAAGATGTTTAACTGATGGAACCCCTCACTTCAGTCCCATTCTTACTCACATTTTGACCTGCTGGCTCTCTTCCTCCATCACCCATTGGCTTCTCTCTTGCAGCAAAGTCGCCCAGTCCCCTTTCAATGGTTCCGATGAAGAGTCATCTAGACTCAGAACATTAGCTTGCTCTCTCTCCATGAATGCTGCCTGACCCGTTGTGATCCCCAGCATTTGTTGTTTTCAGTATAGATTAAAGCATCTGCAGTAATTTGCTCCGGATCAGTGGTGCTGGAAGAGCACAGCAGTTCAGGCAGCATCCAATGAGCAGCAAAATCGACGTTTCGGGCAAAAGCCCTTCATCAGGAATAAAGGCAGTGAGCCTGAAGCATGGAGAGATAAGCTAGGGGAGGGTGGGGGTGGGGAGAGAGTAGCATAGAGTACAATGGGTGAGTGGGGGAGGAGATGAAAGTGATAGGTCAGGGAGGAGAGGGTGGAGTGGATAGGTGGAAAAGAAGATAGGCAGGTCGGACAAGTCCGGACAAGTCATGGGGACAGTGCTGAGCTGGAAGTTTGAAACTAGGATGAGGTGGAGGGAGGGGAAATGAGGAAGCTGTTGAAGTCCACATTGATGCCCTGGGGTTGAAGTGTTCCGAGGCAGAAGATGAGGCGTTCTTCCTCCAGGCGTCTGGTGGTGAGGGAGCGGCGGTGAAGGAGGCCCAGGACCTCCATGTCCTCGGCAGAGTGGGAGGGGGAGTTGAAATGTTGGGCCACGGGGCGGTGTGGTTGATTGGTGCGGGTATCTCGGAGATGTTCTCTAAAGCACTCTGCTAGGAGGCGCCCAGTCTCCCCAATGTAGAGGAGACCGCATCGGGAGCAACGGATACAATAAATGATATTAGTGGATGTGCAGGTAAAACTTTGATGGATGTGGAAGACTCCTTTAGGGTCTTGGATAGAGGTGAGGGAGGAGGTATGGGCACAGGTTTTACAGTTCCTGCGGTGGCAGGGGAAGGTGCCAGGATGGGAAGGTGGGTCATAGGGGGGCGTGGACCTGACCAGGTAGTCACGGAGGGAATGGTCTTTATGAAGGTGGAAAGGGGCAGGGAGGAAAATATATATCTGGTGGTGGGGTCTTTTTGGAGGTGGCGGAAATGTCGGCGGATGATTTGGTTTACGCGAAGGTTGGTAGGGTGGAAGGTGAGCACCAGGGGCGTTCTGTCCTTGTTATGGTTGGAGGGGTGTGGTCTGAGGGCGGAGGTGCTGGATGTGGACGAGATACGTTGGAGGGCATCTTTAACCACGTGGGAAGGGAAATTGCGGTCTCTAAAGAAGGAGGCCATCTGGTGTGTTCTGTGGTGGAACTGGTCCTCCTGGGAGCAGATACGGCGGAGGCGGAGGAATTGGGAATACGGGATGGCATTTTTGCAAGCGATAGGGTGGGAAGAGGTGTAATCCAGGTAGCTGTGGGAGTCAGTGGGTTTGTAAAAAATGTCAGTGTCAAGTCCGTCATCATTAATGGAGATGGAGAGGTTCAGGAAGGGGAGGGAGGTGTCAGAGATGGTCCAGGTAAATTTAAGGTCAGGGTGGAATGTGTTGGTGAAGTTGATGAATTGCTCAACCTCCTCGCGGGAGCACGAGGTGGCGCCAATGCAGTCATCATTGTAGCGGAGGAAGAGGTGGGGAGTCGTGCCGGTGTAATTACGGAAGATCAACTGTTCTACGTAGCCAACAAAGAGACAGGCATAGCTGGGGCCCATACGTGTGCCCATGGCTACCCCTTTGGTCTGGAGGAAGTGGGAGGATTCAAAGGAGAAATTGTTAAGGGTGAGGACCAGTTCGGCCAAACGAATGAGAGTGTCGGTGGAAGGGTACAGTTGGGGACGTCTGGAAAGGAAAAAACGGAGGGCTTGGAGGCCCTGGTCATGGCGAATGGAGGTGTAGAGGGATTGGATATCCATGGTGAAGATGAGGCTTGTGGGCCGGGGAAACGGAAGTTTTGGAGGAGGTGGAGGGCGTGGGTGGTGTCTTGAACGTATGTTGGGAGTTCCTGGACTAGGGGGGATAGGACAGTGTCGAGGTAGGTAGAGATGAGTTCAGTGGGGCAGGAGCACGCTGAGACAATGGGTTGGCCAGGGTGGTCAGGCTTGTGGATCTTGGGAAGGAGGTAGAACCGGGCAGTGCGGGGTTCCCAGACTATGAGGTTGGAAGCTGTGGGTGGGAGATCCAGAATCTGGTTTCCAACATCTGCAGTCATTGTTTTTACCTAGTAATTTGCTCCAAACAGTTGTTGGTTTATTTTTAGGGTACATCTCACGGGCGTCAGTCATTGGACCATTGTTGGAGTGGGCACTTGGGCACTGAAAGGTGTCAGTTATTGGATCATTGTTGGGGCACATTCTCAGAGATAGCTGTCACCACCACCCCCCTCCCCCCTACCAGTAACTAGCTCAATGGGCTCATTTTTAAGAATATGAGCCCAGAAGGTAAAAGCAGCTCATTTGACCTCAAGAAATTTTACTGCAGAGTAATATCTACAGCTTGTGTCTGACATCACTTGCAGAGACAGAGATCAGCTGTAAGACCCTGTACTCCAACCTCAGTTCCCAGCCCCACACCTCAGGAAGGAGGATTGGCTTGTGGGAGGTGAGGTTTGTGTCACACAGAATTATGTTAAGGTTTGATTACAGAACAAATTGGACAGATTCGGCACACATTTCATTGTGTTTAGAATTCAGAAGGGGATGAAATTCATGCTTTGAGGAGTCAAGTGGTAAGATAGTGACAAACTATTTCCTCCAGTCAGGTGATTCCAGAAAAATTGAGAATTATGTTAAAATTTGAGCAGGGTTGTTGGAAGCTGATATCAGATTCTTTGATTCACACCAAGAGTAGCGGAAATCTGGAGACGTCTTCCCGCAGAAAGATGTTGATGCACAGCCCAGTTAAATGTTTCACAACTGAGATTGATACTTTTGTGGGCAAGAGTTATGGAACTGAAGTAGATGGGCAGAGCTGAACCTGCCAAAATAAACTTAAGTGGTCAGGCAGGGTCCAGAGACTGAATGACCTATTTCTCCACTGATCTTCCTGAGCCTCAAGTACTTCCATCTTGGGAACACCAAACTTCAGTTTAGACATGAGTGCCTGTTGTCAGTAAATGAGGGGTGCGCAGATTCTCAAGCTTTCACCAATACTTCATTTGTACTGGTACTATCAATGCTGTTCCTAAGATTAAGCCCAACATATACTCACCCTCTTCCCTACCTCCAATCCTACATCTTTATAAGAACTTTGTGTTCCTCTAACTTTGGCAACCACGTTCCCTTCAATCCACCATTCGTGCCAGTGCTTCTAAATACCTGGAGCCTAAGCTTCAGAGTTTCCTCTCTACCCCACTCTGGCTCTCCCACCTCCTTCAACACATTCCTTAAAACTCAACGCAAAGGCCAAACTTCAATTATATCTTATAACATCCCCTTTGCCATGGTGTGAACCTTGACCTCTGATACTCCTGTGAAACTCTGCGAATATTTTACCACATTAAAGATGCAATGTAAATTAACTTGTTGGTGTTGTTTGTTAATTAACTATCTAATTCATGTTTGTACAGTAGAAAGGCAGAATAAAAGGAGACTGGTCTTGCATGGAATACTTAAAATATAGGCTCACATTGATGGCTAGGCACAAGTCAAGACTGATCCCGAAGAATATGTCAAAGACTGATTATATCTTTAACACAAACTCTACCTATCCACTTCGGTTCCATAACTCTTTCCCACAAAAGTATTGCTGAGAGGATATTCCCTGTCATGGGAGTCTAGGACAACAGGCATAGTCTCAGAATAACGGGGCACAAACTTAATACTGAGTTAAAGAGGAATTTCTTCTGTCAGAGGGTTGTGAGTTACTGGATCCCTCGGTCCCTCAAATGTATAGTTTTGGACAAGTAAGAGATGCCTTTTGTTTAAATGGATAAAGTCAAACTCCAATGTTTGTGTTTCTTAGAAATGTTACTGCACAGAACCAAACCGTGTTTGTCACTGTGTACGTGAAAATATATTTTTTATGAATAATGTATATTTTTGAAATTAAAAAGAGCCTCTTTTCTAATTAAAGAAAAATGTTAATAGAGATTAAAGCTGACTGGGTGTTGGTTGAAAACTGTTTGGAATGCAGCATCTGTACAGGCCTTTTATAAACAATAACGATTCCTTTAATTCAACTTCCCCTCACTTATACTGTATGTTGCCCTAACATATGAGAGGCTTAAACAACTGGAGACACAATACATAAGTATAGTCGTCACTCTTCAAAGAGAAACAGATATTGGCCAAAATTAAAAAGCCATTTCCTGCCAAAGCCCTGTTATCCAACAACAGTTATAATTATCCTAATAATACCAGAGTCTGCTGAAGAGATTGAGTTCCACAAAGTGGTGGTATCCACGAGATTATTTTGTGGGGAGTAATTATGTAATTATGTACTCAACAGTATTATAGAATTGAATATATTGTGGGGAGGTGATGGTCTAGTTGCATTATTGCTGGACTGTTAGGCCAGAGACCGGTAATGTTCTGGGGTCCTGGGTTTGAATATTGCCATGGCAGATGGTGGAATTTGGATGCAATAGAAATCTGGAATTAAGAGTCTAATGATGACCATGAATCCATTGTTGATTGTTGGGAAAAATCCATCTGGTTCACTAATGTCCTTTAGGAAAGGAAACTGCCATCTTTATCTGGTCTGGTCTCCATGTGACTCTAGACCCACAGCAATGGGTCTCTGGGATAGACAATCAATGCTGGCCTAGCTAGTGACACCCTCATTTCATGACTGAATAGAAAACAAAATCCTCATGTTTTGTGTTTAGTCCCAGGGGACGAGCGGTTGTACCCATGCTCAGTCTCTTTGGATGTATCCCTGAGATTTCCAGCACGTGCCCCACCCCCAAAGGCTCATATCTCCAAGTCCCCAGCCGCTATACATCCAACACAGCCAATCATGTGGCATATTAACTTTCCAACCTAATGAGACAGTGACAGAGCCATTGTGAGAGGTTTAGACGATTCTGATCTGCCAATCAAACAATGTATTCTGTCATCTCATATTTGTTTATGGTTAACAAATAGAACATAGAGCATTACAACACAGTACAGGCCCTTTGGCCCTCGATGTTGCACTGACCTGTGGCACCAATCTGAAGCCCATCTATCCTACACTATTCCATTTTCATCCATATGTATATTCAATGACCATTTAAATGCCTTTAAAGTTGGCGAGTCTACAACTGTTGCAAGCAATGCGTTTCACGTCCCTACTACTCTCTGAGTAAAGAAACTACCTCTGACATCTGTCCTATATCTATCATGCCTCAATTTAAAGCTATGTGCCCTCGTGCTAACCATCACCATCCAAGGAAAAAAGCTCCTACTGTCCACCCGATCGAACCCTCTGATTATCTTATATGTCTCAATTAAGTCACCTCTCAACTTTCTTCTCTCTAATGAAAACAGCTTCAAGACCTTCAGCCTTTCCTCATAAGACCTTCCCTCCACACCAGGCAACATCCTGGTAAATGTCCTCTGAACCCTTTCCAAAGCTTCCACATCCTTCCTATGATGGTGACCAGAACTGTATGCAATACTCCAAGTGCGGCCAGATCAGAGTTTTGTACAAATGAAGTTACTGAAATAATGTTTCTAAATCATACAATTCCTGTAGTGTTGTACTATTTTGAAATTGCACTGCTGTATATAGTGTTTGCTTAAAGCTGTTGTACTGATCAACACGACAAGAGGGAATTGTTAAGGAGAAGCACCAGAAAGCCTGGAATTCAGAAGACCATGAGGCCAGAGGAAAGGAACAGGAGGAGGCCATTCGGTGCCTTGATCCTGCTGTACTGTTCAATAGGATCATGGCTGATCGAACATTCCTCACATCCCACTTTTCTGCCTTTTCCCCATAACTCTCGATTCTTTTAGTGATGGAGAATTTTTCTCTTTCAATTTTAAATATACACAAGGACTTTACCCCCACAGCTCTGTGGCAATAATTCCATAGACTCACAACCATCTGGGAGAAGAAATGCCTCTTTAACTCGTCTTAAATTTGTGCCATTTTATTCTGAGACTATGCTTGGTGATCCTAGACTCCCATGACGGGAAATATCCTCTCAGCATTTACCATGTCATGTCCCTTAAGAATCCTATGTGCCTCACTGCTCATTCTCCTAAATTCCAATGAGTGCAGTTCCAACCTATTTAACCTTTGCTCATGAGATGACCACTTTCTATATAATGGCCTTCTGAGTTAACCTTTCTCAACAGCCTCCAATTAAATAATATTTTTTTTCTGAAGTAAGGGATTTAAATTGCTGGCTCATGCAATATCAAAATCTGATTGGTCTCCAGCTGTTAGAAAGTCCCAAGAACTCAACATTGAGCACGAACCTCACACTGGCACTGAGGAAGATGAAGTTATTAATCTTTACGGAGAATCTTGTCACCTTTTGGTGAAAAGCTTCCATTTTAAGTCACAATTTAAGTATTTGCAGTTGCAATCTGCAAACACAGTGTAACTCTATTCAAAGACACACTTGCTGCTCAGATTTAATAAGCAGGACAGTTTTACAAAGAGGATGGCTGGTGATAATGGCACTGGCCATGTCTAAGTTGCCCTCTGTTGATATAAATTGAGAGCCACCCTTTACATTCCCATATTAGCAAAAATGATTGAGGGAGTTTGAAAAATTAGATTAGATTAGATTACTTACAGTGTAGAAACAGACCCTTCGGCCCAACAAGTCCACACCGACCCGCCGAAGCGTATACCACCCAGACCCACACTCCTACATTTACCCCTTCACCTAACACTACGGGCAATTTAAGCAATGGAAAATTTTACCATTATGGATGACAAAGGAAAACAGCATTAAATTTCCATTGAGCCAGTAAGGAGTTAGACATTTTCAAAGCCCTTACATACCTTACCAAAGAAACTCAGAGTCAGCCACACAAAAGCAGAAAGGTCATTATTTCAAGCTCAGGAAATAAAAGTGTGCAGAATTTTACAGGGGCCTGAACACTGTGGGTGATAGTGAGGCAGAATTAGGTGGAGAGCTCATTGAGGCCTATCCCAACATTGGGGACAACTTGCTCCATCTTTTATGCTTTTGGCGATGAGTCAGACAAGTTTCCCATGAGGCATTAGTGAGTTGTCAATTGGTGGGATTAGAACTTGCTAAATACCTTACTGAAAGCCCACCTCGCCTCATTATTATTCAGTGCCCCATTTTACCAAAGAAGCCAGAACTCTGGACACGGAGGTCAGAGTGAGTGTCCTCAGCTCAGCGCTGGCTGCACACAGCCTCCATGTTGTGCTCAGCACCAAACGGTATCTCAGGGAATGATCCATGGGCACCAGCCTCAGTCACAGACAGTGGTGTCCAGCATTTTCCAACCCCTCATGACCCTAACCAACTACCTCTCCCATCCACTTGCAGGCCACCCAGGAAGCACAGAGCTGCATTGCACAGCCCTGGCATTGAAAGGCTGCAGAGGGACACCCAGCTGAAGGATTGGAACAGGCTGCCTCTTGGGGCCACTTGCTTCCATAAAGCCTAATGCCCATGCTCATAGCCTTGTCATCCCTACCTTGCCATACAGTGTCTATTAGCAGAGTCACACAGGCAGCTTACCTTGCTGTCCACAGTCTAGGGGCTGTGCAACTTGCTGCATGGCAAGGCGCTATATCAATCCCCATGGGGCAGACACACTGAGTGTGCCACAAGCAGGGAGAATGTGAGGACTGCAGATGCTGGAGATCAGAGTCACAATATATGGTGCTGGAAAAACACAGCCGGTCAGGCAGCATCCAAGCAGCAGGAGAGTCGACGTTTCGAGTATAAGCCCTTCATCAGGAATGTGCTAAATGTGCAGCAAGCAGGCAGCGAGCTCTCCAAGTCTTACGGGGGTAGTCCTCTCCAACATCTGTATTGGGGCCCATCAGTAAGGGGGTCACACACTGTATATCAAGGGCAGCCTCCTCTACCAGGTATCCAGGCCCCAGATCACCCAATACTCAGCAGAGAGAGTAAGGATACTGTAGGGTGCAGGGGGATGGTGTTTGCAGAGCTCATTGCCACATGAGCGTCATGTTTGGTAGCCTCAGCATCAATGGCTTTTGATTCAGAGAACGATGATGCTTTTTCATGCCCTGGTAGTTTCTGGTGATTCTTCTTCAGTGATTTCCAGTTGGTTTGAGAGATATCCTTCACTGATCTGTGCTTTTATTGACCTTCTTCCCTGTTCCACTTCCGCAGAGAGACAGTTACCTGCTAGCTCCCTGATTCGTAAGCATTACTGGCCTCACTGCCTTGCTACTTCTGAAAAGAATTATCTCATGTATCGGCCTGAACCTTATGCTATTTTGTTGACATGAGTTGTGCCAATCTTTTTGGAGGGATTCCCAACGCAAGATGCTCACCCCATCTTATCAAATGTTAGTCATTAACGACCCTACCCACATCCTCACATCCAAATCTAACCCCATGTTATCACACACTGATCTTGGAACAAATTGCCACTCAGCCAGAAGGCCACCATCCCTACTGCCTGTGCCATCTTCCAAAGGTCGCTCTGTGTCCGGACGTGCACTGATATTCTGAAGCTGCCTTGCTCGGTCAAAGACGGAGTTGGAAGGTGTTCGAGAGGGGACGGTGGCCCAGTGATTCTCTGACAGGGAGCTGGAGATTCTGGTGGAGGTGGTGCTTCAAAGGAGAGGAGCCCCCTCCGCCCCCAAGAACCAGCAGAGCAGGCCACACCACCTCACCCTGGCAGCACTGCCTGAGGTCACCACCAGGGTCAGTGCCATCTCCACGGTGTGGAGGAATCACCAGGAACGCTGTGAGGAAGTCAATGACCTTCTCCGCTCTGCCAGGGTCAGTGCCAACTCTTCTCTCCCTGCCGCCTCACCCTCACCCCCACTCTGTGACTGCATCCAGCAAGGCTCCCGCTCTACCACTCTCACCACTGCCTGCAATGATCTGATCAAGATGGACATTATTCTGTGGGACAGCTTTGATAGTCTCCCTCCCTGTGTAATGATCAGCAGAATCTAAATCACTGCTATCAATGAAAAACTAGTTTCCTGTGTTGGAACAAATTCAAGTGAGTTTTTCTAGTGTGTGTTAAGCCACTGTGCTTTCCGAGTTAGCTTGTGATTTGAGTGAAGTCTCCATATAGATAGATTCCCTTTGCTTGGGTATGACCTGCTGTCATGAAACAATCCATTCTACTTTCGTTCAGCTCTGGCCTTGGGAATCTAGCATCCTTCACCCATGTGTCTAACTTCACACTGATAACTTTGTTTCATTCAAATCGGCTTTCTTTTGTTCTCTTGTAGTTTGTTATATTGTTGCTTAAAGATGCTCAATCTTAAACTTTCCAATAAATCTTTTCTAAAATCTTTCCAAAGCGTTTTCCTTTCCACAATCTCCATCGACTCATCGTTCTGTGGACTAACGCAGTGTTTCATAAAGGCAACCAATGCAGTTCCTTGTTTGTAAAATAGCCTGAGAGGTTTATGAGGGGCTTTATGAAGGCAAATCTTTGTTTTTAAAATATTAGTGTGTCATTATTTCATTCAGTTTGACTAATTAAAGCATAAATCATTTTAAAATGTACCATGCAGAGATTCAAAACTGGAACTAGCCAAAATATGTAAAATATTCACACTTGTCTTTTGCCGTTTGTTTTTATGTCTGGATCTTAGAGTTTGGATTCAAGGCAGGCCGACTGAGGAAAAGATAAGATCAAAGATAGTATTTAGCATAAGGCTCCTTAGAACTCTGTTTAGTGTATATTAACACTACACTATACAGGTCAATCCGAAATGTACTAGGCCCTAACTTTATTGTCGTACTGTTACTCCACTCAAAACCTTCAACCCTTCACCTTTGATCCATTTGACTCCACCCACACTGTGCTATTTATGCCCAGTGGAGAACAGCTCCATGGCATCATCACAAGGTGGCACGGTGTCTGTGGTTAGCACTGCTACCTCACATTGCTAAGGATCCAGTTTAAATCCAGCCTCGGGCAACTATCTGTGTGGAGTCTGCACATTCTCCCTGTGTCTGCGTGGGTTTTCTCTGGGTGTTCCACAGTCCAAAGATGTGTAGCCTAGGTGAATCCCCCATGCTAAATTGTCCATAGTGTTCAGGAATGTGTAGATTAGGTGCGTTAATCATGGGTAAATGTAAGGGAATGGGTCTGGGTGGGTTACACTTTGGAGGGTCAGTGTAGACTTGTTGGGCTGAAGGGCCTGTTCCCACACTGTAGGGATTCTATGTAGTTGTGTAAGATTGCCCTAAAGCCCTGACACAGTATTTACATTGAGGTTATTAGCTTCCATTGAGTGTTCATCCTTAATACAGGCACAGATTCTCATCTGGGTGTAATCTGCATCCATTTCGCAAAATGATTCCTTTTTCTTGAGTTTCTGCTGAAACATTTTTGCATGTTGCTGAACACAAAATTTGCTTTAAACTAGTGCACCTTTGGATCATTTCGAAGCAACATTTCTTTTTAAAAAATTGCAACAAAATCTATTTCTTGATGCATTTAACCACTTGGTGTGATTTGATTAATGAAAATGACAATTATCAGAAAAAGCCTGCATTTTCAATCACCACCCCTGAGCCAGGCAATTTTAAGTTGGCCTGACAATGCCTTTTGAATTCGACATGAAATCATTTGCTCGTTGCATCTGGGTACATTAGCCGATTTCTTTGTAGTTTTAAAAGAAATTAATTCCAATGCACTAAGTTCGTGTCCCTGAGACAAAAATTTCCAGCTTAATCATTAGGCCAGCATTAAATCCCTGTAAGATGAGTGTAGTTCACTGAAAACTGTCACAGCTAATTAATTAACATTGTGGGCTGGGCACAGAGTTGATGCAATTAATGTCGAATGCAATGTTTTTAAACTAGCTCAAAATGTTATGAAAACTCAGTTTGACACTGAATGTAATTTGTGTTTAAAACTCTGCACAGTTTTATGGCCCAATTGGATTAATTATGCAAAAATAAACAGCAGAAAAGAGTGGTTTAATATACAATCCTGCCAAGAATAAGAACAGAGAGGTCTGGTTTTATAGTGCCTCCTCATCCCTGTGAGAGTTGAAAATGCTTTGAACTGTGGTATTCAGACCCATTTGAAGTAATTTGAAAGGTTTAACTCTCGCAGACAGGTGCACCGTTTCAGGCCTCCAACAGGGGGCAACATTAGACCATTGCTGCAATTTGTCAAGGTTCTTTGAACCCTTCAGGCGTGCAGGCATGTGAGATCTGCATACTTTGTCAACTCTGGACTCTCATGCATCCCTCATTTTCTTTGCTCCATCACCGACAGACATGTCTTCAGATCCTGAGGACCTAAACTCTGGGATTCCCTCTCTAAACCACTCAAGTTCTCCCGCTTGTGGCTCCTGCCCCGAAATAACTCCATAAAGGCCGGTCTCCCATCACCAACTCACCTTTTCTTTACACGAGGAGAGTCATTGACACTGAACCAGCTCCTTCAGAGCCAGCTCTTAGAGTGAACAGGATGTCTCACATTTTGTTTATCTTTCTTTTAGGAAGATAGGAAAACACCCGGGTGGCCAGTGACAAGCAGTGCCCTTCACATCAAAGGGCAAATGCTGTGTGAACAAACAGTGAAGGGGAGGGCAGGGACTAAATCAAAATAGAGTTGGAGAGGGAAATGATGCACTCCACTCCCTGCGGCGCCCACCTCTCCCTGAACAACTCCAGGGTGTTGGTGGACACCGCGTGGACACCCGGGTCCTAACGTAACCACGGAAGAGGGGCAGGCAGTCAGCCCTCACGACCCCCTCCACGGCCCGCTGCCTGGACCTGTTTATGGCCAGTTTGGCCAGGCCCAGGAGCAGACCCACGAGGAGATCTTCAGACCTGCCCTCCCTCCTCCGTACTGGGTGCCCGAAGATCAGGAGCGTGGGACTGAAGTGCAACCAAAAGCAGAGGAGGAGGTTTTTGAGAAAATCAAAGAGGGAGTACAAACGCCCACACCCAATATATACGTGATCCACGGACTCCACAGCGCCACAGAACAAGCAGTTGGGCTGGGAGTCCGTGAACCACCGCAATCTGCGGTTGCAGGGGACTGCTGCGTGCAACACCCTCCACCCCAGATCCCCGAGAGAAAGGGGGAGGACACCCGCGTAGGGGGCCCTCCACTGGGGACACATTTTGTTTATATCTGTCAGCCAAGGCTCCCTGATTGCTCCATGTTAACAATCCCAATCAGGGAACTTATATTCTATGAGGTCTTCCTAGCTGACCTCATTACAGTCACAACTTTCCCCTCCCAGGAAGAACTCCTTAAAACCTACTCCATTGACCCAAATGTTTGATTACCTGCCCTGGTATCATCTCACGTGGGCTCACTGACAAATCTTTTATGGTAAAACTTCCGTGAAGCATTCTAGGACAGGTTATTGAGTTAAGACTGTCACATAAATGCAGGTTGTTGTCTAGATGGTGAGTATCTTCTGTTCAGCCACAAAAATATACATGGGTTTAAATGCCTACATTTGTCAGTGCTCCAGACCAATATTTGCTCACTACCCTGCAACATTCTGCTTATTTTTCTCTTAACCCCTTGTTTCTCTCCAAGTCCCAAGACCAAGCGACTAATCTGGAGCTTCTGTGATCTCCACATTACTAATGGCAGACACAAAGAACAACAGATCCAGAGAGAACAGGGTTCCACTGTGCCACCCTCCTCTCACCCCACAGCTATGGAGTGCACTGCCAGTGATGGTGAGTTTGGGGTGGGCTCTGCTCTGTCCATTAGCAGCCAGACTTCTGTAAGAGTAAGGGAGACAGTGAATCATTACAGCAGCTAAATATAACCGACTGGAGAAGAAGATGGAAGGGAAGGAGGTTATGGATGGTAAACTGGGAATGGTTTGTAAAAAGCAGAGATGGTGTTTCGGATGAGATACTAAAACAGGTGAAGGGCTAGGGAATACAAATTCAGCAGCAGGCAGCAGTGAAGTTTAAACAGAAGGGGAGGAGAGCGAATCTGAGTTTGGAACAGGAGATTGAAAGGCAGAGAAATGCAACCACCACTTTATCCCAGTACCTCATGGAATATTTGGTTGCTCTGTGTTTGATTATGTAAGTCTGTTTTCTATTGATGTTCACTGCACTTGACTGGTTAAGCCTGGGTGTGGAGTCAGAAAAAAGTAAGCAAGCTGTAACAAGAGCTGATGCATGGAGTTGACCATTTAAAGCAGTGTCAGTACAATCTGTTTCACGCATAGGAGCAAGTGTCACCTCTGAATAGATGTATAAAATCTAAAACACCTCCTTCCTCACTCCCCCCCTGCCGTCTATCCTGGGTTATGTGGCCATCTTGTAGAACGCCAACCATTGGCAGAGTAAAGCCCATCTGTGTCACTCGTTATTGCTACTTCAATGGTGCCCCCTTGCTGGAAATAGGCCAATCAGAAAGTACTGTGACTTTATGACTCGAGGATGACATGAATGGCAGCTTATTAGATAAATCATTGACTTAACATCCTTTATCACAATCAGCATCTATCGTACAGTTAGTGAGCAGCTCTGGAGCCTGGACTCAGAATGTGGTATAGGGAAACTCTGAAGGATTTAAATGGGGAATGATGAAGCCAGGCCTCTGTATCTGTCTGGGTCAGGTTACAGGGCATGGTATTTGTTCATTCGTCATGTCTCTTGCTTTGATGAGATTGGAGAGGTTCTGTACCTTGTGCAGCAGCGTTCCTCCTCTGTAGGGATTGTAGTTCCTGCTTGCTGCTGCTCTACTTCCCCCAGTATCTCATCATCTGAGACTGTGCAGGATCCAGCACAGGCCAAACAGATGAACTGCTGCCTTAGCAGTGTTGAGCCTGGTAGTCCCCTGGCCTTGACAAGTGACATGTCTATCAGGCTGGATGCAGGTTGAGAAGGTGTATGGTGAAACACGTATCCCTTGTCATCCATCAAAAACCAAGCAATGTGCCTGGCAGGGACTAATACTGGCGGAGTGAGGCAGCTTCACTGGAACTTCAAGGATTTCAAGAGAGTCAGAGCAGAGTTGAGGGTAGTGGTCATCCCTAGGCAGAAGTTGCTGGGGAAGCTGAAAGTTTTGAAGTTGGATAAACCACCCAGACAAGACAGGATCAGTTTCCTCATTACCCCTTACCCTGGTTCCAACCTTCCAGTTCAGCACCATTCTCATGACCTGTCCCACCTGCCAATCTTTCTGCCCACCTATCTGCTCCATCCTCCTCTCCGACCTATCATCTTTCCCCCCCCCACCTACTGCACCTTCTCCCCAGCCCCCGTCCCATTTATGTCTCCACCCCCAAGGCTCCCAGCCTCATTCTTGATGAAGGGCTTTTGCCTGAAACATTGATTTTCCTGCTCCTAGGATGCTGTCTGACCTGCTGTGCTTTTCCAGCACCACTCTAATCTTGACTCTAATCTCCAGCATCTGCCATCTTTCCCAAGTCTAGGAGAATGGGAAAAGGAGTGGCAGATGGGAAAGTATGAGGTTACGCACATTGGTAGGAAGGGTAGGGGCATGGATTATTTTCTAATTGGCAAAAGACTTCAGAAATCTGAATAGCAAAGGGACATGGGAATCCTAATTAATGATTCTATAAATGCAGGTTTAGTTGGCAGTTAGGAAGGCAAATGCAATGTTAGCTTTCATTTCAAGAGGGCTAGAATACATGAGTAGAGATGTAGTGCTGAGGCTGTATAAGGCTCTTAATCGCACTGCGCTTGGAATATTGAGAGCAGTTTTGGGCCCTGTATCTAAGGAAGGATGTGCTGGCCTTGGAAGGGGTCCAGAGGAGGTTCACAAGAATAATCCCAGGGCTGAAGGCCTTCTCATATGAGGTTGAGGACTCTGGGAATGTACTCAATGGAGTTTAGGATGAGGGGGATCTGACTGAAACTTACAGAATACTGAGAGGCCTGGACAGTGGATGTAAAGAAGATGTTTCTACTAGTAGGAGAGACAAGGACCTGAGGACACAGCCTCAGAATGAAGGAACAACCCTTTAGAATAGAGATGAGGAAGACTCTCTTTAATCAGAGGGTGGTGAACCTGTGGAACCCATCGCTGCCGAAGGCTGTGGAGGCCAAGTCACTGATTGTCTTGAAGACAGAAACTTGACAGGATCTCAATTGGTAAAGGGATCAAAGGTTACTGGGAGATGGCAGGAGAATGGGGTTGAGAAACATATCAGCCATGATCGAACTGCAGAGCAGACTCGATGGGCTGAATGGCCTAGTTAAACTCCTATAGCTCATGGTTTATGGTCTGAGAATCCAAAGAGAAAATGCTCAGCTGGCTCTAGCAGCATCTGAGGTGAGAGCAGCCGGCTTAATCTTGCAAGTCGAACATAATGCTTCCCGACGCGCACTTCCTGAATGTCGGGGGTTAAAGTGGCAATGAGCACTCGATGGGATTAGAGCTCAGATTAAAGGATGCAGTCGTGGTTTTAAACCAGTGTGTGGCTGTTTTAGGTGAAGGATTGGCAGCTTAAAATTGAGGTTTCAGATTGCAAGGTGGTGCTCGCCTTTTTGTCCCTGATTACTGTTATTGTGACAGGATTTTAAATCTGCCCTTCCTTTAATCTCTTTATTCCTCAAAATATTCCTGCCTAGGACCATCTCCCCAATGATTAATAGCCAATGAGTGAAAATAAAGGACTCTGAGCAAGCTCTGGAAGTGAGCTGAGGTTGTGGTTGTTACTGTCCTGGGGCAGCTCCACAGCAGTAAATAGGGGGCCACAACAAAAGCTGACAGAGGGGTATGGACTCTTTGATTCTGTAGCTTAATTACTCCTCACAGGGAGTCAGCAGCCTGGTTGTTAGTTCCGATTGACTCTTTGGCCTCTTATTTTCTGAAGGCAAAACATGTGATAGTATTTCATTTTCATTGCAGAGTGAATTTTACCCTGCCTCCCCTGTAACGTTTGACCTGTGAGTCTTTCATAATCAATACTTTAGGGAAGGAATCTGCCATCCTTCCCCGGTCCAGTTTACATGTGACTGCAGACCCACAGCAATATGGTTGACTCTTAACCGCCCTCTGGCGCAATTTGGGCTGGACAGTAAATATCGTGAATAAATTTTAAAAACTCAACAGAACTTGGGCCCTCCACAGCCCTCTGCTGCAATGAGTTCCACAGAGCCCCCACCCTCTGGCTGAAGAAATTCCTCCACTTCTCAGTTTAAAAGGGTCATCCTTTCATTCTGAGGCTGTGTCCAGGGATCTTAGGTCTCTTTCATAATCAATACACTGGGGGCTTTACACTGTGTACAATCTCACTGTGCACTTACCGTGGATTGAATGCTGCAATGGTATAGATGGATCATATGGCATGGTGTTGTCTGTTGTTGACTTATGTCTTGCTTCTAAGCAGTGTCCTGACTGTCCTGTGCTCAGTGGTCCCTGATGAATTTGCTAATGGCACAGTGGTCACTGAGTGACATTACCATTTCAAGACAGAGTTTGTGGCTTTCTGAGGCAGACCCAGCCCTGAGGCAATTTGATTACGCGAGCAATATGAGCAAAGGGGTTGGGAATATAAGGTGGCCAGGAATAATTCAGTAAGGGATTCAGGAGGAACCACTTTAACGGCTGGAGAGCGGTTAGAATGTGGGACTCACCATCACATGGAGTCGTCAATACAAACATCGACACATTTAAGGGAAGGTTAATTGAATGCGCAGAGAGGAATAGAGGGATATTGTGAGAAAGTAGATGAGAGCAGGGTTTGTGAAGACAACTGGGCCATAGATTTTTGACGGGTAGAGGTATGAACAAGGGCTGCAGAATCAAGATGAGCAAATAGAGTTAAGATACAGATCTAATGAAACGGTAGCACAAAATTGATTGGCCTACTCATGTTTCTGCTTTTCTTTGCAAATTGTGTGTCATTCTGTGTATCACAGTTGGCAATGGCTTGGAGAGTGCTCATGTTATTAAAGTAACATGATTCCTGACAGGACATAAATTCATTGGAGCAAGACAATCCCTCTCACCTAAGCCATCATTCAATAAGATCATGTTTGATTTGATCTTGGTCTCAACTCCACTTTCCTGCCTGTTCTCTATCAACTTCAACTTCTGTTAGATCGAATACCTGCCCAATCCAGCCTGGAATATATTCAATTAATCATCTTCCTTTGTTCCCTTGGGATAAAATATTCCAAAGATTAACACGCTGTGTGAAGAAATTCCAGCTCATTTCTGCCTTAAGTGGACATGTCATTATTTTTAAACCACAGCCTTCCAGTCCTAACTTGTCCTGCAAGGGTGAACATCCTCTCTACCTTGTTAAACTCCTTCAGAATCCTCTAGGTTGCAGTAATTATATTTATTTGATAGAATATGGACATTGTGCCATTGTTGTCTAGCCCTAATTGCACTTGAACTGGGGATTCTAAACCGTTTCAGTGGGCAGTTAAGACGTCAAGCACATTGCTATAGATTTGCATGAGCAAGAAGCTTGATGAAGGAGATGGGTTTTTAATATAAATGAATGAAAGCCTCTAGGGGCTTAATTTTACCAGAAATTGGCTAAGTGTCAATTTTGGTGCGTTTCATGGAGGATTTCACTCTGTGAGCATTAGTGCGATTGCATGTGCTATCTTCCTCAACTCACCTCAGTGTCCATGTACCATGTCCCTGTGGTACCCTGTTTGTCATGTCCTCCCTCTTGCCCAGGGTAAAATATAGGGCACTGCCAGGACCCCCTTGGATTCCTGGCACTGACACCTTCTTTAAAGATCAGACCCGCACAGTGCAGAGTAGCACGATTGTCCCAACAGTGTTGGACAGAGAGAAAATGGCTCTGTTTTACTGAAGGGGGAGCAGGATGTCCTGGTGGATAGAGGGATGCCAATAGTCTCAGCTCAGGAGTGTGTCCTGTGGTTTTGGTGTCTGCTGTCTGAGATAGAGGACAAGATGAACAAGCGTCGAGTTGGCCCCACCAGGTGACCACTCTGACTTTTACATCAGGAATTGTCAGAGTTTGGTTTCGATCAGCTACTTGAGAATGGGAAACTGCATCTCAGTGAGACATGATGGCACAATATGAGGATGTTTATGTAAACTAATCCATGTAAATAGGCTTCTCATACCTCACTAGGGACGATCTCATCTGATTATTCAACACTTGGTTGGAAAATGGGACATGGTGATCTTGACATCAGGAATCCCCTTAGTGTTGACCTTCCATGATTCAGGAAGGTTACACTCAGGGTCACTATTATTATGACTGGCTTTTTAAAGGTATACCAGCAATTTTTGTTTTAATTGAATTTGAATTTCAAAAACTCCATGGGTGGAATTTCAACCTATGTTTCCAGAGAATCAACATCACCGCACTGCCAGTGTCACCGTCACCACACTGCCAGTGTCAACGTCACCGCACTGCCAGTGTCACCGTCACCACACTGCCAGTGTCAACGTCACCACACTGCCAGTGTCACCGTCACCACACTGCCAGCGTCAACGTCATCGCACTGCCAGCGTCAACATCATCGCACTGCCGGTGTCAACATCACTGCACTGCCGGTCTCAACGTCACCGCACTGCCAGTGTCACCGTCACCGCACTGCCAGTGTCACCGTCACCACACTGCCAGTGTCAACGTCACCGCACTGCCAGTGTCACCGTCACTGCACTGCCAGTGTCACCGTCACCACACTGCCAGCGTCAACGTCATCGCACTGCCAGCGTCAACATCATCGCACTGCCGGTGTCAACATCACTGCACTGCCGGTCTCAACGTCACCGCACTGCCAGTGTCACCGTCACCACACTGCCAGTGTCACCGTCACCACACTGCCAGTGTCAATGTCACCGCACTGCCAGCGTCAACGTCATCGCACTGCCAGCGTCAACATCATCGCACTGCCAGCGTCAACATCATCGCACTGCCGGTGTCAACATCACTGCACTGCCGGTCTCAACGTCACCGCACTGCCGGTGTCAACGTCACCGCACTGCCAGTGTCAGCATCACCGCACTGCCGGTGTCAGCATCACCGCACTGCCGGTGTCAACGTCACCGTACTGCCAGTGTCAACATCACCGCACTGCCAGTGTCAGCATCACTGCACTGCCGGTGTCAACGTCACCGCACTGCCAGTGTCAACGTCACTGCACTGCCAGTGTCAGCATCACCGCACTGCCAGTGTCAACATCACTGCACTGCCAATGTCAACGTCACCGCACTGCCAGTGTCAACATCATTGCACTGCCAGTGTCAAGGTCACCACACTACCAGTGTCAACGTCACTACACTGCCAGTGTCAGCATCACCGCACTGCCAGTGTCAACATCACTGCACTGCCAATGTCAACGTCACCGCACTGCCAGTGTCAGCATAACCGCACTGCCAGTGTCAACATCACTGCACTGCCAATGTCAACGTCACCGCACTGCCAGTGTCAACATCACTGCACTGCCAGTGTCAATGTCACCGCACTGCCAGTGTCAACATCACCACACTACCAGTGTCAACGTCACCACACTGCCAGTGTCAACATCACCGCACTGCCAGTGTCAATGTCATCACACTGCCAGTGTCAACATCACTGCACTGCCAGTGTCAACGTCACCGCACTGCCAGTGTCAACGTCACCACACTGCCAGTGTCAACATCACCGCACTGCCAGTGTCAACGTCACCACACTGCCAGTGTCAACATCAACGCACGGCCAATGTCAACGTCACCGCACTGCCAGTATCAACATCACCGCACTGCCAGTGTCAACATCACCGCACGGCCAATGTCAACATTACCGCACTGCTAGTGTCAACATCACCGCATTGCCAGTGTCAACGTCACCGCACTGCCAGTGTCAACATTATCGCACTGCCAGTGTCAACGTCACCGCACTGCCAGTGTCAACATCACTGCACTGCCAGTGTCAACATTACCGCACTGCCAGTGTCAACATCACTGCACTGCCAGTGTCAACATTACCGCACTGCCAGTGTCAACATTACCGCACTGCCAGTGTCAACGTCACCGCACTGCCAGTGTCAACGTCACTGCACTGTCAGTGTCAACGTCACTGCACTGCCAGTGTCAATGTCACCGCACTGCCAGTGTCAACGTCACCGCACTGCCAGTGTCAACGTCACTGCACTGCCAGTGTCAACATTACCGCACTGCCAGTGTCAACATTACCGCACTGCCAGTGTCAACATCACTGCACTGTCAGTGTCAACGTCACTGCACTGCCAGTGTCAACATCACCGCACTGCCAGTGTCAATGTCACCGCACTGCCAGTGTCAACGTCACCGCACTGCCAGTGTCAACGTCACCGCACTGCCAGTGTTAACATTAGCGCTCTGCCAGTGTCTCCCCATAAAACTCCAATAAGTATAGGCCCAAGCTCCTCAGCTTCTCTCCACAAGGCAATTGCTTCATCTGGAGAATAAGCTGAGTGAACTTTTTTCTGAATTGTCTCCAATCTCCTTCTTTAAGGATAGAAATGTAAACAAAAACCATCCCAGAGGTGTGGTTTCACCAATCCCCAGTGCATTTACAGATGGATCTTTAGTGTTTACTGATCTGAGCTTGTGGAGGGACATGGACTTAGTGATGAGTCAGAACGAGGCTCAGGACATAACCCTCAGAACATTTAAGAAGTGTTTCAGTATTTGAGAAAACATGGCCAAGGCATATATGGCCAAGTGCTCGAAAAATAGGATTAGAATATTTAGAATCATAGAATCCCTATAGCTGGAGACCATATGACCCATCAGGTCCACACTGACCCTCTGAAGAGCATCCCACCGACCCTTGCATTTCCCATGGTCAATTCAGCTGCCCTACACATGTCTGGACACTATGGGCAATTTCCCGTGGCCATTCCACCTAACCTGCACATCTTTGGACTGTGGGAGGAAACCAGAGAATCCAGTGGAAACCTACACAGACAGTCACCCAATGGCTGAATTGAACTCATGTCCCTACTGCTGAGATGCAGCAGTGCTAACCACTGCGAACACCATGCTGCCCCAGAGTCGTTTGCTTTTGACCAATGCAGACTCAATGGGCCGAACGGCCTTTTTTTCTGTGTTGTAGACCTCCTTGACTCTATGAGTTTGAGCTAGACCTGAATCACAGGCAATTGCATTAGGCTGCAATCTCCTTCCGATGTGTACAACTTAACAATCAGTCCAACCTATTTTGCTGCCAACGTCAGAAAGTGCTGGCAAGTGTCAGAGTCAGGTCTGTGTCCCAGCTCACTCTGTGTGGCCTAATAGGTCAGTCTTATGGACATATTGATGGAAGCACATCACAGATAGGCCTGGTGCTGAACTCACCGAAAATTCACACAGTCCTTTCCCCCGCACTCTGACGAAGCTACATGAACAAATCCACAGCTAGTCTCTGTGGATATTTCTGCCTCCATCTTTCCCTCCCTATAAGCCATTTATAAATGACCGCTCCCAGTAATCTCAGGGAGTGAGGATCTGTATCACCATTGATACTGGAAGATTGATTTTATGAAAACATAGTTTGAGACATCTTGTCGTGGGTCTGCAGAGAAGCTGAGGGGCAGATTGCTGGGTTTTCACACAACACTGCACGCTGCTGTAATATTAATAGAACTGAACGTTACACCACCATTCCCCAGAGCCCCGAGTGAGGGAAATGGAGCCTTTTGTCCAACAGAATCGCTGTCCTCTGACTGAATAGAGTAAATATAGAAACTTAGCTGCATATTACCCCAGCTCTCAAATTTAGACACAAGGTTTAAAGTATTTAAATACATAACGGCCCATTTGTTGAATCTATTCTGTGGATTGAGCCTGAGTAACGTCAATAAATTGTGGCAGTGGTTTGTAAGGTTTGGTTGACTTCTGACTTGGAGACTCACAAAAGCAATTGTGCAAAAATCTCAAAATGACCCACACCTGGGAGACATATCTAACTAATCCCATTCCCCACTCATAGCCCTGAAACTATTCCGTCAATATCTATCGAATTCTCCTTTCCAAGTTTGAAGTTATCTCCTACCACTGTTGCAGACAACACATCCCGGACCTCAACAACTCACTGTGTTGTAAAAACCTGCTTCCTCCTGTCTTTTTCTAATCATTTTTAATTATTTTTTTCTCTGCTCACTGATCCTTCAGCCACTGGCTTTGTATTTGTTATATTAAATTAAATTAGATTAACTCTCCCCTTAAGCTTCTCTGCTCTAATGACAACAGTCCCAGTTTCTCCAGTTTCTGATACTTTTCTTCCATACCCATGCCAATCTTTTGTCGTTAGTGATGTGCCCAAAATTGAACACAATCCTGTAACTGGACCTAACCAATGTTTTACAGAGATTGAGAATAATGCCCTTCATTCTCAGTGCTGGAGAAACACAGCAGATCTGGCAGCATCAGTGCAAGTTCTGAAGAAGAATCATACTGGACTTGAAACTTCCACTGCTCCTCTCTCCACACGTGCTGCCAGACCGGCCCGAGTTTCTCAGGCACATTCTGCTTTTATTTCGGATTTCCAGCATCAGCATTAATTTACTTTAGTTTTAATGTGGGGGTTTAGATTAGAGTGGTGCTGGAAAAGCACAGCAGGCCAGGCAGCATCCGAGGTGCAGGAAAATCGACGTTTCGGGCAAAAGTCCTTCATCAGAAAGCTTCCTGATGAAGGGCTTTTGCTCGAAACGTCGATTTTCCTGCTCCTCGGATGCTGCCTGACCTGCTGTGCTTTTCCAGCACCACTCTGATCTAAACTCTGGTTTCCAGCATCTGCAGTCCTCACTTTTGCCTGGTTTAGTTTTAATGCACCTACATTTCGTAATCTCAATGTTACCAAAATTCCCAGTAGGCATTTTATTAGCCTTCTCCATGCGAGCTGCCACCTTCAAACACTTGTATGGAAAGACAGCCGAACTCCTTCTTCTGCACCCCTTTAAAATTGTATAATTTACTTTGCATTCGTCTGTGCAGAAATTGACCAAGACCCTTAGACAGCACTCTCCAAATCCACAACCACTACCCAGGACAAGGGCAGCAGACATACGGGAACACCACCAACTGCAAGTTCCCCTCCAAGCCACTCACCATCCTGACCTGGAAATATTCTGTCATTCCTTCACTCTCACTGGGTCAAAATCCTGGAATTCACTGCCTAATGGCATTGTGGGGCAACCTACAGCATGCAGACTGCAGCAGTTCAAAGGGCAGCTCACCACCAACATCTCAAGGGCAACTAGAGATGGATAATAAACACTGGCCCAGCCAGCAATGTCCACAAACGACAAATGGTAAGTAAAGTTACCTCTGCTCGTTTACCTGAACAAAATGATTCATTTTGTGTGTTTGTGCATGTGTGTGTCTATGTTTGTATATGTATGTATATATGTGTGTGTATATATGTGTGTGTGTGTAAGTATGTTTGTGTAGGAATGTGTGTCTATATGTGTGTGTTATATAAATATGTGTATGAGTATATATGCATGTGTATGTGCGTGTGCATTTGTGTGAACATATATGTTTTATAACTTGTCTGTATATACAAGTATGTGTGCGTATGTTTGTGTAAGTATGTGTGTATGTATATGGTAGTGTCTCAGAATAAACCTGAGACTTGCTTATGGCAAGAATCTATGTGTAGACTGTTTAAATATGGGGTTCTAATATATTGCTATGGTTCTGTCTGCTCAGAAACTCTCTCACATTTACTGGCTGCCCCACTGGAAGGACTTACAGTCAACATGTCAACTGGGGTCCTGACACACCATCTGTGACCATCAAGTCCTGAGGTGAGACTTGGGCCCAGAGCATGTGGTCTAGAGCTCGGTACTCAATGCACTGCATCACATGACTGCTCATATCCTTGTTGACCACATTTCTGAATTTTGTATCATCGGCGAAATTTGAAATGATTTCCTTCCATGCACATGTCCAGGTAATGAATGGATATCAAAAAGGCTGAGAAAGCTTGATCCCTGATTTTAGCAATGGGGGAGGTGTTGGGATGACCCTTGTCAAGGTAAAAGCCTATTGGAAAGGCCAAAGTAATGGTAGCTGGGTGATAACAGCTTCAGAGTAAAAAGTGAGGTCTGCAGATGCTGGAGATCAGAGCTGAAAATGTGTTGCTGGTTAAAGCGCAGCAGGTCAGGCAGCATCCAAGGAACAGGAAATGACTCCTGATGAAGGGCTCTGGCCTGAAACGTCGAATTTCCTGTTCCTTGGATGCTGCCTGACCTGCTGTGCTTTAACCAGCAACACATTTTCAGCTCTGATAACAGCTTCAGGCCAGCTCTAATATACAATACCCATTGTTGATGAAATTGCTGCATTCCTTGTCTTGTCGTAGACAGAGTGGGAGAAAGTGAGGACTGCAGATGCTGTAGATCAGAGCTGAAAATGTGTTGCTGGAAAAGCGCAGCAGGTCAGGCAGCATCCAAGGAGCAGGAGATTCGACATTTCGGGCATAAGCCCTTCTTCAGGAATGAGGAAAGTGTGTCCAGCAGGCTAAGATAAAAGGTAGGGAGGAGGGACTTGGGGGAGGGGCGATGGAGATGTGATAGGTGGAAGGAGGTCAAGGTGAGGGTGATAGGCCGGAGTGGGGTGAGGGCAGAGAGGTCAGGAAGAAGATTGCAGGTTAGGTGCTGAGTTCGAGGGATTTGGCTGAGACAAGGTGGGGGGAGGGGAAATGAGGAAACTAGAGAAATCTGAGTAGACAGAGTGGGTCCTAATTGACTGTAGCACATGTGCCTGGATCTCAATAGTAGTCACTAAGTTGAATAGGAGAAGCAATCATGGTGGGGGATAATGAGAGGGAAGAAATAATGACTGCATCGAACATCAGTTAGAAACTTCTTCCTCAGTTAGTTTGTCCAGTCACTGTCAGCCCCCACCCCATTAGGAATCTGTGGCTTGGCTCTGAATCCCAGTTAAACTAACTCCTCTCATCTTGTTTTAAACGTCATGGCTCTTGGCCCAAATGATCGGTTAAGGGCTGTACATTTACACGGAATTTCAGAAGTCTATTTATAGCAGATAATTACAGGGAAGAGGATCTTACTTTTGACTCGTGTCTAATGAATGCTCTTAACATTCGCTGTTAAGAATCAGCCTTCAGTGAGGGACACCCAGCATAGAATAATTCAAACTGTTTCTCAGCAGACAACCTGCTACTGATGATGACCTGACATCTCTCTTTCGATTTCCCGACCTTTTTTGTGTATTTCTCTAGTGCACACCCAAGGGGTTTGAGTACCGGCGATAATAAGTACCAGCTTGGAGCCACTGTTGGGTTTGTCGGTTGCCTATACATCACAGCGTGTATTTATGACACTCTGACAACGTCTCTCTTACTCTCGTGCTCTCTGTCATTCACCGTCTTGCTAGAAGTATTGATATTTCCCTGTGGGATACTACAGGATGAATGCTCACCTGACATGCCTGAAGAGCTTATGTTCGAACCATCGACTCTCCTGCTCCTCAGCTGTGCTTTTCCAGCACCACACTCTTTGATTCTGAAATGCCTCCCTCCTTTGTCCCTGTGGTGGTGTTAGCTCCTGTTAGTTAAATGTGTTACATCTTTGCTAAAATACGGAGAAGCTGGATTCCACAGGAATTGATAAAGTACGTCCCAAGTATCACACTGAAACTTCTGATGACAGAAACGTAGCGACCCATTGAACAGTATGTCATTCCAAAGGGCTGGGTGAGTTGTGCTGAGTGACTTCACTGCCCATGGTTGGACTGAGCTCTACAGACTAAAGGTCGAGATTTAAATGCTACAAAGACCCAGTAGTTCAGGCAACACCTTTGGAGAAACCGTGTTAACATTCCAGGTCATAGAAAAGAAAAATAATTTGCAAAGTGTTAAAAACATCTACATGACAGCTACAAGATTGACTTTAAACAAATTAAGCAACACACAGAATAGAGGGACAATGACAAATAGGAGAACATAAAAATACAAGAAACAGGAACAGACTAGACCCTTAGACCTCTCAAGCCTTCTTCAGCAGTCAATAAGACCATGATCAATTTGATATGGTATGAACTATATTTTCCCATGTGTGCCCCATAACCCTTAACATCTGTCTAATTCAGTTTTGAATGTATTCAGTGGCATGGCCTGTACTGTTCCTCGGTAAGATAATTCTAAAGACTAACAACCCACTGAGAGAAGGAATTCCTCTTTATCCTAGTCTTTAAATGGGAGGCCCCTTATTTTTAAACTGTACTCCTTAGCTCAAGATTATACGAGAGGAAATTTCTCATCGCTGTAAAGCCCTCTTAGATTCTCATATGCTTCAATTTGTCCTCATTCTTTTTAATCTCCAAAGATAAGGCCCAACCTTTCCTCATAAGATCACCCCTATATCCCAGGAATCTGACAAGCAAACCTTCTCTAAACTGCGTCCAATGTAAATTTGTTTCTCCTGAAGTAAGGTAACCAAAGATTTTGCCAAAGGTTCTTCAATTCTGAAGAAGAGTCGTATTGACTTGGAAGGTTAACTCTCTTTCACATCCTACAGAAGCTGCTGGACCTGTTGAATCTCTCAGCATTTTCTGAGCTTGTTAAAGATGATGCCAATCTTGTCTTTCGAGTAGCTGACGTGAAACATCCTGGCATGACAATGCGGGCACATGCCCTCTTTATGTAAATGATTCTATCCCCACGGTTGGATTCCTGGTCAATAGCAGAGGTCAGCCAGAGGTGTCCCTGTCTCCTGACCTTTTGGCCTGACTGTTATACAGTTTAGAGTCTAACAATATGGTCAATGCTCCATGAGGTCAGATACTAGTGGATCAAGGACCAGCTAGGTGTGGACTATTGGCCCTCATTTTCTCTCCCCTGCTTGGAGATGCCTCCATTGCTGCTCAATTTGTGCTGTGTCCTTCCAAAACACAATATGCACAGTTCAATTCATTGAGACAGATTGTATGCACCAGTTAAGAAAGAATTGCATTTTTCTGTTGCCTTTTATAACTTCAAAACTTCAGAAATTAGACATTGTTGTAATGTGGAGAATGATGCAGGCAAGTTGTCTCAAAAACAGCAATGCAGTATTAACCTGACCATCTGCTCAATGCTATTTGATGAACAAATTTGAGCAAGACCACCAGGAGAACTTCCTGGCTCTTTTTCCAAGTACTACCTGGGATATTGTCCATCTACCTACAGGGTCGATGGGGCTGTGGGATTGGCTTCTAATTGGGAAGACGACAGCGCAGCTGCCCCTTGGCACTTCACTAGTTTTCCAGCCAGGAGCTTTGTGCTCAAGTAGCTGCAGTGGGATCTAAATGCATGAGTTTCTGACTCAGGGCTGAGGGTGCTATACATAGAGCTAGTGATTGGATTCAAACAGGAGTCACTGCCTAAAGCAGTTTGTGCAAGTTATCTGGTGCAGCAGTAACATCAGGCTGTCTTCCCATCGCATGGAACACCCAAAGAAACAGAGACGGACACCAACCCTGATAAGCTTCAGGATCAATAATCACAGCCATTAACACTGAGCAGTGCCAGACTGACTCAGATCCACACAACCTGAGGGATTCCCAATGATCATTCAACTGAGTCCGAAATTGCAAACAGACGCATTCCTTGATCTCATGATTTCCAAGCACCAGTTTCAAATTTTCAAAAAAAAACTTTTAACTATCCACAAATATAACTCACTCTCTAATTCTGCTCTCCTGTCAGAGTTTTTAATTATAATAAGAAATTGCTAGGCTGCGTGAGATAGACGAACTTCTTTGAAAATATTACAGAAATGATGGTTGGGTTAAGGTCTGCAAAGATAGGCTTAGGGCAGTTAGATTACAAAGGACAGGAGAATTCAATTGTGATGAATCTGTTATCTCAACTCCAATTACCTTCAATGGTTTCATATCCCTTAGCACTTTTACTGATCAAAAAAGTAGTTATCTCAGTTTTGAAGCTTTTAATTGACTAAACACCAACTGTTTTTGGGAAAAGCACTGAAATGTTTTACTGGTGACATCCGTCTGGGTGCTAACACTTTCAGGATGATGCCTAGTACCTCACGCTGTGGTGTGTGCTGAAATCCTTCAGCAAAGGCCATTTCCCAGGGTTGGGTATCAGGACCCTGCTCACAATACATCAATGAGGCTGAGTTGCTGAATTCACCAAGTCAGGCAGATAGGTCAGCTGTGCCTTTCTGATAGATTCTGACTGGGTACTGGTCTATAAATCCCAAATATCATCTGCTGCCTCACTCCATGGTCACTACTGATGCCAATGCCTACATGAGGACTCTGACTATGGAGGAACTCAGGCTCAATCCCTCAAACTGTCTTCATCAGAGCATATGCACAGCATTCAGGGCTCACAATTCTTATTGATTCTTCATCTCTAACTGCAAAGTGCTGGGCCCAACAGGACAATCTCAACCATTATGCTCTCAGCACAGCCCCTTGCTCATCACTGTCCTCTTTTTAGGAAGCACGGGTTATAGTTGCTACTGACCTACCCCCTAGAAGGCTTCCTGAAAACTCCACTTTACAACATTTTAAAAATAAGCTCAAAACCCATCTTCATGCTCCCTAGTCCTCAGTCCTTTGCTAATTCACACAAGGCTATGCCTAGGCACCTTTGTTCCTCAGATGGTGCTATAAGTGGGCAATTTAAAAACTTTTCACTGTACTCATTTGAGTAGGTGTGACAATGGAACTAATTTATTCAATTCATTCACTCATTTAATTCACAAGGACCCAAATAAAAGCAAAGTACAGTGGACACGGAAAAACTGAAATAAAATCAGAAAGTGCTGGAGAAACTCAGAAGGTCTGGCAGCATCTATGGGATAAGAAATAGCATTAACTGAAGTTCTGTGAAGTCATACTAGTCTCAAAATGTTATCTCTGTTTCTCTCTCCACAGATGCTGTCAGACCTGCTAAGTTTCTCTAGCAATTTTCTATGTTTAGTTCATAGAAAGACTGGCCCTTATATCAATTTTTATCTTTCCACTTACCCTTTTTAAAGTATATATCAAAGGTAGCATATTAATGCCGGTTGCTGAATCTTCCTGTTATACATTGCTCGGTATTCACACTTCACGCCTGGCCCCAGCCCTTCCATATCTCTCTAATGGTGAGGCCTACAATTGTATCCCCACTGATTATTCCACATCTCTGACTGGAACCTCTTGCTAACTTCCCCTTCTCTTCCTCCCAACGTTGGTGAACACACCCCTCAACTGCCTTGACCTCTTGAATTCTCTCTAAATTTCTGTTTCCATTTCTCTGTCTTTTAACATCCTTGAACACCCCAACCTTCCAACTAGATGCCGCACTCTTGAACAGTCCTACCTGTCCATCTTTCGACCCACCTCTCCACTCCACCCGCCTTTCCAACCTATCACCATCATCCCCCACCTTCACCTACCTATCGTCTTCCCAGCACCTTCCCCCAGCCCCACCTCACTCCCATTGATCTCTCAGCCCCTTTGTGCCCCTCCCACATTCCTGATGAAGAGGTTATGCTCGAAATGCCGACTCTCCTGCTCCTCGGATGCTGCCTGACCGGCTGTGCTTTTCCAGTAGCACACTCTTCAACCCTAAATTCTGACCAGGTTTTGAGTCTCCCCCTCCCAACAGTGCTGCCTTTAGTTTGGGGTCCACATGTGCCGGGGTGAAATGTTTTTCTACATGACAGAGATGCAGCAGTGGCTCACAACTGTTATTGAGAATGTTGCTACCGGAGGCAATTGTATGGAGCTGCGAAAGGTTTGATTCTTTAGCACATGTTCAGCTCAGTGCAGTCGAGTGTATACAGAGGGGTACAGTGTAAGGAGCGAGTGCAGATTTTATTTTTTGTTGGTGCAGACAGCTCTCTGTTCCCAGAGGTAGGGAGCTTCTTGGCAGCCAAGTGAACAGATACTGCAGGATCCGAAAAATGCAATGGAAGTGTTGGCTGCCTTCCATGGAAATCACATCAAACAAACCTAAACATGCAATAACCGCTATCACTCAGGGTACTCAGGAAAGGTCCTGTAAAGTACCAATAAACCATCTTGTCACAACTTCCAGAAATGTTTCAAAGCACTTTACGTACAGTGAATTATTTCCACACAGCAGTTGTCCACTTGTGCACATCAAGCTTCCAATCTGCATTCATGGCCTGCTGCTGAATTGAGTTAATTGGATGATGAGTGAATATTGGTCAAAGCAGCCTGAGAATGGGGGTGGCACAGTGGCTCAGTGGTTCGTACTGCTGTCTCCCAATGCCAGGGTTCTGGGTTTGATTGTCATCCTCGGGCACCAATCCATGTGGAGTTTGCACATTCTCCTCGTGACTGCTTGGGTTTCTTCCGGGTGCTCCAATTTTCTCTCACAATCCAAAGACCTGCAGGTTAGATGGATTGGCCATGCTAAATTACCCATAGTGCCCAGGGATGTGCAGGCTACATGGGTTATGAGAACGTGAGGACTGCAGATGCTGGAGATCAGAGTCAAAGAGTATGGTGCTGGAAAAGCTCAGCAGGTCTGGCAGCATCTGTGGAGAGAAATCAGAGTTAGTGTTTCAGGTTGGGTGACCCTTCCTGTGGTCTGAGGAAAGGTCACTCAACCCAAAAGGTTAACTCAGATTTCTTTCCACAGATACTGAGCTTTTCCAGCTATTTTTATTTTTGTTTCTGATTTACAGCATCCACAGTTCTTTCCTTTCCTATAAACGATACTCGGGTTGTGTTTGGGAAACATATAATGACTGGGAGGCTCTTCATAGAACTTAAAGGAATTGGACAAATAAACTGTTCTAGTTACCAGTCTATAGGAAGGTTATTATTAAATTGGAAAAGGTGCAGGCAAGATTTACAGTGATATTATGCGGATTGGAGTGTTTGAGTTAAAGGGAGAGGCTGAGTAGGCTGGGGCTATTTTCCTTGGAGCGTCGGAGGCTGAGGAGTGACCTTATATAGGTTTGTAAAATCATGAGGGGCATGGATAGGATAAATAGATAAGGTCTTTTCCTTGGGGTGGGGTAGTCCAAAACTAGAGAGCATTGGTTTAGGGTGAGAGGGCAAAGATATAAAAGAGAGGGTGTAGGTTTGCTCGCTGAGCTGTAGGTTTGATATCCAGACGTTTCATTACCTGGCTAGGTAACATCATCAGTGGCGACCACCAAGTGAAGCAAAGCTGTTGTCTCCTGCTTTCTATTTATAAGTTTGTCCTGGATGGGGTTCCTGGGGTTTGTGGTGATGTCAATTCCTGTTCGACTGGGACAACACATCTATCCTGGGACAGGCTAAGCAAAGACATGCCAGAGAATTCCTAGAGGCCTGGCACTCCAACCACAACGCCATAAACATACACATAGATTTAGATACCATCTATTAACTCCTCAGAAAACGAACAGGAAGTGATATCACCACAAACCCCAGGAGCCCCATCCAGGAGAAAGATATAAATAGAAAGCAGGAGACAACAGCTTCGCTTCACTTGGAGGTCGCCACTGATGGTGTTACCTAGCCAGGTAATGAAATGTCTAGATATCAAACCTACAACTCAGCGAGCGAACCTACACCCTAAACCTCAACCTGAGCTACAAACCTTCACAAACCTTGCACATAAAAAAGATCTAAGGGGCAACTTTTTCACACAGAGGGTGGTACATGTATTAAATGAGCTGCCAGAGGATGTGGTGGAGGCTGGTACAATTACAACCTTTTAAAAGTGTCTGGATGGGTAATGAATAGGTAGGGTTTAGAGGGATATGGGCCAAGTGCTGACAAATGGGACTAGGTCAGATTACGATGTCTGGTTGGCACAGGCAAGTTGCACCAACAGGTCTGTTTCCATGCTGTATGACTCTGACCTTATGCTTATGAGTCAAGCCCAACTTTATTTTCTATCCATTGTTAAAATGCAAATAACTTTGCCCAAAATCATTTTGGAGGGGGATTCCATCAGATCTACTCAAGGGTGCAAACTCTGTCCATCATTGTGCCTGGAAGGTGGTGAAGACAGGCCAGAGGCTGCAGCTGGCAATTACTGTCACTGGCCATGCCAGTCCTATGCTGCATGGCTCCTCCCAGCAACACATGGCACTGCTCACTCTCTCACTCCTGATTGAATCTGACCCTGTGAAGACTGTTGCCCAGCTGAATTGTGAGGTATGCCAACTTGAAGGCTGAGCTGCTGTCCAACTCCTGGCTATGCTTTCTTCAATGTGTTCTATGTAAAGTATAGCACGCTGTGATCCCAGACTCCCCTTCACATTTGCAGAGATCTGCGATAATGGTCCACAAAGGGGTAGGTTGGAGTGAAGGGATGGTATTTGCCATGAACATATGATAGTGAGGTTTGGGCTTTGTCCATCCACCTACACATGGGAGGTGGTGGGTAAATGTGGCAGAGAGTGTGCAGGAGGTCACCTTTACACAAACCGACTAACAATAATCTAACAGAGAGAGTAACACTCCCCCGCCAGGGTTAAAACAGAGAGACTAATCATAATCTAACAGAGAGAGTAACACTCCCCCGCCAGGGTTAAAACAGAGAGAATAACCGTAATCTAACAGAGAGAGTAACACCCGACCCACCAGTGTTAAAACAGATACTAACCATAATCTAACAGAGAGAGTCACACCCCGCCACCAGTGTTAAAACAGAGAGAGTAACATTCCCCACCGCTAGTGTTAAAACAGAGAGACTAATCATAATCTGACAGAAAGAGTAACACCGCACCCACTAGTGTTAAAACAGAGAGACTAACCATAATCTAACAGAGAGAGTAACACACCCCACCACCAGTGTTAAAACAGAGAATAACCATAATCTAACAAACAGTAACATGCCCCCGCCAGTGTTAAAACAGAGAGACTAACCATAATCTAAAAGAAAGAGTAACACTCCCCACACCAGTGTTCAAGCAGAGACTAACCATAATCTAACAGAGTAACACCCCCTGCCAGTGTTAAAACAGAGAGGCTAACCATAATCTATCAGAGAGAGTATCACCCCCCCGCCAGTGTTAAAACAGAGAATAACCATAATCTAACAGAGAGAGTAACACCACACACCACCCCCCCGCCAGTGTTAAAACAGTGAGACGAGTCATAATCCAACAGAGAGAGTAACACCACACCCACTAGTGTTAAAACAGAAAGGCTAACCATAATCTAATAGAGAAACACCCCCCCGCCAGTGTTAAAATGGAGAGACTAAACACAATCTAACAGAGAGAGTAATACCCCTTGCTAGTGTTAAAACAGAGAGATTAACCATAATACAACAGAGAGAGTAACACACCTCCCCGCCAGTGTTAAAACAGAGACAAACCATAATCTAACAGAAAGAGTAACACCACCCCCGTCAGTGTTAAAACAGAGAGACTAACCATAAACATAATCCAGTAGAGAGGTTAACACTCCCCACTAGTGTTAAACAGAGAGACTAACCATAATCCAACAGAATACCCTGCCGCCAGTGTTAAAACAGAGAGACTAGCCAAAATCTAACAGAGTAACACTCTCCCCCGCCAGTGTTAAAACGGAGACTAACCATAATCTAAAAGAAAGAGTAACACCGCACCCACTAGTGTAAAAACAGAGAGACTAACCATAATCTAACAGAGAGAGTAACACCATCCACCCCGCCAGTGTTCAAACAGAGAGACGAGACATAATCCAACAGAGAGTAATACCCCTTGCCAGTCTTAAAACAGAGAGATTAACCATAATGTAACAGAGAGAGTAACACCCCCCCGCCAGTGTTAAAACAGAGAGACCAACCATAATCTACCAGAATACCCACCTGCTAGTGTTAAAACAGAGAGACTAACCATAATCGAAAAGAGAGAGTAACACCCCCCCGTCAGTGTTAAAACAGAGACTAACAATAATCTAACAGAAAGAGTAACACCCCCCCGCCAGTGTTAAAACAGAGAGACTAACCATAATCTAAAAGAAAGAGTAACACTGCACCCACTAGTGTTAAAACAGAGAGACTAACCATAATCTAACAGAGAAACACCACCCACCCCGCCAGTGTTCAAACAGAGAGACGAGACATAATCCAACAGAGAGAGTAATACCCCTTGCCAGTCTCAAAACAGAGAGATTAACCATAATCTAACAGAAAGAGTAACACACCCCCCCGCCAGTGTTAAAACAGAGAGACCAACCATAATCTAACAGAGAGAGTAACATCCGCCGCTAGTGCTAAAACAGAGAGACTAACCATTACCTAACAAAAAGAGTAACACTCCCCCGCGCCAGTGCTAAAACAGAGAGACTAACCATAATCTAACAGAGAGAATAACACTTCCCGCCAGTGTTAAACAGAAAGACTAACCGTAATCTAACAGAGAGAGTAACACCCCCTTTCAGTGTTAAAACAGAGACTAACCATAATCTAACAGAGTTACCCCCCCGCCAGTGTTAAAACAGAGAGACTAACCATAATCTATCAGAGTATCACCCTACCGCCAGTGTTAAAACAGAGAATAACCATAATCTAACAGAGAGAGTAACACCACCACCCCCGCCAGTGTTAAAACAGAGAGACGAGACATAATCTAACAGAGAGAGTAACACCCTGCCTGTGTTAAAACAGAGAGACTAACCATAATCGAAAAGAGAGAGTAACACTCTCTCCCGCCAGTGTTAAAACAGAGAGACCAACCATAATCCAATGGAGAGGTTAACACTCTCCACTAGTGTTAAACAGAGAGACTAACCATAATCTAACATAGTACCCACCCGCTAGTGTTAAAACAGAGAGACTAGCCATAATCGAAAAGAGAGAGTAACACTCCCCCCCGCCAGTGTTAAAAGAGAGACTAACCATAATCTAACAGAGTAACCCCCCGCCAGTGTTAAAACAGAGAAATGAACCATAATCTAACAGAGAGAGTAACACTCCCTCCGCCAGTGTTGAAACAGAGAGACTAACCATAATCTAACAGGAAGAGTAACACCGCACCCACTAGTGTTAAAACAGAGAGGCTAACCATAATCTAATAGAGAAATACACCCCCGCCAGTGTTAAAATGGAGAGACTAAACACAATCTAACAGAGAGAGTAATACGCCTTGCCAGTCTCAAAACAGAGAGATTAACCATAATCTAACAGAGAGAGTAATACTACCCCACTAGTGTTAAAACAGAGAGACTAAGCATAATCTAACAGAGAGAGTAACAGCGTCCCACTGGTGTTAAAACGGAGAGTCTAACCATAATCTAATAGAGAAACACACCCCCGCCTGTGTTAAAATGGAGAGACTAAACACAATCTAACAGAGAGAGTAATACCCCTTGCTAGTGTTAAAACAGAGAGATTAAACATAATCCAACAGAGAGAGTAACACCACCCACCCGCTAGTGTTAAAACAGAGAGACTAGCCATAATCTAACAGAGAGAGTAACACCCTGCCTGTGTTAAAACAGAGAGAATAACCATAATCGAAAAGAGAGAGTAACACTCCCCCCCGCCAGTGTTAAAACAGAGACTAACCAAAATGTAACAGAGTAACCAGCCGCCAGTGTTAAAACAGAGAAATGAACCATAATCTAACAGAGAGAGTAACACTCCCTCCGCCAATGTTAAAACAGAGAGACTAACCATAATCTAACAGGAAGAGTAACACCACACCTACTAGTGTTAAAACAGAGAGGCTAACCATAATCTAACAGAGAAACACCCCCCCGCCAGTGTTAAAATGGAGAGACTAAACACAATCTAACAGAGAGAGTAATACCCCTTGCTAGTGTTAAAACAGAGAGATTAACCATAATGTAACAGAGAGAGTAACACCCCCCCCGCCAGTGTTAAACAGAGAGACTAACCATAATCTAACAGAGAGTGTCACACCCAACCTGCCAATGTTGAAACAGAGACTAACCATAATCTAACAGAAAGAGTAACACTGCACCCACTAGTGTTAAAACAGAGAGACTAACCATAATCTAACAGAGAAACACCCCCCCGCCAGTGTTAAAACAAAGAGACTAACCATAATCTAACAGAGAAACACCCCCCGCCAGTGTTAAAACAGAGAGACTAACCATAATCTAACAAACAGAAACACTCCCCCCGCCAGTGTTAAAATGGAGAGACTAAACACAAACTAACAAAGAGAGTAATACCCCTTGCTAGTGTTAAAACAGAGAGACTAACCATAATCGAAAAGAGAGAGTAACACTCTCTCCCGCCAGTGTTAAAACAGAGAGACCAACCATAATCCAATGGAGAGGTTAACACTCCCCACTAGTGTTAAACAGAGAGACTAACCATAATCTAACATAGTACCCAGTTGCTAGTGCTAAAACAGAGACTAACCATAATCTAACACAGAGAGTAACACCCCCCCGTCACTGTTAAAACAGAGAGACTAACCATTACCTAACGAAGAGAGTAACACTCCCCCGCGCCAGTGCTAAAACAGAGAGACTAACCCCCATAATTGAACAGAGAGAATAACACTTCCCGCCAGTGTTAAACAGAAAGACTAACCATAATCTAACAGAGAGAGTAACACCCCCTTTCAGTGTTAAAACAGAGACTAACCATAATCTAGCAGAGTTACCCCCCACCAGTGTTAAAACAGAGAGACTAACCATAATCTATCAGAGTATTACCCTCCCGCCAGTGCTAAAACAGAGAATAACCATAATCTAACAGAGAGAGTAACACCACCCCCCCCCGCCAGTGTTATAACTGAGAGATGAGACATAATCTCACAGAGAGTAACACCCCTCCATCAGTGTTAAAACAGAGAGACTAATCATAATCTAACAGAAAGAGTAACACCACCCCACTAGTGTTAAAACAGAGAGGCTAACCATAATCTAATAGAGAAACACACACCCCCGCCTGTGTTAAAATGGAGAGACTAAACACAATCTAACAGAGAGAGTAATACCCCTTGCTAGTGTTAAAACAGAGAGATTAACCGTAATCCAACAGAGAGAGTAACACACACCCCCGCCAGTGTTAAAACAGAGAGACTAACCATAATCTAACAAAGACATTAACAGTCCCTGCCTGTGTTAAAACAGAGAGACTAAACATAATCCAATAGAGAGGTTAACACTCCCCACTAGTGTTAAAGAGAGAGACTAGCCATAATCGAAAAGAGAGAGTAACTCTCCCCCCGCCGCCAGTGTTAAAACAGAGAAATGAACCATAATCTAACAGAGAGAGTAACACCCCCTTTCAGTGTTAAAACAGAGACTAACCATAATCTAACAGAGTTACCCCCCCCGCCAGTGTTAAAACAGAGAGACTAACCATAATCTATCAGAGTATCACCCTCCTGCCAGTGTTGAAACAGAGAATAACCATAATCTAACAGAGAGAGTAACACACCCCCCCGCCAGTGTTATAACTGAGAGACGAGACATAATCTAACAGAAAGGGTAACACCCCTCCATCAGTGTTAAAACAGAGAGACTAACCATAATCTAATAGAGAAACACCCCCTCGCCAGTGTTAAAATGGAGAGACTAAACACAATCTAACAGAGAGAGTAATACCCCTTGCTAGTGTTAAAGCAGAGAGATTAACCATAATCTGTTAGACATAATCTAACAGAGAGAGTAACACTCCCCCCCCACCCCAATGTTAAAACAGAGAGACTAACTATAATCTAACAGAGAGAGTAACATCCGCCGGTAGTGCTAAAACAGAGAGACTAACCATAATCTAACACAGAGAGTAACACCCCCCACTAGTGTTAAAACAGAGAGACTAACCATAATCTAACACAGAGAGTAACACCCCCCACTAGTGTTAAAACAGAGAGACTAACCATTACCTAACAAAGAGAGTAACACCCCCCCGCGCCAGTGTAAAAACAGAGAGACTAACCATAATCTAACAGAAAGAGTAACACCCTCCCGTCAGTGTTCAAACAGAGAGACTAACCATAATCTAACAGAAAGAGTAACACACCCCCGTCAGTGTTCAAACAGAGAGACTAACCATAATCTAACAGACAGAGTACCTCCCCCTCCCCATCAGTGTTCAAACAGAGAGACTAACCATAATCTAACAGAGAGAGTACCTCCCCCTCCCCGTCAGTGTTAAAACAGACAGACTAACCACACACCCCCACCCCCTCCAAGTGTTAATCCTGCGCCCTGATTTCCATTTCACTCTTTTTAAATTGAACAGATGGGAATGATGTGGGTGATACACTCCTTCATATTGCCTGGATGAAGGTAAGGATTATCTCCTGGATTAGTACTGGATTAGGACTCTTTCTTTAATCCACATCTCTCCTGGAACTGATAATATGCAGGGCACCAACGGTGGGCAAATTGCCCCAGAATGCAAATACCATTGAGGACAAGGATTGGACTTGATTGTATCTTCCCTATGGAGTCGATGGTCTAGTGGTATTATCACTGGACTGTTGATCCAGAGATCCAAGTAATGTTCTAGGGACCTGGGTTCAAATTTGCTTTCAATAAAATCTGGAATTAAGACTCTAAAGACTGTTAGGGGAAAAGAACAACATCTGGTCACCAACGTGCTTGAGGGATGGAAATTGCCATCCTTACATTTCGACCAGGCCCACAGCAGAATGGTTGACTCTTAACTGCCCTCCCAATGATTAGAGGCAGACAATAAATGCTAGCCTACTTAGAGATGCCTGCATCCTGTCAGTGCATAAAAAAATGTAATTTGCACTAGCTCAGGATAGCATCTGATACCTGAGCTCAAACTTCTAAAGGAGGTAATTGGAAGGGAATAATATTAATGAAATAAGGGCAAACATTTTTGATTTAGTCTAGATAATTTGGCACAATAAAAGAATTATAATCAATAATCTAAAAATATTTTTATTACAGCTATCAAGTTGTTCTTTCTCCAGCACACAAATCACACAGCCATTAATTTCTCTGCCATCCCCCACTGAACTCCTCACTAAATATATCTCAAAGAGCTGAATTCCTTTCAGATGAAAGATCTTAATTGTTGGCAATAGTCCACGCTGTTTAAAGTGGGTGCAGACTAAGTCTCAAACTTATCCTGACTCTGACATCATTCCAAACCCCCGCCTCCTCCTCCCCCAGCCCCTCACACCCTGGTCCACACCCAATCCTCTCCACTCCAAGCCGTAACTGTGCCTCTTTCTGCAGAATTTCCAATCCAAATATATAGGGGTCTGGTAGCTAGGAGCTGCTCCTTGTTTTCTTCCAGACTGTTCACAAAGTTTGTCAGAGTCTGATTGTAAAGCTACTCAGCAATTTAGCTTTTCAGGCATTTACTGGAACTTGCTGCATTTTTGTTCCAAAGCTCAGGAGCAGATCCGCCTTAATAAAAGGAAGAATTATGTATAAGATGGGACTCAGACACCTTGTTCTCCTGACACTGGCAGTGTTCCTCTGTATTTCAGCCCAGACAGGTAAGAGAAACAGTTACTCAGATTTGTTGGAGAGGGAGGGAGAGAGGTTTGGTGACGGATAGGCAGGGAAGGGTGCGGTGTTAATAATGTGATAGATTTCTGATGCCATTTACATAGAAATCATGATGACATTAAATACAGAAACGTTTAAAACTACTAAATTTGGAAGGAAAAGATTTATTTGAAAATGTTCAGCCTTTTTACAGATAAGCATTTTTTTTGGAAGAAACGAATTGAGACAAGTTCCATCATTTATTTTTAAAAATCCTAATTCTTTTGGAAATGTTTTGGCTGGTGTTTTGGAGTTTTGACTGCGAGTTGTCTTTTCGGTGATTCATTTACAACCAAGTAAAAGGAGATATTTGAACAAATATTGGATGTGCAGGCATTATTGGTTTTGTGTAAGTCAGTATACAGTGAACAGAAGATCTATTTTTAGGATTTCTAAAGTTATTCCATTGAAAGCTCTTGTATATCTTAGAAAGTGAATAAGAAGGTGAAAAATAGTAAGGCTTGGAAGGCAATATCCTCATTGAATTCTCACTAAAATTGAATGCTGTGAAATAAGACTACAACTTTGAAACTACTTCAACATACACACTGGACTTGTCCAGTCCAGGTCTGTGCCTAGTTTCTAATGAGTCCTAGATTCTAGTGATTCTAATGCATCACTAATCCATATTAATTAAAGAACTTAAAAATACAATTGTTTACCAAATTGGTTAATAGTGATGATCACATTGAGTGATGAGTTAACCTAACAGAAAATGATGGATGCACGGGATTGCAGAATGTTCCCCACCCTTGTGGAGCGACAGACCAGTTTCACAGAAATGGGTTTCAAACAGATGTTCGGCCTTCACCCCATTTTGATTAAGGGTAAAAATCATCTTTGGTTTGTCCTTAACAAAAGTAGAAAATGTTGCATTTCTTGATGAAAGGTGTACACATCCCCTGCCTCTGTGTTAAAGGTTTAGTTTTCTGAACATCATCTGATGAGAGCAATCTCTAGATCTATATGTGACAATCTGGCTCAGTCTCTGAGGATTCTGACTTCATGCTCTGCTCTAACACTTCAGCATCTATTCTGGGATAACAGTTCAGGCATTATCGATACAGTGCGACATTGTTGGTTGTGGTACTAAACCAAGGCCCTATCTACTTGGTCTAATGGATAAAAACTGGACATGCACGTGGACACCAGTGAATTGAGGGGTGCGTAGGTTAGGTTATTTAATTTTCGATTAGGAATAATCCTCAGCACAACATTATGGGCTGAAGGGTCTGTTCTGTGCTGTACTTTTCTATGTTCTAAATGAAGGGCTTATGCCCGAAACGTCGAATTTCCTGTTCCTAGGATGCTGCCTGACCTGCTGCGCTTTTCCAGCAACACATTTTCAGCTATGTTCTAAATGATCCTATTAAAATATCATCTTAGGCTTAATTAAACCATCATACGTAGATTAACTGGTCAATTATCACTTTTAGTGCCTGCAGGAAGTTTATTTGTACACATTTGCTGCTGCATTTGACACTGATGATTGCACATAGGCACATGGGGAAATCCTGCAAATGTGCGTGATGAGGACTCGATCAGACCCACCTGAGATGTTTACCTGATTTAATTGTCTGGGTGAGGATACAGAAGATGACTGACCCCCCCAACGGAAACACATCATATAAAAGAGTTAATGTGCTTTACCCTCCAATGGAGGGCGTTGGACAGTGTTCAGGAATGGGAATATGAGCCAAATCTTCACCTCTTTGTTCTGGGAACCATTCTAATGCTTCAATCTCGCATAATTTTTTCTCCATGTGTTTAGCTTCTCCGCTTCTGATTTACATATTTGTGTGACAGTACTAGATTTACACTTCACTGCTGCATGGCGAATGTTATTGAATTTTGAAGGTTATGTTTTTCTACACCATTGCCTTCCTTTGTGCTTCCTTTATGGAAATTTCTTTCACTTGAAGGCTTTATCAGAAAGGGCAGTTTTGTTTTCATCACTCAATGAATCTGGGAACAGAATTCTCTCTTGGCCTCTTACTCCAATATTATGGATTAAAGCTCTCAATTTAGCCATATACACTCCAACTTATCGAGCAGAACCTGGATGTCAAAGTGGATACCAATCTGTCCTGCATTTATACACACAGCCTCTTGCCCTGCTGTTTACTTACACCTTCTGCTACCTACTAAGATCAACTAACTTACTGGGACCATGAGTGGCATGGTGGCACAGTGGCACAGTGGTCAGCACTGCTGCTTCAAAGTGCAGGGGACCTGGGTTCAATTCCAGCCTCGGGTGATTGTCTGTGTACAGTTTATATGTTCTCTGAATGCTCTGGTTTCCTCCCACAGTCCAAAGATGCCTAGATTAAACGGATTGGCCATGCTAAATTGTCTAGGGATGTAGAGGCTAGGTGAGTTAGCCATGAGCAATGGAGAGTTACAGGGATGGTGTTGATCTGTGTGGGATACCCTTTGGAGGCTCCATGTGGACTCAAAGGGCTGAATGGCCTGCTTTCATGCTGTAGAGATTCTAAGGTTCCCCATCATAAGCCAAATAGTTCTGCAGACAGTTGGCAAGGCCACAGGTTAAATAAGGTAAAAACAATGACTGCAGATGCTGGAAATCAGATTCTTGATCAGTGGTGCTGGAAGAGCACAGCAGTTCAGGCAGCATCCAATGAGTAGCACAGGTTAAATATACCTATTGACAACTCAATGCCTCACATCTTCCCTGAGTGGCTCTCCTTCTGATCGCCATTACCTTCATTCTGTACTTGCAAAACAAAAAATGCACAAGTAATTCAGAACCCCTCCTGGGAGATCGGTTCAAATCCCACCACTGCAAATAGTGAAATTTAAATTGAATTTTTAAAACTGGAATCCAAAAGTTAGTCTAAAGGTGACCATGCAACCATTGTCGATTGTCTGGTTCTCTGATGTCGTTCAGGGAAGGAAATTGTTATCCTTATCTGCTCTGGCCTGACGTACATATGATTCCAGACCCACAATCATGTGTTTGACTCAGCTGCCCTCTGAATTGATGCTAGCAAGCCAGTCAGTTCAAGTGGAAATTGGAGATGGGCAATAGTATTGGTCTCAATAGCAATGTTCACATCCCATGTTTGATTCAAATAACTAAATAAACACAAGTGATACACAGGGTCACTTTCCCAGCAGCAAGATGATATAATGAGTTGGACACTCTCTCAATAAACACATTGATTTGGTCCTCATTTACTAACCTCTGAGAAAAAGAACTGGAAATGATTTCACCCACCTTAAGAGGGCAAGACGCACAAATAGAAAGTGGGACATAACACCAGTGCTTCACCGGAGGCTCACCGATGATGTAACCTAGCACGGTGACGAAATGTCTGAAAACAAACCTTCCAGCTCAGTGAGCAAACTTAATACCTGAACCTCAACCTAAGCTATAAATCTTCTCAAAAATCACAAACTCTCTCTCTCTGTCTGTGCTCTGTGTGGCTTGATGACTACATTCCAATGTCAGGTCCATGGAAGTACAAATCTCACCAAATGGTTTGATGAGTTTTATAAGGAATTCAGATATATTTCATTTCCCAATGAGTTAATCCAGGGAGGGGTTGATCATTACAAATAGGAAGGTTTAACATGTTAAATTAGTCAAACAACCTCTGCATCACTGGGTTAAAAATCCTCCCGCCAATTCCAGTCAGAGACATGGGCTGGGAATGTTTGAGGATATTGGGAGAGGACAGGATGAGGTTAAGCTACAAATCATTACGTATCAACGTGTCTCTGACAGCAACATTAGCAACAAGTTACATTCATATAGCACCTTCAAGATAACAAAGGAATATGGGGGATTGCTGTATGACCACACGTATGACAGGTCCAGGCTTTCCTTGAGCAAAAGAGTCCATTTTGGTGCTTAGTGTCCCATAACCAATCAGGGCCTGTGCTTTGTGTGCCTTCATATTTCCTGGCAGCCATCTCAAATGGGCACCAGGCCCTTAAAGTGGGGCACATGCTGTTTAATGACCCTTCCCAGTTAAATAGACAGCATTGAACAATGTGCGTGGCAGATTTGAAACTTTGAAACATGCCCAGTTCCTATGGGGCTTGATGGAGTAGACGTGGAAAGGTTGTTTCCCCTTGTGGGAGTGCCTAGGAGTGGAGGGCAAAATCTCAGAGTAAAAGGTCACCAGGATAAGAGGGCGTTCTTCTCTACGAGGTCAGTGAATGTGTGGAATTCTTTACCACAGAGAATTGTAGAGGCTGGGTCATTAATTATATTCAAGGCTGAGATAGACAGATTTTTAATCAATAAGAGGAATCAAGAGCTGTGGTGAAAAAGCAGGAAAGTGGAATGGAGGATTATCAAATCAGCCATGATCTCATTGAATGGCAGAAAGACTCAATGGGCTGAATGGCCTACTTCAGCTTCTACTCCTGATGGTTTGTTCAGGAACATTTAGTCTAAGCCATGCTTAAAGGGGCTACTTGGGGATAGTTAATTTCAAAAATGTATTTGATATAGAGACACTACTCCCTCTCTACACCACCCCTCAGTCTCCTTGCCTACCTCCTCTGCATGAAGTTACTAGTCTAAACCAAACTGGAGCACAGTGGTGAGCTCAGTGCAGCAGATAACAGCACCTCATCATCACAATGAAACGAGACGCAGAGTCCAACTTCAGTGAACCTCTGGACTCCAGCTTCGAGCCAGTGCCAACTCTCTCTCGGATCTAGTCACTAAAGCTTTCAGAGGCAATATATCCTGGTTACAGATGTGCTTCGAGCCAGTCTCTCCTAACACTGTATCTAAATGCTAACGCTGCCAATATGTTCAGAGAGCTTATGCAACTCTGTTGAAAGGAGACATGCCTCTGAGGAAAGACATTAGTGTCAAATATAGTTTTAAAACCATAAACAAATAGACTGCTGAAATACTTCCTGAAGCGTTTTCTAGTGCATATGTGAAATATATTCTTGGCTTATTTATATAAATCAATTACAGCATGCAGGCTGAAAGCTAGGCCACTGATATGTGGCATCCTCTCTCTCTGCTGGGATACCACACAAATCTTGTAGTGAGGACTTTGAAGGTTTATCATGGGAAGCCTGCTCTGCCCACCCTGCAGGGGTTCCCCACCCCATCCAACTCAAGATTCTCAAGAACGTCAAAGTGATGACTCATGATGTGGTATCATGTTCTGGGTCCAGTTGGCACTCATAGTATTTATTCTTCCCATAACAGGCATACACATACAAACAGACGAATACACAATGGCATGCACGCACACATGCTTACATACACACACACACACATATACACACACATATACACACACATAAACACACACACATATACACACACACATACACATGCCAATACGTACCAATGTTGACTCAGATATAGACAGATACACTCCAACAGTGTCTCTCACACACACACACAGACACACACAGTGATACACACACACAGACTTACACCGACACCGGCTCACACACACCCCTCTACATAGAGGGGCACACTCTAGGGGTCACTAGGTTACAGCACCACCAGGGCGGACTCTGCCCTTATTATTATTGTTCTGACCTGAGACAACTAATTCAGCAGAAAGCCAGAATATGGCCTTCAAGAAAAACTGAATGGAATGAGTGGAATTATTTTTATGGAAGTCATTTATTTTGGTGTCAGCCTCAACTTGATGATTTCTCCATATGTGATGTGCCACTGGGCAAATTATCATTAACTAACAGTCTACAAAAAGCAATAAGTCCTACGTTAACAAAGATTTGAATAAGTGCACGGTTGCGAAATGACTGGGAGGTTGTAGGTACATATACAAACTGAGACGCTGCTATGGGATGCTGCTATTCCTGTGCTGCAAAGGGTTGGGAGACAGGAGGATAGAGGGAATGCCTGTAGAGAGCGACAGGAGAGAGCTGAACCATTGAGTTGTTGGATGGCTGAATGGATACAAGTCTATGACAGGGATGATTTTGTATGCAGTGTGGATTGAATAAGAAATAGCTTTTCAGCTCAATCAGCTTTTGCTAGTTCCAATGAAAGATCACCACAGTGTCAATTCAATTCCTCTCTCTACCAAAACTGAATGACCTCCTGAGAGTTTCCTACATTTTTGGCTTTTGTTTCAGAACTCCAGCATCCTCAGTATTTTGCATTCTGATCAGATTGCCAACTCTGGGTTGAAGATAATCTTGGAGGGTTTACCCCATGACCACCTTTCTCCCACCTCATGGCCCCTTTGAACAATCGGACTCCACCTGTCTGGTATGACAAATATGAAATTAAAGCTATTTTTGTGAACACCTTGATGATTTTTCTCTTGTATCAGTCTCTGGCGATTAAACTTCCATTCCTGGAAACTCTCAAACAATGCTCAAGGATGGGAAAACCCTATTAATGATGTGAATGGATTCATGCAGCATTAGAGCATGTATTTGTTCAGAGTCTTGGAGCAGCACAGTGGCTCAGTGGTTAGCACTGCTACCTCTCAGTGCCAAGGCCCTGGGTTTGATTCCAGCCTCGGGCGACTGTCTGTGTGGAGTTTGCACATTCGCCCCGCATCTGCATGGGTTTCCTCCGGGTGCTCCAATTTCCTCCCACAGTTCAAAGATGTACAGGTTAGGTGGATTAGCCATGCTAAATTGCCACATAGTGTCTAGGGATGTGTAGGGTAGGTGGATTAGCCATTGGAAATGCAGGGTGATAGAGTAGATTAGATTAGATTCCCTACAGTGTGGAAACAGGCCCTTCGGCCCAACAAGTCCACACTGACCCTCCAAAGAGTAACCCACCCAGACCCATTCCCTCTGACTAACGTACCTAACACTATGGGCAATTTAGCACAGCCAATTCACCTGACCTGCACATCTTTGGATTGTGGGAGGAAACCAGAGCACCTGGAGGAAACCCACATAGACATGGGGAGAATGTGCAAACTCCACACAGACAGTCGCCTGAGGCTGGAATCAAACCTGGGACCCTGGTGCTGTGAGGCAGCAGTGCTAACCACTGAGCCATCACACCGCCCCATAGTGGGATGGGTCTGGGTGGGATGCTCTTTGGAGGATCAGAGTGGACTTGATGGGCTGAATGGCCTGTTTCCACAATGTAGGGATTCTATGATTCTTCACAGAAGGACCAGTAGATAGCATTTTACATGTATCATAATGACATTACGTCTGGTATCAGCTGCAGCTTAGTCAGTAGCACATGAATCACAGAGCTCCCACTCCAGGGCTTGAACATTAACATCAAGGCTGACACAGCAGCACTATCAGAACCACTGCCTTTTGGATTGAACTGCTTGGCCAATGCCCCCCATCTGCCTGCTCAGCGAGGTGGAAAAGATATCATTTCCCTATGTCTTCATCTCATCACCACGAAAAGCTCTATCAAACAGACAGGATCTTTTCTCTTTGCTCAGTCAGTTTCAGAGAGTGGAACTTGCCTGTAACTGATCAGTCTTGTTGAATGGAAAAGAGTGGGAGTTTGGACAGTTCCATTCGGCTGAGGAGATGTGATTGAACACAGGATGTATCATGAGACTTGGGAAACAGTAAACAGTGCCTGCAGGCAACGTTTAAACTGCCATTTGGCATTGATAAAGCAGGTCAGGTTTACTCTGGACAAGACCCTGCTTCAAAACCTACAGCCTTGGCACTCTGCCAGCCCAGCAGCTCATGCCTGTCCCTCCTGAGCTATCCCTGACATGGATTGAGAACTCTGTGGAAGTATGTTGTTTTCTCTGAGCTAACTCCACCTCCCCTCTCTCCCTTTGAAGGGACTTCACTGAGAATCATGTATCAGTGATGAATAAAGGAGAAGATACATGTGACACCAACAGTATAACATCACAAGCATAAATTACATAAAACGATATAAGCAAAAAGAAGTTCTCAAAGTTTTGGAAAATGCAGGTGTGTACCAGAGTTTGTATAATTATATCGTGCGCATTGGCTCCATTTGTCCAGTGCTATGTTTAACACCCATACCTTGTTGTTCATGAATTCTAAGCTCCACAATCTCGTCATTTGCACTCACTGCTAGTTCAGAACTTTGTTTTTAATTATCATGTTACTGTTGGGAGGAGAACACAGCATAATGTTAACAGTGAGCCAAAATCTAGTCCCAGCTTTAAAAGCTTGCAGATTGGAGAAGAACAGGAATCCAGGGAGCTGGGAGTTCTACAGTATTTAAGGAAGAATGGGTCAGTTTAGGAGGTGGTTCATGCCTTGATCCTAACAGGATGTAGGGAGGGATATTTATATATCACTGAAATGAAGGCTGATCACTGATGGGCTAACTGCAGGATTTGCATCTTTGTCCAAACATATGCCCTAGTTCACAGCTTTTGAAATGTACAGTTGTATTGATTCTCAGGATACTTTGTTGGAAATTGGACTGATTTGGTGGAACTTGTAATCTCTCATATGGAACTCACCCTTAGAGATGAGGAAGGTGCTTGTGTTTCCAGTGTTACAAATGGTCATTCATTGCACTATCAAAACATAAGGCAGGAAGTTCCGAAATGGCAACATTTACTTTGTAAGTGTGCGCCTAATTCAGATCACATGCAAGAAAAATTTGAACTTGTTCTTTTTCCAATCACCTTGGGACACAATTTAAACATTCCATTCACTTTTATGTGTTTTCTCTCCGCCCCGTTCCTTGGCAACGTTCGTCCTTTCCAAAACGTTTCCTCATTTGGTCAGTCTTTCTGCGATAGGCCATGGGCTGTTGCTAAGGAAACTGTGCTGACAGTGTCTGTGGAAATAGGTTTCATGTGTTAGGTATTTGCCTAATTACCTCACTCCTTTTAAATCAGACTGTGGGACAGAATGTTGCTGTTCACTTCGCTCTCTCCCTGACACGTGTAGACAAAGATCAAAAAGACATCATCCCCTGGACAGGTCAAAGGGCACAGTGAGTTGAAAGGGCTGAAATTGCACAAAGCTAAAAGGAGGAAATGCCACGAGCAGGGAGTCACACTGGATAGAGGAAATGCACATTCAGGAAATTAGCATGGGATGCTCCTGTCCTCTGCTTATGAAGGAAATGCACATATCAAGGCCACCCCGTGGTGAGGGTCCCTGGCATCAATGGCTGTTGACAAAGTGAGCCCCAAAAATGTAGAATCCTGAATATTAGAAATCAGAATACTGAATTTGAGCAGGTCAATTCATCATGGAGACAGTAAGATGCTACATGTTGGCTGTCAGAATTGTCCTACAGACAAGCCCTGTCATCACTTCCTGTCTCCCAAATGCTGGCCAAACTGTTGTGCCTTTCTGGCATTCTTACACTGCCATTTAAGAAAAGGAAGAGAAGGGGGGAAAAAAAATAGAAATCTAATTTTAGAAAGTGAGAAATCATTGTGATTTGACCTTGGAGGCTACAACTGCTGATCTGACACTGTGCACCAGTGTCCAGACACTGAGGCCCATCATCAGATGGATGGCACTGTAGCTCAGTGGTTAGCACTACCGCCTCACAGATCTTAGCTGGCCAGCATGGACCTGCCTTTTAACTAAAGACCCTGGAGAGCAGAGTTGGTCATTGAAGTTATTGGTACTGGCTGCCCAGCCCCAGAACTGAGACTGGATCCTAGATGTAGGTGGGTGAGGGGAGGATAGGAGGAATAGAGGATGGGAGAATAGGGCAGAGGGAGATTTGGGATTCCTCCTGATGCTGGGTTCCTTGATCAAGCAGCGTGCCCGCATATAAGGGAAGCCCACAACTGACCAGTCTTTAAGGGGAACTGGGATAATTGTCCTGAACTGGCTCCTTAATCACTTTCCTGCAAGCTTTAGGGCTGTTTTACCACAATAGGGGATAGTTTCCCTGCCTCAGAAGCCTGGGTTTAAGTCCCACCTGCTTCAGAGGTGTGTCACAACACATCTGTACAGATTGGTTATCTACTCCAGGCAGTTATGAGATCATACCAGGACCTGTCCCATTCCCTGCGTACAATTTTCCTGACATTGGGAATCTAACATGAGTGCTCTTGCCTAATTCTCCCAGCAGTCACCCCCACCCCAACCACTCCCTGGTAAGTTTGCCCTGGATGGGTGCCATTAATGGGATTAGTACAATGGGAGCACGGCTACAAGATTACACGTGAGAAACGTAGAAGAGAGAGAACCTTTTTTTTTTGCAGAGAGTTGTGAGGCTGTGAAATATGTTACCAGAGTTATTGTAGCAGAGAATGTTAACCTTTGCAGAATCATTGAAGGACAAAGGCATGTGTGAATAGAGAGGTTGCATGGGATTATAATGACGACTGTAATATGGATCAGATTGCTTCCGTGTTGAAATTTCTACGTGACTCCACTTCGAGGTGCCTGACTTTGACTTTCTCCCAAATAAATTCCAATCGTCAATTTTCTACCCATTTGGCTCAGCCATTGGTGTCTTCCTATAGTCAGCAGCTACCCATTGGATCTGCAATACAACCATTCTATGATTCTAAGATTTTCAAGAGAATTAGCAAAGTTGATACCAGAATATCACTCCCATATTTGAAAAGTTCAAGGTCAATGGACACAACATTAAGAAGGTTAAAGTAAGACAGGGGCTCAGACAAGACTGTCTTTTATCCGAAGAGAATTGCTCTGCTGAATAATTTAATGGGAAATCATTGGAAGGGACAGATTTAAGAATGTGCTTCTGCGAGAGATGGGATTGAGATTTATGGTGAGGATATCCAGGCTGACAATCTAGCATAGCATTGAAAGGATTGCTAGAAAGGTTTGAATGAGACATTAACATGTCTGCCTCTCAGCTGGACATAGTGGTCCAATGACATTATTTGAATAATAACAGGGGAGTTGTTCTGAGCCATAATTTGTTAGCCATAGATTGTCAATTCATTTATCACATTGCGGCTTATAGGACCATTGCTGTCACATTTCCTACATTACAACAGTAAGTAAACTTCATCAAATGTTTCACTGTGCTTTGGAACGTCCTGACATTTGGAAAGGAGCTGGAAAGATGCAAGTCCACTTCTTTTGTTAGGTGTATATAAAAGAGTCCACAAACAGGCATGTAATGCCTCATCAAACTTCTATTGCTTAAGGAATTTAGAAACTCTGGTGGATCTTCAAGGCTCTTTGAGTTCCTTGGAAGAAAACACTTTTTGAATAAAGTGCCACCTGCCCTTTCACATTGATGGTAGCAAACTCAACATTGGGCAGAACAGCATCTGTCTGTGTTCACCATATTTGGTTAATTCACGATAGAGTATTTTGTGTAATACTCATCCAGTCAGCATCACGACTGAAGCCTGACAATGAACTTGAGAAACTGTCTCGTTAAGTTGCCAAAGCTATCATCAGCCCATAAATTGATAAAGTTACTGGGAAGAATGCAGCACGTCATCAGAAATGTTGGATGATACAAATGCTGTCCATGCCAACTGTATTTTATGTGCCATTTCCCAAATCTGTGTGGACATTCTCTCCCAAAACTAGAGTAATTAAAAGCTCCTTGACACTATTTGTGCCGCCCAAGCTGATTTCAATCATTTCACAAATAGATTGCAAAATATTTGTGGATTTAACAGCAGGACCGACACCTTGTACTGCTATAGTTAGTACGACATTCAAAGCAATATGAAGCAGGCAGTGTTTTCAAGGCTACCCTAGAGTTCAGATAACATCATGAACCCTGAGAACAAGGCTGGAGCAGCAATTTTATTGCTGACGTCAGTTTACAGCTTGCACTCCTCCCTGATTTCTTTCTGCTGCTCTACCAGATACTTTTGAGATTAGTGTATGACTCCTACAACAATTTGTTTGAGGTGCCACAGAGAGGCCATTTACAAATATGAGAATTGCAGGGTGATAAAAGATTAGAGTTTTTGTCTAGTTTGCCTTGTGCTATCCTGGTAGTTTCATGCTGTAAGAACAATAGACTTTTTGACTGGCCATCACAATCAATCTATATCAATTAGTCTGCAACAGACTCAGACGTGAGGAGAGAAAATTCAACAGTGGTGGGGAGCTTTTGGAACTAAGCAAATCACACATACCAAAAGCGAAGTCTCAAATAACCATTGTGCTGCATCCCAAAATATCATTTTCTGCAAGAAATCTAATTTGCATTTAAATAAATCAGCACTTTATGCTTTCACCATCTCCCTAGGCACCCTGTTCCATTGATTTATTATTTGCTTGCTAAAATATTATACTGATTGTTTTGAGTTTTTCTCGTTCAATGACATGCCA